>NW_026000022.1:2002635-2098492 GCF_001458135.2 Marmota marmota marmota
GGGGGGCAATAAAGAGGGAAAGAATCAGAATGATTAAGTAGAAAACAAAATTAAAAAGACGTGTTCAGATTGTTTAGTCTTTGAAATCCGATGAGAATTTACTAAAATTTTCATTGTCATGAGGCTTAATTTGAAAGAGGAGATGTTTTCTTTTTCTTTAAAAACATAGCCTCTGTTTTTCATGGCAGAAAATCCTGGTCTGCTGGGAAGGTTTTGAAGGAGTCTTTAGAAGAAGATGACAAAATAGAAAGCTTTTCAGGAGCCTGTGGGGAGGCAGGATTTATGTGGGGACGGAATCTGGAACACAATAGTCCCCTGAACAAACTGTCACTCAGTTTTCAAGGTGGAATTTAAATAACGCCATTATAGTCTAAGAACTCTGACTTCGACGACTACTCTGTTTTGCAGCCTTACAACTGCACAGATTCCCTACTAAGGCTTTTACTTTCATGATTCCTTCTTATTATGTTGTCCTATATGAGCCTTCTCCTCCTTATCAAAATAATAGATCCTATAAGTAAGAACTTTGGGTCAAGGAATTAATTTTGACTTTCCAGAGAGCAAACTCCAAAAATCTAAATTTTGCCATCGGTTAATGTAGCATATAATTCCAAATAAATTAATAAGACACGTGGACAAGGGAACATAGGAGTTCTCCTAAATTAAGAGTGAGCCGGAAAAAAAAAAATTAGTTACTGTGACCCAGGGAATAGATGGACTGTTTGCTTTTCTTTTCCCTTCTATTTCAGAGTCATTTACTAGTTAAAATACACACACACACACACACACATCAAGCATTAATACCTAATTCGATATTTTTAGGACAAAATATCTGAATCGGATTAGTTGGTATTTTGAGCATTTGAGGCAAGCATCAGGAGTCAGGAGGGCAAGAGAGGAAACAAGAGTCAACTCACATTTTTCATCTGCTTATTATGTGTCCTAGAATGTGCATGTTTTTATGACATTTAATTTAATGTTCAAAACAACCCTGGGTATTATTGTTATTCCGATTTTATAGTTGGAAAAATATGTTTACAAAGGCAAAATATTTGGCCAAATTCACACCATCAGTAAGCAGGGATGCGTAATAGCCAATATTACCAAGTCAGTAGGGGTTACGGGATAGGACTTGGACCCCACTACATATGCCCCTCTGGAAGGCCATAGCATTAAATGATAGAAGGCTCCTATAAACTCATTCTTAAGACATGTTATTTTAAACCATTTTTTGTAATAGTTATTTTACATAAAGTATTTTTCATGGTATATGTATTGTTATTCCACATAATAAACAACCCATTAAACAGGGAATATGTTTTGCAAATTTGACATTTTCTTTAGTCATATCTCTTTCTCTCTCTCTCTTCCTTCCTTCCTTCCTTCTTCCTTCCTTCCTAAATGAACATACCGAAGGAGCAAAATAAATAAATAAATAGATAAATAAATAATAAATAAAATTCTGATGTTATGTATTGAGCAAAAGCTTGGAATTAAAGTAAATTAATTACTTATTTACTTCCTTTCTTTATTTCTTTCTGTGTTTCTTTCTTCCTTTCTTTCTTTTTTAAATAAATGCTCACTCTGAGAAGGAGTTAGTTGTTTCAATGGAGGGATTTTCGAGTTGTTTTCTGAGAAGGACCAGGCAGTAAATACTGTCATCTTTGTGGTAGGCATGGTTGGTAGATCTCTGTCACATTATTTGATTCTGACATTGTAGCGTTAAATAAGCCACAGACAGTAGGTAAATGAATTCAGGTTATCAATTATTTTTTCTTGGGTCAGGTCTTTGGGATTGTATTGAAAAAGAGAACACTGAACCTCAGGTTGTCAAGATTTTCTCCTACATTATCTTCTGGAAGTTTTAGAGCTTCGTGTTTTACTTTTAGGTCTATAATTCATTATAAAATTATACAATTAATTATAATTCACTATAATTAATTTTAGTGAGTGGTATAAGATCTGTGTCTAGATTCATTTTTCTACAAATGGATGTCTGGTTATGCCAGCACAGGGTGCTAGAAAAAATGGTATTTTTCTCCATTGAATTGCCTGTATTTCTTTTGGTCAAAAATCAAGTGACTACATTTGTGTGTGTGTGTGTGTGTGTGTGTGTGTGTGTGTTTTCTGGGTTCTCCATCCAGTTCCATTGACTTATGTGTCTATTTCTACACCAATTACAATGTAATTGGTGAAGAAATTGAAGATTTGAAGTTGGATGATGTCAGTCCAAAAGATTTTATTTTTCTCCTTCAACATTCAGTTGGCTATTTCTGGGTCACTATCTCTCAAAGTAAACTTTACAAGAAGTTGGTTGATATCTACAAAATAAAATATTGCCATTTTGATTTTGACTTCACTGACTCTATATACTAAGTTGGGAAGGAAATAACATCTTGATACCATTGAATTATCCTATCAATTGTATATGGAATATCTCTTCATTTATTTAGCTCTTTTTTTTTTCCATCAGAATGTTGTAGTTTTCCTCACATAGCTCTTGCCCATATTTTGTTAGAATTAAACCTAGTTATTTAATTTTGGGGAATATTAATAGAAATGTTAGTTTTTTAATTTCAAATTCTACTTGTTTATAGCTGGTAAATAGGAAGTTCATTAACTTTTTATATATTAATCTTGCATTGCATTTTTCTGTTGTTGATTCTTTCAGATTTCCACATAAACAATCATGTTGCCTGCAAAGAAGGCAGTTTTATTTATTTCTTTTTAGTCTGTATACCTTTTATTCCTTTTTCTTGTCTACTTCAGTAGCTGGGACTCTCAGTAGTATGTTCAATAGAAGTGTTGAGAGGGGCATCCTAACCTTGCTCCTGACCTTCGTGGGAGAGCATCTGGTTTCTCCTATTGGGCATATGTACACTATCTTTATGAAGCTGAGAAAACATCCCTCTGTGTTAGTCAGCTTTCTGTCACTGTGACCAAAATATCTCACACGAACAACTTGGAGGAGGAAAATTTTTATTTTGGCTCATGGTTTCAAAGGTTTCCATGCATGGTCAGCTGGCTCCATTGCTTTGAGTCTGAGGAGAGGCAGAACATCATGGTGGAAGGGTGTGGTGGAGGACAGCTGTCAGCTCACAGCAGCCAGGAGGTAGAGAGGGAGTAACCGAGAGAAGACGGGTAGGAAAAGAACCAGGGATAGAGTCAGGTAGGTCTTACCTCAGAGTCCACCACTTCCAAGAGGACATTCAGCTATCAATGGATTAATCCATTGAAGAGGTCCAAGCCCTCTCCATCCAATCCCTTCCCAGACGCTCCATTCTGAACATTGCTACCTTGGAGACCAGACCACTCATACATCACTCATTGGGGACACTTCCTATCTGACCCATAACATTCTGTACTTTCTTAGTCTTTTTTTTTTTTACATTTTTATTTGTTCTAATTAGTCATACATGACAGCAGGATGTATTTCGATTCATTTTACACAAATGGAGCACAACTTTTAAATTTTTCTTTTTATAATGATGTATAGGCATTGGATTTTTGTCAGAGGCTTTTTCTGCTTCTGTTCACATGACCATGTGATTTTTTTTCCTTATTCATCTTTATAGTGCTCTGGTTTCCATTAATTGACTTTCATTTGTTGAATCAGCCTTTCGGTACCTTGAATGAATCCTCATTTATTGTGGTGTGTAACTCCTTTTATACACTGTTGAATTTTATTTACTGATCTTTTGTTGAGAACTTTTGAATCTGTGTTCGTGAGAGTTATTGGTGTAGTTTTCTTATAGTATCATTGTCTGGTTTTGGGTTTCAATTTTTAATGTGATTCAGGAAATGGCACTTAATGTTGTGGGTTTGAGGATCTAGATTTTGACTTATTTTTCTCTAATGAATGTTGTGTTTTCTTATGTCAAGAAATTAATTCACTGACAGATCAGCATCATTTTTTTACTCCCTCTCTGGTGAAATGTCAGTCAGTCTGCTCCAGACGTCAGCATTATCCCCTGTCTTGGTCTTGATGGACCATTGTTAGCAAAGAATCCTATCAAGTCAGTTTAGGGAGACTTTTCCTACTTTTGATGTGTAATTCAGTTCTTATTATTTTCTATGCACTCACTCTTTTCTTTAGCTACAAATTCTAGCTATCTTTGTTTAATTTGGAGTTGAGTTCAGGTTCTTCTATGACAATAATGTTCAAAAAAATCTTATAATTTTAAAGAATGTTAGAAATTTTTTTTTTCACATTTGAAGTTCTCCTCCTTCTTCTCTTCCTCCTCCTCCTCCTTCTTCTCTCTCAACTTAACCTATCTACAGTAGACCGAACACTTGTCCCATAGGAGCCCTGCGTATGTGCTGCAGTCTTCCAGAATTCTCTTAGGTCTTTCCATTTAGCTCATAGATTTTCCCTTGCTATGCCCTGCTTGGCCTCCGTGTAGGTACCAACGGTTCATCTCATGCTCTTTGGTACTGGGCCCCTCCTCTTTTAGCCACCTAAGCAGCCTAACACTGATCTGTGACTACTTCTCCCAGGGTAACCAACCCACACTATTGTTTGCTAAGATCCTCCAGGCAGAAAGCAGGAAATATTGTAGCAACCACCTTCTGTGTTTCTCTCTACTCTTCTGCCCATTATGTAGCATCTGAAATCGCTGTTTCATATACTTTGAAGAGCATTAGTAAATTTTATTGCCAGTGCCTACTGCAATATCCATTATTTTGTGATGAACAGAAGAACCAGAACTTCTAGATTTCAAGTTCTTCCTTGGCATTGTCTTTTTGTGTCTGGACTACATTTTCTGAGACAAATGTGTAAGCATATAAAAATAAAGGCATGAAAACGGACTGAAATGTTTGGGAATGGCTGATCTCTTCAACTTCTTCCTCTAAGGTTGCACATGTTAATGTAATCAAAGCTGTTTCTTTATCTTTCTTTAAAAAAAAAAAAGCCTATCTAATGTCCAAAATAGTAGAACGACATGTAATTATATTTGTATTTCTGCCTAAGAAGGAATCATTACAAAATCTGTGGGAGTTTGTTTTGTTTTGTTTTTTAAATCAGGAGATCTATCATTACAGGAAAGCAAAAACAGAAGGATCTTTGGCCATTTTACCTCCTTGATGTGCTTTTATATGTTTATAGTCTAGTTTTATAATATGTTCATATACATATAATTTTAGGGACAGACATGGGATGACAGTTAAACCTTTTATCAGTGTTAGTAAAGAAGTTTCTGGAATGGAATAAAATGGGATCTAGGTGACAAGGTCGAACCTCTCTGATGTGACATCATGATGTGGCTCTGCTCAGAATCTCTTTCACTGAGTATTGTTTTTGATATGTGACAAAAGAAGCACCTTCATTACTCAGAAAATTATAGGCTAGGATGAAAGCTGTATTTTATATCATTCTTCAAGGAGACCTGGGTGAAGAACTCGCAATTTCAACACTAACAAAACCCAAAGGAAATTGTGTGACCCGTGTGGACTCCATCTCCAACTTGCTTGTGAAACTATATGCTGCTTCCCAATTGCTATGGAAATAATTCAAAATAACATGTTAATATACAACAAGTAAAGCTGCTGTGTGTTTACCTATCAATAAATTTATGATTTTTTTTCCAGAGAAAGGTTTGCCTGAACATGATAGCCAAGAGGCCACAAGGAAGAATCTGTGAAGGAAGGGAAGCCCTGGGTTCACTGGCTTCTGTGGTTTGGAGCAACCAGGGTCACTGAACCTCACTTCATCTGCCATTCTACTCTCTCTTTTCTTTGAAGAGAGCCACGGAGATGAATCCATTTTCCTGTGCTAGTAAAACCATCCAGAAGGATCAACCACTTTCTCAGGCTATAGTTTCCCCTTTAAAAAAAAAAAAGATGCATGTAAGTAACTGTGCAGATGATGGTCAAGTATGTATTAGAATTGTTTTTGAAGTAATATGTCAACTTTTATATGTGTCACACAAACAGAAAAGGATGCAGGAGGCTTGCGAGTCCAAAGCCAGCCTCAGCAAAAGCGAGGCGCTAAGCAACTCAGTGAGATCCTGTCTCTAAATAAATTACAAAATAGGACTAGGGATGTGGCTCAGAGTTGAGTGCCTCTGGGTTCAATTCCCAGTAACCCCCTATCCCACAATAAAAGAAACATGTCTCCTCTTTGTCATCCTCAAAAACTAAGCTCCAATGCCACTTCTGCGAGGAAGCCTCCCTGACCAGTCCCTTCTGTAGCACGTGTCTTTAATACAGTGAATTACAGTTTTTATTTATTTACAGATTCATATTTTCACACGATTAATAACTGTTTCCTCATCACACTGTGAGCCTGTGAAGACACGGACCGTGTTTTGTTCACTACTTTATCACTGGGATCCCAAGTACTGCCTACTAGACTAAGCCATCAGTAGATCAATGTATTTCCAATGTGACACACATTTTATAAGAAGTCACTCTGTCTTCCTTTAAGTGAGGTGAAACTTCATTTCCTTTCTCATTTTATTTATTTTTTCCCCTCGTCCTTTGCTCTTTTCCTTTCTTGCATCTCTAGATGTCTATGAAAGACGCTGAGGCATATTGTCTCAAAATGTGAGGGATCTTGTTTATGAAAAGAGAAACATTTGAGTGTGATTCCAAATTATTAATTTATTCTAAATGATTGTAGCAGAAAACTTCAAGAACTAGAATCCAAGATCTAGGATGCACATTGCATTCAAATTTCTTCATCCATATTGCAATCTCCTAGAATTCTGCCTGAAACATAGTACAAGGGATTTAATACTTGTTAAGTGAATAAGTCTACTGTTTGTTAAGTGAATAAGTCTACTAAATAGGCAAACATGTGATAAAATACATTACAGGCTCTTGCTGCCTAATGAAATGTATTCTTTAATGAATATTGAAACTGCTGTGCTTTGGATAGACTGTATGTATGTCCACCCCCTAAGGTTCATGTGCTGGGAGCTTGGTCCTCAGTGTATTAATGCTGGGGAGGGTGTTTTGGAAGGTGGGAACTAGTGGGAAAACTTAGGGAATTGGGGGAAATGCTGTTGGAAGTACCTGTGGAATTCCAGTCTCCTTTGGTTTTCTGTTTCAAGATGTGATTTTTACCTTCTTCCTGTGGCTCCTGTCCTCTACCATGAGGATCTCACCTTATACTGGCATCATGTCGTTGAGTGACCAGAACTGTGAGATAAATAAACTTATTTTTCTTTATGAAATCATCATGCCCCAGGTATTTCATTCTAGTAACAGAAAGAGACAAACACAAGGGAGTACCATTTTGTCAGAAATTTTTGAATCATAGTAGTCAATATAGAAAATTGAAGGACTTCATTTTAGTGGCTGTAATGTTCAGAATTCATGTTTCCCTTATGCTTTGACTCTCTGACAAGTTCTAAATAGGCATATCTAAATATTTGATACTAAATGTTTCTAACACTGCTACTTTCCTTTTTTTGATGAATTCTTCATATTTCTCTTTTATTTCATCATCTATTAAATTAATATCCATAAAAAAATTAGAGAGACAGGAAAATGAAGCCAAAAAAGGAGGATTTAGGAAATCTTCATTTTATAGTAACTCTTGAAAGTATAGATAGCAGAACTTCTTTAAACCTAATATTTTTGAATTTCTAAATTTGATAATATTAAAATCTAATATTATTAAAATTAATATTAATACCTAATATCAAATATTTGTCATGCAATACAATGATATCAACTATATTCATCATTCTGTACATAAAACACCTGAACTTGTTCATTCTATATCACTATACCTGTCTGTGTAAGGGGAAATATTCAAACCATATCCCTGTCATAACACTGAAGATTGCCTGACTATATATATATGTGCATTCTCTATTCTGTTCCACTGGTCTATGTTTGTCCTTATGTCAGTACACACTTCTAAACTTACTAATAACTTTATATTACAGTTTAAAGTCCAGGCATGTGATAACACTAACTCTATTTTTTTTCCTTGAAATTTGTTTGGCCTCGTGGGGTCTTTTGTGTTTGCATAGCATTTTAAAATTGTGTTTTCTGTTTCTGCAAAAAAAAGACATTGGAATTTTGATACAGATTATAGTGAATCTGTATATTGCTTTGTGTCATATGGATTTTTAAATGATATTATTTCTTCCAATCCATTAATATGGAATGTGTTTCCACTTATTTGTGATTTGTGTCTTGTACAGTTTCTCTCATTAACATTTGTTTTCACTGTATGGATTTTCTACCTCCTTGGTTAGGTTTATTTCTAAGTATTTTTTTTTCTTTAGATGCCGTCAAAAATTAGATTAATTTATCTATTGATTTTTGGATAGATCATTATAGGTGTAAAGATACACAAATAATATTTTTGGTGGTGGTGGACTGCCAAGCGGCACTAGACCATTTAGCTACATCTCTAGCCTTATTTTGTATTTTATTTATAGTCAGGGTCTCACTGAATTGCTTATCACTTCTCTTTTCCTGAGGCTGACTTTGAACTCATGACTCTCCTGCCTCAGTCTTGCTGTTGATTTTATATCTTACAAATTTATTGAATTCATTTATTAGTACTAATTTGTTTGTGTATATGTGCAGGTGTGTAATATTTAAGATTTCCTACATACAGGATAATGCCATCTTCAAATAGCAATAATTTTGCTTCTTCGTTTCCTGTCTGGATGCCTTTTGTTTCTTTCCTGTCTTGTTCTTCTGGCTAGCATTTCTAGTACTACCTAGAGTGCAGGAAGTGGGAATGGGCATCTTTGCATCGTAATGAATCATATAAAAAAGGCTGGCAGGATTTGATTGTGTTGTTAGCTGTGATGTTTTCAGAAAATGGCCTTTACTGTGTTGAGAAAATGTCCTTCTACATCTTATTGGATTATTATCAGGAACGGATATTGAATTTTTCCACATGTATCTATCAAGATAATCATACAGTTTCTATTTCTCATTCACTTAACATAGTAAATATCATTGATTTGTTTAGGTTAAACAAACCTTGCTTCACTGAGACAAGTCTTACTTGGACATGTTTATAATCTTCTTGATGTGTTCATTTCAGCTCAATAGAATTTTATTGAGAATTTCTGTCTCTGTATTCATTATAAACATTTCCTATAGTTTTTTTTTTCTTCTAGTGCATTAGTGTAGCTTTCACATTAAGAGGATGTTAGCCTCATAAAGTGAATTTAGAAGCCGTCTCTATACTTTTTTTTATTAGAGTTTAATATGACTTGGTATTAATTCTTTGAAAGCTTGATAGAATTCTACCTTGATGCCATCTGGTCCTGGGTTTTTCTTTGGTTGGGGATTTTTGATGTATACTGAAATCTCTTTATTTTTTTATTGGTCGACTCAGATTTCTATTTCTTCTTGATTCAAGCTTGGTAGATTGTATGTCTCTAGAAATGTATTCATTTCCTGCAGGTTATATAATTTGTTGGCACATAATTTAGTGTAAGATTCCCTTATGATCCATTTTATTTCTGATACTTTGGTTGCAACCTTTCTACCTTCATTTCTGACCTTATTTGAATTTTCTCTCTTTCTTTCTTAGTCTAACTAAAGAATAGTCCATTTTGTGAATTAAAAATACTTAGTTCTACAACTTTTAGAGTTTTTAAATTCTCTATTTCATTTATTTCTGCTCTGATCTTTATTATTTCCTTTTATTGACTTCATGTTTAATTTGTTCCTTTTATCTTTGAGTAGCAACCTTGGGTTTTTAATTAGAATTTTTTAATGTAGTAATTTCTCTCTACAAACTCCCCTCTTATATCTGCTTTTCTGCATCCTTTAGTTTTTGGCATGTGGTGCATTCACTTTCAAAATATATCTCAAGGTATATTTTATTTTCCTTTTTCTTTCTTCTTTGACCTATTTGTGGCTCCAGAATTTATTGTTTAATTTCCTCATCCTTGTGAATTTTACTAAGTTTTTCTTATTATTGGTTCCTAGTTTCCTTCCATCAGGATTTGAACTGATATCTGATACCTGATATGCTCACAATATTCTTAAATTTGTTAAGATTTTTTTTGACCTAACATATAATTTATTCTGCAGAATGTTATATGTGCACTTGAGAAGAATGTGTATTCTATTGCTACTGCGTGGAATGGCATTTAACTGTTAAGTGCAATTGATCTAGTGTAGTTCAAGTCCAGTGTTTCCTTATTGATTTTCTTTCTAGATGATCCATCCATTGTTGAAAGTTGGATAGTATCCTATTGCTATTGCATTGAAGTCTGTATCTCCCTTTGTATCATTTAAAAATTGCTTTATATATTTGGTGATACAATGTTGGGTGCATATATATTTATAATCATAATTTCCTCTTGAGGAGTTGAATGTTTTATCATTACATAATAACATCCTTTGCTTTTTTTATAGTTTTGACTTAACATTTATATTTAGGGGTTTTAGTGTAGGGATTTTTGCTCTCTTATCCTCTTATTGTTTCTGTTTGCATGACATCATTTTTCGATCTTTTTATATTCAGTCAAAATGTGTCCTAAAGCTGAATGAGTGTTTTGTAGACAACATATATTTTGGGCTTTGTTTTTCTTTTTAATTCATTCACATCTTGTTTTAGTCAGCTTTTTCATCACTGTGACCAAAAGACCTGATAAGAACTATTTTAAAGGAGGAAAATTTATTTGGCATTCATGGATTCAGAGGTCTCAGTCCATAGATGCAGGACATCATAGAAGAAGAATGTAGTGGAGGAAAGTAGCTCAAAACATCACACCAGGAAACAAAGAAAGACTCCACTTTACAGAGACTATATATATATATATATATATATATATATATATATATATATATCCCAAAGGCACACCCCCAATGACCTACCTCCTCCAACCATACCCTACCTGCATTCAGTTACCGCCCAGGTAATTCATCTCAGGGCATTAATTCACTGATTGAGTTAAGGCTTTTATAACCCAATCATTTCACCTCCAAACCTTCTTGCATTGTCTCATATTTGAGCTTTTGGGGGATACCTCACATCTAAACCATAATGTGATTTTATATCTTTTGATTTAAAAAATTAATCCATTTACACTTAAAATGATATTCAATATTTGAGAACTTACAATTGCCATTTATTAAATACTATGTATAATATACTACTAAAGTTATTAACAACATAACTTCAATCTCATGCCAAATTTCTGAACTTGTATTTCTCTGCTCCACATTTTATGTTTTTAATGTCACAATAGAGAAGGAGTATGAGTTTTATGTTGTGTATCTTTAATGAATTATTGTAGCTATAGTTACACTTTTCACTTTTGTCTTTTAATCTTTATATTAGTCATAATTGATTTATAAACTGCCATTGTAGTATTAGAATTTTCTGAATATGTTAATTTTTTAAATTCAACATTGATTTTCCTTTTTTTTTTTATGTTTTCACCTTCCCAATTAGTTGCCTTTCGTATCTGTTTTAAGATCTCTCTTTACCATCTCTTGTAAAGTAGATCTTGTGATTATGAACACCATCAGCTTTTGTTTGACCAGAAAAAAAATTAATTTTCCCCCTTGTCTGAAGTTTAGGTTAACCTGAAAGTAAAGTATTTTTGATTATCAATTCTTTACTTTCAGCACTTTGAACACATCATTTCATTCTCTTCTGTCCTACAAGTTTTCTGCTGAGAAATCTACCAATAGCCTGATGGTTCCTCCCGTTTGTGTGACATACTCTTTTTTTCCTTGTGTTTTCAAAATTCTGTATTTGCCTTTGATATTGGACAATTCAATTTTATGCTTCTTGGTGAAATCTTTGGCAGAATTTTATTAGAGGCCTTTCAACTTCATGTATCTGGATGTTTCCATTTTTCTCCAAATTTGACCATATTTCCAAAATTGTTTTTTCAGTAATGGGGTATTTTTAATGTTTCACATCTCCTTGTTCAGTTTGTCATTTTGTTTTTTTACAAAAACACCAGATTGTTTGTGCTGCCTTTTAATTTTCTGAGGTTCTTTATAATTAATATTTTGAAGTCTTGGTAATTTATGGATCTCCAATTCTTTGGCGTTAGTTACAAGAACTTTATTATGTTCCTTTGATGGCATTAGGTTTCCTTGATTTTTTTTTTTAATTTGAGAATCTCACAGCCTCATGAAGATGTCTTTGCATTTAAAAAAAAATAGTCATCTCTTCCAGATCTTATAGACTAGCTTTGGTAAGGAAAGACCTTAACCTGCAGCACAAGGTCCAGAGGGACAGCATCTCACTGACTGGGGCAGCTAGAGTTCATGACATAGCAACTATGTGGTCTGTGGTGACAAGAGCTATCGGAGGTCTATGGATGTGAGAACTATGGTGCCCTCAGTAGGGTCTCTTGGTCCAGTGGGAAGGGGCCAGGGCGGAAAGCAGAGAAGTCAGGAGCTGATGGATGTGCACAAGCTCAGCTGTAGAGTGGCTTCAGGCTTGTGTGTGATAGAATGGGCCAGTTGTAGGCTTGTGTATTACGGCAGAGCCATGGCCAGAGGCAATGTCTGGATGGGCAGGACGCAGCCCCTGTGGTGCTAGAAGATGGCAGAAAGTAAAAGCTGGTTCAGGGACTGACAGCTGGTAGACAAAGTCTGTGGTCAGCTGTGTGTCAGGGGAGCTGAGGGGTGAATCTGAGAGTATGCATGCTCTCACAGCTGCAGGGGTGAGCTGCGGGTGTAGGCATCATGATAGAAATGAGGATGCCTGGAAGAGTAGAGCTGGGGTATCTTTAATGTTCTGTTCTAGAGATGGGAGAGGGTGATTAGTGGAACTTAAGTAACTGGAGACTTCAAATGTAAAAATCTGCCAGGACCCTGGGTGTGAAAAGTACAAAGGAGAACTTTTTGTTGTATCGACTGTTCTTTTCAACAGAAGAACTTCTGTGGTCTTCCCTGTAGCCAGTCACAGGGATCCACAACAGGAAGCACTGCGTGCTTCACAGTTTTGAAAGCTGTGGGGAGTTCATGGGAGTCACAAAGTTGTTGAGGTTCTTGGAAGAAAAGTATGCTGTGGTCCTTTAGAGAGCAGGTCCTTGGGTGCTGCAGATTCCTGTCCCTTGGCTGATACTGAGGGCCTCCATTCCTCTTCTTTGTCCCCAAGTAATCTCCACATGTTTCAGCTGTTCCCATCTCCTCAGTGACTTGGATTGGGTGAAACTGATTCTTGTTATTTGGAGAGTGATTGAAAGGCCCAGTAAGCTGGTTACTTGTTATGCTCAAATTCGGGACCCCCAAAGACCACCAGAGACCCAAGATTGATGTAAGCAGCAAAGAGGTGTTTATTGCGAGCTAGCTCGGTCCTCCGCGTGCACACTCAGCAACTGGTGATGCTGAGAGGCCCCGAGCCCAGGGTTTGCAGCAGTTTTATACATTCTTTGGAGAAGACAGGGACCCCCACATACATCATAGCATCTCTTAGCAAATCATCACACACCGCGGGAAAATCAAATAACAACTCTAAAACATGATTAGCACATTTACTGGTGGGAACAAGTTGGGTAGGGGTGATTGATTACTACAAGAGGGGGATTCATTTGAACTGATTGGTTTAAGCCAAGAGGGGTGTACGTGCTGAACTACACAGTTTCCCAACATGTTATCAACCACCATAAACTACTGGGGGTCATCTGGCATCCCAGGTTTTTCCCTGTCTCATGCTGATTGGTGGCTGCTAGGGGGTTGCTATGGGTCCCCACCTAGCCTGACTGAGTCAGGGACACCTGGCGCAGCAGATCTCTCCTGTTATTTGTAGATAAACAACTTAGCAGGGTGGGAATGTGCTTAGGAGTGTACTATGGGTTTTTCCAAGGACAAAGGCCATGTCCCTTCCTTGGACAGGCTTTGCTCTGAGATAGAGGCTGGTTTTTCATACTCAAGCTATTTTTCCATGTTCCTGCAAGGGGTACTCGTGAGACAGAGTGAGATCCCTCCCTATTGAGCATTGCTGACCCAGGGGATGGGGTAATGCATGCAAAAGGAAGCTATTATTTCTTCCTGTTTTCCATGATTATTCTTGAGTTTCTCATTCTACTTTATTGCTGTAACTTCCTAAGCAGACTCCTGAGCTTTTCCAGAGTTATTTTCCTTCATAGACAACTGCCAAATTGTTTCTCTTTGAAGCAGAAAGGAAGGATAGAATCTTCTGCTTTGCCATCATGCTAACATAACTCTGCCACATTTAAGTTTCTAATGGTTTCTTCTTGAATCTTACTGGTAGAAAAGGCATAAAAGTCATCTTCGTAAATCACCTTCCTATCAAGAACCCAAATCCACTTTTGCTTTTGGATGTTATTTGCAATTCTTACAATGGGAGAAACCTAACTTGTCTAGTGTGATGTAAATTTCCATCTTCATTTGTATAACCAACTTAATTCAAAAGGTAGGATTTATGTTGTAAATATGAGTGAACATATGCATCTTTTGTGTTGTTACTTACTTAGTAATTTGTTCTTCACCTTGTACTGCAACAATAACTCCTGAAATGTAAATCTTTAGTAGCAGTGGAATTATTTTTGTTAGCCCAGGACTGCACAGTTCATGATGAATACTGAGCCACTTGAAAATATGAAGTTGTGTTGGTTAGTTTTTCCAGAAATATGCTCTAAGAAGATGCATTCTTTGCATTTGACAATTTTTTTTTGTCTTATTTATTCATTTAACTTATACGTAACACTAAACATTTTACATATCAATGGGGCAACCTGTAATATTTTGATGCCTTTATACTTTGCATAATCTGACTTTTTATTGAGAATGTTGTAACATGCAATAAAGACTTGAATGAGGATCCTATTCTCACCAAAAGGAATGCAGAGAATAGTTGAAAAGATAGTAATAAGAAATTCTTACCTTATAAATAAATGATTCAGACAAGTGACCTTAAATTTAGAAAAAGTTTTTTTCTTTTCCTTCAATATTCATTTCATTTATTGAGAAAGTAAATTATACTTTATTTTTTTCAGAGCATTTTTTGAGCTATACAGAAAAGTTTATCAGTAGGAGTTCTGATATTGCCCACCACTCCCAACTTCAATTTTTCTTCATGTTAACATCTTGCATTGGCATAGAACTTTTGTTATAATTAATGAACCAATGTTGACACATTGTTAATGATAAAAGCCAAAGACTCACTCTTTGTATTGTAGAGTTCTTTGGGTTTTAATCATAGTATAGTACCATGTTATCTATCACTATAAGATCATACAAAATAGTTTTACAGCCCATAAAATCCCATGTGTTCCACATATTGATCCTGCCATTCCACGAAACCCCTGCTACCTCCAATGGGATCACTGACTGCAGTTTTGCCTTTCCCAGTGTGTCACAGAGTTGGACCAGGCAGCAGAATGCATTCTTTTCAGATTGACTTCTTGGCTGAGTAACATGCATGTAAATCTCCTCTGGTATCTTTTCACAAAGTAATTGTGTCACTTGTTTTTTTTTGTTTGTTTGTTTGTTTTTTCTTTGCTTTGTTTTTAGCACTAAATAATAACTTTTTATATGGATATTCTACAGTTAATTTATTCCTTCAATTTCTGAAAGGCCACTAGTTTGTTTCCAACTTTTAACAAAACTTCTATAAACATCTGTGTGCAGGTTTTGGTGTGAACTTGCATTTTCACCTCATGTGGGTAAATACCAAGGAAGGTGATTATAAGATGAGAATATTTTTAGTTTCGGAAGAAATTGCCAAACAGTCTTCCAAAGTGGTTGTCTCATTTTGCATTCCCAGCAGTAATGAGTGAAATTGCTCCTTACTGCTCATCTTCACTAGCATTTGGTGTTTTGATGCTATGTTTGTTTGTTTGTTGGTACCCGGGTTTGAAACTAGGGCCATTTAACCCCTGAGCCACATCCCCAGCTTTTTCATTCTTTTTTTAAAATTTGAGACAGGTTCTCACTAAATTGCTCAGGGCCTCACTAAGTTGCTGAGGCTGGCTTTGAACTTGTGATCCTCCCGCCTCAGGCTTCTGTCTGGCTGGGGGTGTGTCACTGTGCCTGGCATTGCTTGTGTTTTGAGTTGTAATGATTCTAATAGGCATTTTTTTGTAATTCTCTAATGACATGATATTGAACATCATTTTATACCTTCTTTGCCACATAGTTTTAATGGTTACTAAGAGTATTAATCCTGTTTGAGAGGGATCATTGCAAAATCAAATGGTTCTGAAGAATCAGTATGACTTCCTGAATAGAGCTTCTTAGTCACTTCCTGGGCAAAAAAAAAAGTTGTATTGAGCAACTCTGGCCACCCAGTGTGACAGGCATGGTATAGGTCTTCAAGACGTCACACTCCATTTTCTATCTCCTGATGTAGCTTTCAGTCTCTGGTACTTCTATGAAAAATTCAAGAGCTTTGAACAGCCAGCCTTGATATGATGACTGTCTCTCACAGTAATAAAGGGACTTTAATATGAATGGAACCTTTATGAGTTGGTAATTTACTTGGACAGCTTGTGAATGACCTTTCTTCCCGTGTCTCTGGGAAGGTTTGGTTCACATAAGTGTCTCAGAACTGGAAATGTGTTACGTTGACCTCAGTGAGGAATGACTCATGCTCAGACCAGGGCTGCTTGGTGGCCTCAGTTTCCCAGCTCGGTACATGGATGTCACATTATAATAAATGAGATTTTCACTAAAAAAAAATAAACACTCAATTTTTGTGTTAAAGTTTAATTTGGACATCTTGCCTCCCTGAGGGAAGGTGTGACATATTTGAGTAGGTTTCTCTGGGAAACCAAATCATTTCATTTCCTAGAGATCTTCAGAATGAGGTTAAACCTACTCTGGCAGAGTTTAAATGCTCTCTGACTTGGATTCAAAGGAAACCAAGGTCACTTTCTGCCTTGTGATTCTTTTAAAGTAGGTTTTATATTTGAATGTCACTCTTGTGCACTGTGTTTAAATAGCTGAGTTAATAACTTCATGATTATCTTAAGGATTATTCAAAAACATTAAGATAAACAAGAATAAAAAGGGATTGGAGATCATCTCTCAATCCCATGAAACACCTGACATGGTTTATCCTTCCAGCCCAGCAAAAGCCTTCTTAAACAATTTCTAGCCAACTATTATTCTTAAAAACAAAACAAAACAAAGAAACACTTTACTAGATGTTTCAAAAACAAATAAAAGCACATTAATTTCCACCTGTACTTTAAAAACAGAGCAAAATCATGAGAGATAATTTTATATTCTGTGATACTCCAAATACTGCATTTTTTATTTGAATGAGAGGAAAAAATGAATCAAATATCAGGAAAGGGAATTGTTCCCTTTTATTGCAATCAGTTTCTCTTCTATGGAGATGATTAAATATAGCTTCAAAGACAGGAGTGTGAGACAGAGAGAGCAATTTCCCAGGCCGGAAGTTGGTGTTTGTTTGCAAGATGCGTCTGTTAAAGGCACACTGTCAATACGGTGCTAATGTGTACTTTGTATTATTATGACTGGTGAAATGACCTAAAAAAGATACAAAATATGAAAACGGACTATTCTCTATGAGAATTGAGACATAACCTGATATCATTTAGCAAGTGAAACTTGATTGGAGCAATTGAGTAATTGTATCTAGGTTCTTCCTCCCACACCTTCTATTTTTGTCTTAAAAAAAAAAAAGATGATCAAATTTTATTTTTTTTTAAACCTGTGATGGTGGAGGATTAAAATAGCAATAGTAATACAAATTTCATGCAATAAGAATCATTAGCCAAATAGTTTAAATTATGTGTGGTGACTTTACAAAAAAAAAACCACTTTATTTAATAAAAACAACTGTAGCAAAATCATAAATATAAACCATGTACAGGTTTTCATATTTCTCAAAAATAAATAAGTGGGCTGGTGCTTGCATGCAAGATCTTGAATAAAAGCACACATGTACAAGTGCGTGTGTGTGCGCGCACACACACACACACACAGAGGAAAAATATAAGCAAAGAAATTCTTTCCAAGAGTTGGCTTGGTGAAGACAACTGCTCTCCTGTTCCAGTAGCTGCTGCTTGCCAAATAAAACCTCACTGTTCCACTAGGAGATGGCTAGCTAAACAGAGAGTGCTATGAATCTGCCTCTGATGAATATACGAAGCCCTCCATGAGGTCCCCTGTGTCAAAAATTGTTATAGAGGCGTTTTTGTTGTTTAGGACATTCCCAGGACTGGCTGCTTTGCTCAGTGTTATGTAAATGACAAATGACCAGAAAAAAAAATTATTGGCATAGGTAAGTAAGGAAATCAGTTTCTCAGTGAAAGGATCCAAGCAGGTTCGACAACATCTGAATGCAGCTTCTGAATGTCCAAGAGAACTTGGGTATTCTTTAGAGGATTTGGACATGACGTTTTTAAGCAAATGGATTTGTGGAGATTGATCCTTAAAGGAGAGTGGAGGAGAGTGGAATAAATAAGAAAATTAAGTTAAAGTATCTTTTCTTTATTATTGGGACAACCAGATCCAATTTTATTTTCACCTGCAAGAAAATGGTTCAGAATTTTGTGACCAGGTGAATCAACATAACAGATTATTTGATTTTTTTTTTTTGGCAATTCTACAAAGTATTAGTTGTAGTGTTAAAAACTCATTAATTTATTTTCCTTCTTTTACCAAAGTTATTGTCCATGTTCCTTTTCCAATGGATTTCAAATGTATCCTTAATATACTATATCCAGTAATTTTATTCATAATTAAACATTCCTAATGTATACAAAACATAGGCCAGAGTTGTATGTTGCTGTCTTCTATGTCAAACAAAAGTTAGCATGAAATGTATACTATATTTCTTAAATAATGGAGATCTAAATTAAAAAAAAATTCCAACAAAGTTTTCATTGTTTTTTTTTCTTTAATCCTCTACTCCCAAGTCCAGGAAAGAAGGTAAAATTAAAAACATAGACACCTTCCAATAAGAATGACATTTAACCACACAAGAGTGAATTCACACAAGCCTTAAAATAGTATGAACTGTAGGTAGAAGATGGAAAGTTTCTATTCAGAATTTCTTTTGGCTGAAAAAAAAAAAAAAGCTAATATGTAGGTGAGGAACAGAACTCCTTGCTGATCTGTTTTGCAAATCAAAATAGAGGAGCTTACATAAGTTTCCCCATATCATATGTTCTAACAAGAACTCAGGAGCTTAATTTTTTTCTCTCTCCAGATTTTGTATTTCTTTTTCCAATGAAGTGAATTCAAATACAAAGCCATCTCAATAAAGGTAGTCTCCAAATTTAGAGGTGGTCAGTAGGAAAAAGCCACTAGTGTGGTCAGGATTTGTTAACAGGGAACGTCCTCCCGATGTGCCTGTTTTCTTCCCCAGGAGTACCTCTCTGGCCACACATGGCTGAGTCTCTTCCCAGCTACATGGGGAGACTTATTTTGTTGCTGTTGCTTTTTGAAGATTTAAAATACGTATTCTCCAGCTCAGGTGTTCTTTGTGATGTTTGACTGTGAGTGACGTTCCCTGCTGACCGTTGTCAAGTCTATTCTCAAATGCTGAAAGTTGTGACTTCATTGCGGACAATATGTAAAAAAAAAAAATAGGGTCATCTCAAAAGGGTTTTAGTATGTATTTTAGTCAGCTTTCTCACTACTGTGACTAAAAGACCTGACCAGAACAACTGCAGAGGAGGAAAAGTTTATTCAAGGGCTCAGGGTTACAGAGGTCTCAGTCCAGAGATAGCAGACTCCATTCCTTGGGGCTGGAGGTGAGGCAGGACATTATGGTGGAAGAGTGGGGCAGAGGGAAGCAGCCTCATATGGTGATCAGGAAGCAGAGAGGGAGTCTGCACTCGCCAGGTGCAAAATATATACCCCAAAGCCACAGGCCCAGTGCCCACATCCTCCAGCCATACCCCCAATGCCTCCAGTTCCCACTCAGTTAATTCCTGATGGGATTAATTCGCTGATTTGAGTTAAGGCTCTCAGAACCCAATCATTTCTTCTCTGAACCTTCTTGCATTAGTAAATTTTATTGCCAGTGCCTACTGCAATATCCATTATTTTGTGATGAACAGAAGAACCAGAACTTCTAGATTTCAAGTTCTTCCTTGGCATTGTCTTTTTGTGTCTGGACTACATGAGCTTTTAGGGAATACCTCATATCCAAACCCTAATAGTTTTGGACAATAGTAATATATTTGTGTGTGTGTGTGTGTGCACATGTGCATGCACCCACCTAAATCAAAATGAGTAAATGCCTGTTGTCCTCAAGTTAGTCTTTGAAAGAAGCTAAATATTCAATACCCAACTTGAAAGAGACAACAGTTGTGTGTTTATTCTGTCATTTATTTGATGGCATGTAGAGAATTAAAGACAAAGGTGCACTTCCTAGTAGCGTCCTGCCTTCATTTGGCTGGACAAATTAAGTGGCATGAGTTCACTAGGAAATCATTAGAGGCACCCTGAGATCCCGCCTCCCTGTCCTTCACAGGGTGTTCTGGTCCCAGCCCCTCTGCCTTTGCGGGTGTTTTCCCTTGCAGCTGAAAGTCTTCCAGCTTCCTTTCTAATTATCCAAATCCTTCATAATCCCCCTACCAAAATTAGGTCACACTTTCTCCACAAAACCATCCCCAGTTTCTCCGACTGCTATTTACTTCTTTGTTATCTAAATTCCTTTAGGATAGAGAGCTCGCCTCATCCCGCTTAGCAGTTGTGGGCTCAGTGTCTGCAATCCTCTCCAAGTACCCAGTGACATAGCCTTCCCCCCTCCAGGGACTCTAAAGCCCAAAGACAGAGTCTCTTCCTCCTTTTCATGTGCTCAGCTCCCCTTTCCTTCCATGTCCCCTCGGGCCCCCTCCATGCCCTTCTTGCCCTCTGCTCCCAGTGCAGATCTAGAATGTGGCTTGGCAATACCTGTGGACTGACGGGCCTTGAAAGCAAGAGCCAGGACCCCAAAGGTCTGGAGCGAAAGTCTGCATCCACTAAAACAAAACAAAACAAAATAAAACAACAAACCTCCCCTAAATGAACCGTTTAACCAATTAGAATGTCAAGTTTAATGTAAACATCTGTTTTAAAATGTCTAACTTAATCAAATCATTCCTGCTTTTACAAAAAAGTTTTCTATTTTCAGCTCTTGCACTAGTGAATATGTTGCCTCTAGGTAATTAATTTGGTAATGAAACAGTATATGACTTTAGAGGTGTCATAGTGAGGGATTCACATAATAGATCTTTATTGGAAAGTGACTGGATGTCAGGCACGATGCTAGGTTCGGGAATAGATGAGATAAGATGAGAAGGTGACCTGTGTGAGTGGGGCATGGTGGCACATATCTGTAATCTCAGTGGCTCAGGAGGCTGAGGCAGGAGGATTGCAAGTTCAAAGCCAGCCTCAGCAACTCACTGAGGCCCTCAGCAACTTAGACCCTGTCTCAAAACAAAAAAACAAAATAGGGCTGAGGATGTGGCTCAGTGGCCGAATGCCCCTGAGTTCAATCCTGAATCCCCCAAACAACAAAACAAAACAGAAAACAACAAAAAAAAGAGAGGACCCTTGTGGAGATCATGAAAGCATGGGACTTCATGTTTCTGACTCACTTAGTAATCCTACGGTTGTGATGGTATCTAGAACCCACAGACATGCATTCTGTTGCTCACACATACATTGATTCAGTAGGTGTGTATCTATGTCTACACCTAGGTATGTGTGTGAGGAAGATCTGCTGCCACTTCTTTATCACATAGCCAGGTCTCACTTTCCTTCCCTATGGAGACAAACCAGTATCATGATCCTATGGACTGTCTCCTTTGACCTTCTTTTGCCCTTTAAACTCGTACCTCTTTATCCTTCAGTGCTTGAATATCAGCCCTCTTTGTGTGTTTTCCTTTGTGTGGGTGTGCAAGGTTGGCATTGTTGGAGCAAAAGCTTGCAATTCTCTGTATCATTCCTCAGTGGACAACAAGGTCTGAAGGTGTAAATGATTCTGCTACTAAATGCATTCATGGAAAGGTAAAAGAATCAAGCAGTGAGTGGTATATCTGGCAACTTGAGGCAGAAAGAGAATCCCTACAGGAAGTACAAAAATATGAGTGCTTCTTGGCAGTTGAACCCCTTTGAAGGATGTGGAAAGTTGGCAAGCTCATTATGTACTATTAGTGAGTGCCCGAACTGCACAACCGTACTAAAAACGCTGATGGTGGAGGAGTTTACCAGGAGCACTTGATCTTGAGTCCTATATGTAGGCTAAAGGTGATAACAGAGGATCTGGCATTTAGATGCATTGCAGAGGTGACAGGTAAAGGAGGCTCAGCAAAAGAGACTCTGCGAAGGTGTCTCTAGTCCAACAGGAGAAATACCAGAAAGTTTGGTGTTTCTGATGTCATGGAACCAAGGATAGACCAGACATCAAGAGGGAGTGATCTAACACTGCTGCAAGATCAGGAAAGGGAAGCCCAGCGAGAGTTAAGAGAGAGAGAGAGACAATTAACAAATTTTACTTTCTAAATTGTCCATCACATTTCATAATGACACATGCCAATTTCAGAAATTAATTATGCAGTTTAGGGATGCCATCAACATTTTTCAGGTCTGTGTGTAGCATTAAAAAAAAAAATACTCCTGATCAGAGAGTTGATTCTAAGTCATCATTATCAAGAGTTAAGTTTCAAATCAATTTTTCCCCCAAAGCACAAGAGCAATAGATTTGTATCTTTTTACTCGTAGTCTCTCTATTTGACATTCTGTAAGGAAGTAGTGCCCACCTTGACATTGGCTGCTGAAAGCCATGAAGAGCCACCTGACTAAGTGCTCCGGGCCGATAGACACCTAAGGTGCTGTCCTCCTCGTTGACTAACTGTCAGGAATCAAAGATGCTATAGTGCATCTACAGAGCTCTGGAGGACAAAGAGTGATGGTGGCATCCTCAAATACCTACTTCTTCTAAGGAGCTAGGCTGGCTCTATGAACGATATGACCGAGTTCGGGAGAAATAACTTTGGTCCTCAACATGTTTGCAAAATGTGCCCTTGGTGCCCCATGCTTTCCTGTCTCTGGTCAGCTGCTCTTGGCCTCCACTACTGTACTCTTCACCCTGGAGACCGGGCACTTGTAGTCTTTGACGATGGCTCCCAGCCCTTGGCTTGGCTTGTTTTGTCCACTGTGAAAGATACACAGGAAATCAAAAGGAAGAAAGACCAGGGCTTCATGTCCTGCTCTCTGCTCTCCTTTCCTGCTGCAGGGCTGAATTGGATAGTTGCTCTTTTCCTTTAAGAAGGTTTCCGGGTGGGTGCAGAGATGCATGCCTGTAATCCCCAGGGCTCAGGAAGCTGAGGCAGAAGATCAGGAGTTCAAAGCCAGCCTCAGCAAAAGCGAGGCGCTAAGCAACTCAGTGAGACCCTGTCTTGAAGTAAAAGACAAAATAGGGCTGGGGATGTGACTCAGTGATCCAGTGTCCCTGAGTTCAAGACCCAGCAACCCTCCCCCCCTCCAAAAAAAAAAAAACAAAACAAAAACAATTATGGCTCTGGTTGTGTATTTATATATGAACATAGGAAAGTTATATTTGATTCATTCCACTGTCTTTCCTATTCCCACCCCCCACTCCATTCCCTTCATTCCCCTTTGTCTAACCCAATGAACTTTTATTCTCTGCCCCCTGCCCATCCTATGTCAGCATCCATATATCAAAGAGAACATTCTGCCTTTGGTTTTGCGGATTGGCTAATTTCACTCAGCATAATAGTCTCCAGTTCTGTTCATTTACAAGCCAGCATTCTCTACTGTCATGTATATCTAAAAAGAATAAATTTTAAATAAATAAATAAATAAAAATCATTAAAAAAAAAAAGGTGTGGCTCCTCTTACCAAATTCAGGTACCTACACTCTGACCTTGCCCCAGTGCCCAATGGGGTTGTTTCCTTGCTAGGGCCAGCCCCAGAGGGCCTCACTCTCCTTCCTGCCCTTACTTTAACCTGTCCACAGCTTTGTAAAGAGTTTTCATTCCTCTTTCTTCCATCCTCCCTGTTTGTGAGCTCCATCTGCTTCCTGCTGGAATCCTAACTATCAGCCCCGTAAAACACAACCTCTGGTTCATGGAAAAATAAAGGAGAACTCCAGCCATCTACCATTTTACTCCTTGCAATTCATTTCAAGTCATCTGAGCTTTGCGATCTCAAGTGCTACATAAAATAATGTGCTTCTTACAAGTAACTCCCTCAATTTGATTTCATTAATAAAAAAAGCAGATAGGAGGGTGATTCTTTTTTGAATAAAAAAAAAATCTGATGGTTCTACAAAGCTTCAACTCTTCTTGGAATCTCCCCATCTTAGTTGGGACTTAATGATTCATGAAATTTCATGAGATTCAACTTTTCATTTAAATGCACATGTGCTTAGGCTATATATCTCTTAAAATATCTGTTTGAATTGTAAATCTTAATATTGAGATGCTGTGCTTTCTACCCTGCATCCTGCAACATTTCCCTGATACCTCCTTGTCTTCTGTTCCACAATCATGGCTTTTCTTAGCTCTGCTTTGCTTTTTCTGCATTGTAGGTTCTCTTGCGAGTATATCTTTTGCAACCTCTCTCTTCTTGCTTCTGTCAGAGATATTCTGAGTCAAACTTAGCTTATCTTTTTGCTTCAGTTTGGACTTTTTCCAAAAAGGCCCATAAAGAAATCTCTCCAAACTGCCCTACTTTAGCAAGAGATCTGACTGGGTGTGTCCTGGACTGAGGCAGGGTTAATAAGACACATGTCATTTGAAACTGAATTCAATTTTCCTGATTTGCTTCGACCAAGGATTGCTGAAGTTAGATGCCTCCCCTCTATTTCCACACATGTAAGTATTATAATTTTGAATTTCTCTCAATCGTCAGCAGTTCGTTCTACACACAGTTACATGCCTTTACGATGTGAGAGAATATGACCTGCTGTGCCTTTGATGACACGGCGAGAGAGCTTGAGGTGCATGATCAGCCTTCTCTGCAGCCCAGACTTGAGCTCTGAGATCTTAGGAAAAGTGTTTTCATGATTATATGAATTATTAGGGCCTGATATAAAATTTCACTCGTAGGCGCCTGTGGATTGCTCTGTATGTCAGAAATCATCTCACACAATATTATCTTGGTATCTGTGGCTGCCATCATAACTGCACATGATGTATGAGCTGCTCAAGTGATAGAGATAAATCACTTTGGGGGACCCCATTCATTCTTATTTTTAACAGACAGTTTGGTTTTTATTAATATACTTTGTGTTTCAGAAAGAGCAAAGGAAATAGAGGATGAAATATTTTATCAAATGCAAATCTATGTTTTCCTTCCTAAGAAACCAGAGGAAATTGAGGGTTATAAAAATACATACCTAATATCAAGTTAATACTATTTAAACACAACGGTTACATTAAAAGTATTTACATTAGCTGCCTATGAAAAGGGTACCAGGGGTAAGCTGTTGTTGTGGGGTATTATTGTAAGTGAGACTCTAAGATTTCTGAAACTTGAATTGCCCTTTCAGTAAATTAAAATGCCATTTATCATTATCATCAACATCAAATAACACTCCTCAAGCAGCACACATGCCCAGATCTCGGCCGGGAGTCTTATCAAACAAGGTCAAGGGAAATGACACTTCCTTTCAGGAGCACACAGTAGATGCTAATGATGTGGACAAATGTCCACCGACCTGACGTAGCCTGCTCGTGGATTCAAGACATTTTCCCTAAATGTAGTGCAGTAAGTAGCACCATTGGGAATTTGTCATCCCCACAGGAACATAACAGGGTTTAGTGCTAGACTGGTGGGAAAATAATTGCTTAGGGAAAAAAAAATTACATGGCATCACATGGATATAAATTGGCAATACCACTATGGAAAGCAATTGGGTGCCATTATCTAAATTAAAAATTTACATTTTGAGTATTCAGTCATTTCACTTTTAGAAATTTTTATCCAACAGATAAACTCACACAGGAGGATTTATTCAATAAAACATCATTTATTTAAAAAAAATTAATGTTCATCACCAGGGAAGATTAGTGTAACTTAATGTTCATCACCAGGGTCTTATGGAATAAGTTATGCTGTGTCTATACCATGGGATACCATAGAGTTTTAAAAAATAATGAAGACATTCTTTATGTACAAATGCAGAAAGACCTTCAAGTGGAAATATCAGGGTACAGTGTGGTATGCAGAACATCATGCTTTTTTTATGAAGAAGAAAAAAAAATATGAGCACATACATATTGTGGCTGGGGAAGAGATGGAAGAGAGACTTCCACTGTGTAGCTTTTATATTTAAAAAAAAATCAACTTACGTGAAAACATTTGATATTAAGAGAATTTTTAAAGTTTAAAAAGCAGTTTTAAGGAAAGAACAAGAGATTCTGCATGAGTCAAACCGCAGAACTTTGTAGATGAGTGTTTGTTAAAAGTTGTTTTGAGTGAAAGCCTCCAGTATCAGCATCAAATTTCTCCATCTCTCATCCCCTTTAAAGTTCTTCCCCCCACTTCTTCCTGAAATAACCTACACAGCTGACTTCAACGGAATCCCCTCTTGAGTCTGTTTCTGTGGTCAATCCGAATGATGTCTATGATTAACAAGTTTTTCAAATTTACTATCAGCTTGATGAAGCAGCTCTTCTTTTGCTTGCTCTGTGGTATTTTTTCAATTAATAATCAACCAATAGACATACATGAAACATCTGCTATTTATATCCATGAATACAGCACACCACATAGAATGAACTTCAAAGGCAGCCTTTAAATTCTATCTAGAATTTCATAGAATAATCAGTGATGATCACCCCTGTCCTTTCAGTGGATCCAAGTTTCTCCACCGAGGCCGGGTGTTTTACGTTTCTGCACACAGTACCGTCTGTTCGTCCTGTCTTGTCGAATCTCTATGCCTCTGGATCCCTTCTCAGTGAGCATTGTCTGGACCACAGAGAGGCAAATCAAAGCCCATTTATGGCAACACATATACCCCAGAGTTGTTCTAAGGTTTATTTATGTTTCTATTTCTTGCTTCCAATTATCTCATTAATTATGTCCTAAATTTTAGAAGCAATTTGGAGTTCTCCAAGGATGGGTTGCATTGGAGTGACCTCTGGATCACAAAGCTATGCAGGCTTTTCTTGTCCTTTCTGATGGATACTCACGTTCCTTGGTAATTTTTCCTGGGGTCTCCTCCATCGCACTAGCTGGAGGAGATTAGCAGCAATTTATAGATGTACTCATCATTCCAAATAGTTTCTAAATAAAAATTTGAGTCATAGAATCATCCTTTGATAATTTTCATGTTACACCTTCCCTCAGTGAAGAGTAGTTGTTTGTTTCTATTTCTTTAATTCCTGCTTTTTGATTCCTTTTTCTGAGCTGGTTATTTATCCACACACCAAGCATTATCTACCTCCACTTTGAATAGTTTTCTTGCATAGAAGTTTTGCAGGCACCGAAAAATCTAACCGCAGTAGATGCCTCTCATTCGATTGTTATTTACAAGCACTTTCTGACCCCAGGAAATAATTCTGGTAGGATTAGAATATAAGATCCCCGAGGGAAAGGATTCATCTCCAGCATTTATTACAGGGACTGGGAGAGAGCATGCATCAATAAATGTTTATTGAATGGGTAAATATTTGTTGAATGAATTAGTGAGACATGATCCCTCTTTCAAGAAAACATATTTCCTATCACTTTATAAATTGCACTAGATTTCCTCTTATCTAGTATAGAGTCAGTGGTAAAGCTTCATTTCCAAAAAGTATTTAAAGAGCAGGTACGTTAGTTTCTTCCCTTGTCTGTAACAAATTCCCACAAAGTAGATGACTGAAAGCAATGGGTATTCCTTGGGCTAGAGTTCTGGAGGTCAGAAGTCTGAACCCAATTTTCAGCAGGGCCAAGCTCCCTCCGGAGGCTCTGGGAGTGAAGGGTCTCTTGCCCTTCCATCTCTTGGTGTCTTCCAGCAGTCCTTGACTTCCTTGGCTCATAGCCACATCCCGCCAGTCTCTGCCTCTCTGGTTATATCACCTTCTCCTCTGTCTCTGCATCTCTTCTGTTTCTTAGAAGGACACATCACTGGATCCAGGGTCCCCCTGGATAATCCAAGATGATCTCATCTCAAGATCCTTAAGTACACCTTCAGAGACACTTTTTCCAATGTTGGTAACATTCATAGATTTCAGGGAATTGAACATGGATGTATAACACTACACAGGGATTTAGGAGTCAGCCTTCATAGTTGAAAGAGCTATGTTGGAAATATGGGAATTATTAATAGACCCATTATCATTATTTTTTTTTTTTGTTAAATCCATGAGAGTTCCCCTAGCAAGGTGAAGATTTGGAAATTACTCCATAAATGGCAAGAACATGGAAATCCCCCCTCCCCCACAAAAGAATTGGTATATCAGATGGACAAGAATACTGTCTCTAAAGGTTTTGATTGGAGAGTAAGTGATAGCATATGGTTTGCCTTTCTCTTCTTCTCACCACTTTAATGAAATGAAGAAAAGTATAGAACTTGAAAACTGATGTGGTGTGTACTTGGAGATGCTGGGAGTTTTGTGGGTCTTATTCATTTTTGTGAGAAAAAAAGGAAGAATTTTTGTGGAAAAGTGAGTCAGGGTTTGGAGACATGGAGGTCAACTGACATTGGTGGGCAGAGTAATTTTGAGTCATGCCAACACCAAACCATAGGGAGGGTGGAATATAATAAAATCAACACCTCTCATGCCTCCACTGTGACATATATTGAATGGCAGCTTCAGGTTTTAAGACAGAGGAAATCAACTGTGGAAGTCTAACAGGAGGAGAGAGGTAGAGAAGAGTGATACTCATATTTCCTAGTGACATTGGGACGTTCCTTGGCCTAATTCCACATGTCTGAGACTGGTCATTTTTAATGCATTAATTAAAAATCCATCAAAACAAACACAGATGATGCTGACTCTTATTCAACATGGGCTACATCAAGTGCCTGGTTTGTGCAAACAAGTTGGCCTGGGGCTTCCTGAGTTGCAATACCTGAATCATTGGCCATGCCATTGAGATTTCCACCTTCCATGGAACTGACCATAAGAAAAATCCGATGGAGAAAAGGCTTATTGATTATAAATCGTGCTTTGGGGTGATATCAAACCTTGCGTTTCCCTTTGGGAGGCTAAGATGAAAGTATGCCATAGAGAATTTCCTTGGAAGCCATACTGCTTCAGAGCCACAGACAGGCAGCTGGAATCTCCGGAAATTTTGTGAAATGTTCAACTCTGTCATGGTATATTTTGATCAGCAGGTGTTTCCAATACCCTTTTCAAAGACCTGGTATTCTCCTTTTATGTGCTAGCATACAACAGGGTACATCTGCTAAAATACCCAGGGATCTTTGCCTGTTTTAAACTCCTCCCAGACTGAGTCCCTTCTCATCCTGGCCCCAGGAAGCACAACTGTGAGAAGGTGCATTTATTGATGATGGATTCCAGAGTATCTCCAAATGGGACCACACTCACTAGTTAATCCTGGGTCTTTAGTTTTCAGACAGATCATGCAACCTTTTCTCTGCTAGTTCTCACTGTGAATCCTGGTTATGAGAATCTCTGGCTAATAGTTTTTTCCATTGGTTAGTTGTTTCTGGACCCCTTAACATTTGGTGAATGGGGACATGACTGTCTACAAATTTTTTGGTGATTGACATCTAGTGATTTCAGACTGGAGAGCATTAAATTTGGCATTAATCATACCTCTCAGTCCTGATGCCAAGAACCCAATTATTATTCAGAGACCAGTGGATTCCCTTGCAGTGAGAAGCAGCCCTTTCCATTCAGAGCTCAAACTCCCTGGAGAGGCAGAATCAAGGAGGACACAAGAGCCCTGCTCGTCCCCAAACGCTGCCAGGTGAATGGATGAAGTGTTTCAGTCTCTGGGGCTGTTAAATTTGGCATTTTTCACAAGGTCTAAATTTCCTAAAATAATAAACAAATATTTTTCAGCCTATTTATATTTTGTACCCAAACATGAAGCACATTGCTTGCAAAGAATGTGCAAACACTTCTGAAGACCCTCCTTTACTCCAACCCAATAAATGGAAATCTTTGTAGCTTGTTCAGCTCCACGGGGCTCTCCAGGCTGTGGCGGGCCTTGACATTTACCTTGGAAGAATTTTCCAGTAGGTGGGCCCACCTGAGTGGCATCCCAGGCCAGAATCAAAATGTACCACAACGCTGGGTGGAAAATGAAGTTGAATCACTGAAATCACCCACATTTGAACATTTTTGACTTATAATAAAGTTGATTTCATATGGTTCAATCTACTGTTTTTTCCAAAGTTTCCGTAATGTGTTGGTAGCTACATACGGTGCTGGTCTAATTTCCATTCTACATATTATTTGTAAAAGAGTGTAATTACTTAAGCCCCATTTTCTTACTGTAAAAATTATATATTATCAAGGAATTGAGACCAGTGGTGGATGGCTTTAATTTCTGGACTTAGAACGGGTCTGGAGGATTCAGATGGTTTATAATTTACTTAACTTAGTCTAATTTCCCATTTGTGAATACTGGGAAAGCATGTCTAACTTTGGTGTGAAAAGTTCACAAGTTTGTGGGGCTGGGGATGTGGCTCAAGCGGTAGCGCGATCGCCTGTCATGCGTTCAGTCATGCTTGCGGCCCAGGTTCCATCCTCAGTGCCACATACAAACAAAGATGTTGTGTCCGCCGAGAACTAACTAAATAAATAAATATTAAAAATTTAAAAAAAAAAGTTCACAAGTTTGACTATGCAGCTCTCAGAAGAATGCCTGACCAATTAAAAGTGCATTGCAATGTTCGCTCTCACTCCGAGCATTTTCTTCCTTTTTTCCCTCCTCTTTCTTGCATCCCTCCATCTTTTGCCTATTACCAGCTGAACAGTATTAATAAGAAAAGAAACACCATTCATCCAGGTGCCTATGTGCATATAGTTAATAGCTATAATCAGGGTATATACCACATTGTGCTTTTAAAATAAATATACAATTCACACTTAAGCTGTGTGCACCATGATTCTGGGTCAGGGTCCAGCAAACAATGGCTCACCAACTGAATACAACTCTCTGCCTGCTTTTGTAAATTCAGTTGTTATGGACTGAATGTCCCCTAAAATTCTTATGTTGAAGTATTACCCCCCAGTGTGGCTGTGTTTGAGATAATTGAGATAATTATCTCCTTAAGTAGGAGATAATTAATGTTGCATAAGGTCATAAGGGTGGGGCCCCAATCCAATAAGACTAGTGCTTTTTTTTTTTTTTTTTAGAAGAGGAAAAGATACTAGGGAGTGTGCACAGAAAGAAAAGGCCAACCTAAAACAGGACTAGAAGGCGACCATAGAGAGAAAATAGAGAGCCCTCAGAAGAAAACACTCCTACCCAGACCTTGAGGTAGACTTGCCACCTCTAGACCTGTGAGAAATTTAGCCTCTGTTGTTTAAGTCAGTTGACCTATGGTATTTTTTTTATAGTGGCCCAAGAAGAATTATACAACAAATATGCCCATTTATTTATATGCCATTTATGGCTCCTAAAGTCTAAAATATTTCCTAACTGATCCTTTACAGAAAAAGTTTTCCATTTTTAGGTCATTTTTACAGTGTAGCATTAAAGCAGCCTAGCTCTGTTGATGAACTTCTAGATGTATGTTTTTTTTTGACAGACAGCTGCAACAACATCTATGAATAGGGAATATAGTTATTTTCTTTTGTTTAATTATTTTTCCTTAGAAAAAAGTCCAGGTTATGGATTTTTTTTTATGGACCTGTACAAAAGGCAGGAACTCTTTTATGACTTTTTATATTAACATTTTTCTTTTGAAAACTACTCTTCCCACTGGTCCACCAGCAGCCTAGTAGATCACCAGTGTCACTTCCCCAACAATGGACATTGATTTTGCTCTGATTTGCATATGACTTTCTCATTGTCTGAATGAATCAGCATTCTAAAGCTCCTTATGTCTTCCTAGGAGACACCTCAGATGCCCTAGAAAGTGTTCCCTTAAACTGCTGTCAATGTGGCCATGCTGGCTCAGTGCTTGTCCCCATCCCGATCCAATAACTCTGAGGACATGGTTTGGAGAAAAAGGAAAAAAGAAGGTTTATTGCTTTGCTAGCAAAGGAGAAACACAGGGGACTCCTGTCCCAAACGCTGTGATTCTGCCCATCGCAGGAAAGGGAGGTTTTTAAAGAAGTGACTCAAAGGCTGCATTCCACATGTTCTTTGTTGGAGTTGGAATTCACTTGTTAATTTGGGAGAGAGTCCCTTCTGAGATTTTCTGGTACCATCCCCAAAGTCTGGATTACTTCCTCTGGTGGGTTTGTACTCAGAGACAGATAACCTCTGCCTAGGTTGGAGAAGAAAGGTAATTCTTTTCCCCCTGAGATTAAGGAGAGGAAGAGATTAGGGAGGAGCAGGGAGAGAGAAAGAGAAAGAATAAGTTACAGTGGAAGAACCCCAAGGGCTGTATTCAAAGCAAAAAGTGGACCACTGTTACAACAACATTGCTTTAAAGGATCAGTTTGCAACTCACATTTCGTTACTGCTCTCTATGGATTCTCTCTCTTGCCACCTTGCCTGACTCTGATTTTGGTTGCTTTTCTCAACAGCTGGATTGGACAGTCTATCTTTGCCTTCCTGAGTGAGGTACAATAAGCTATCTGGTTTTCGCGTATCCTATTTTCCTTGATCCAACCTCAAAAACCAGCTTGATCAATTCTCACACCAAATCCATGATCCAGGGATCCCCCGAAAGCTCTCCCTTACTGGGGGTCCGGGAGTTGAATCTATTGCGGAGTTACCACTTTTAGGGATATAGGTCCTATTCTTTGTTTCCCATCTACATTATACTATCAATATCCATGGCACTTTGAAATTTTCCTTACTGACAAGAACCATTCATGCTTTCAGTAACTTTACACTTGTCTTCAAATGCTTTCATTTAGGGATAGGCTGTTATTCATTTCTTTTTCAAGATGGTCATGAGACCAGCAGGGGAAATTCTATTCATTCATTCTTTCTACAAATATCTGTTGGATGATTATTCCATGCCAAACGTTCTTACAGACATTACAGATTCACAAGAGACAAAACATCATGTTTAAAAAATAGACACTGAGTGAGATAAACCAATAAAATATAGGAACTACTTGATGAGGAGGAGGCTAAGGGGATACTGTGAGAGAGAGAGACAGAAAGTGGTAAGGTGTAGGTGGTAGAACTTTTTCATATGACCTACAGTTGTGAAAAGGTCTCCCACTGAGATCTCTGGAAGTTAAAGAATGAGCTGTAAGACACTTGGGCAAAGATGACTTTAGACAGAGGAGTGCTAAGGAGGAGACATCTTTGAAATGTTTGAAGGAGACTTTAAAAGTCCACATAGTTGTAGCAAAAGGACCAAGAAGGAGAGTAGATGAAGATAATTGGGATCCAGATGATATAGGATTTTTCAGTGGTGGCAAAGACTTTGGCCTCTGGTCAGAAGAAGATGGGGAGTAATTTAAAGTGCTCAGTAAATGAGAGAGCTATTTGTCTTAAGTTTTCACAGAGGTATTCTTGGCCACAGTGAGGAAATATGAGAGCTGAAGGAACAGCTGGGGTTCCTGCAGTTATTTTGGAGATAGTGGGGATAACTTAGATGGGTGAGGGTAGAAGGTCAAGTTCTGGAAATGTTCTCATAGCAGAACCTGAAAAATAGGTTAAAGAAACAAATGTGGAATCAAAAGAAGGAAGAGTCATTTTTTTGTTGTTGTTTTTTGGAATATGCAGGTGGAATGATGCTGTTGCTACTGATAAAAGGATAAAGAGGTTGGTAGGAATAAAATGGGATTTGGTTTAGAACATGTTAAATTTAACAAGTTGTGCTGGGATCATAGCCCAGCATTACTGCACTTGCCTAGCATGTGAGGCACTAGGTTCGATTCTCAGCAAAGGTTCATTGACAACTAAAAAAAAAAAAAAAAATTAACAAGCCTATTAGAAATGCCAGAGGGGAAGCTTAGTAGATGATTGAATATGCATCCGGATGTTTTATTCACCTTTTTTGCTGCAGTGACTAAAACATCGAACAAGAAAATTTTAGAGGAGGAGAAGTTTATTTGGGGTTTCATGGTTTCAGATGTCTCAGTCCATAGAGAGCTGGCTCCATTCCTTGGGGCTCAAGGTGAGGCAGAACATCATGGCAAATGAGTGTGGCAGAGGGAAGCAGCTCACATGATGATCAAGAAGCAGAGAGAGGCTCCACTTTCTGGGTACCAATTATAGATCCATAAAACACACCCCCAAGGGCTCACCTCCTCCAGCCACACTCTACTGGCTTTCAGTTACACCCAATTCTGTCTGGGATTCATTCATTGACTGGGTTAAGATTCTCATAATCCAATCATTCTTCCTTTAAACCTTCTTGCATTGTTTCTCATGTGAGATTTTGAGGAACATCACATTGAAACTGTAACACTGGCATTCAGGGAAGAGAGCTGAGCTAGACACGCAAGGTGACAAGGAATGTAGTTGGAACAAAGAAGACTTTTTAAATTTTAGACTTTGGGGGAAAAATGAGGAACCATCAAAGGTTGAAAAGAAGCAGCCAATGAGATGGAAGCAAAACAAGGCAGAGACTTCTATTTGGAAAGCCAGTTGAGTATTTTAATTCACAACCATCAACAACTGCATCAGATCCTGGTGGTAGGTCCAATCCTGTGAGAAGGGAGGAATGACAATTAGATTTTATTTAATGTGGAGGTTGCTGATGACCTTGATAAAGACAGCTTTGTTGATATGTGTTAAATGCCTAATTGGAGCGCATTCAAGAGAAAACGGGGTGAGAGAAGCCAAAAACATCAATATAGATGTTTTTGACAACATTGCTTCAAGGAGAGCAGTCAGTTGACAGAATGATCCGGCTGTGGTCAGCTGTGAGCAATATCCAGATGCTTAGGCAGCAGACACAAAGCTGAATGCACACCAAACTCCGTATCTTATTACTTCTTGGCACAGAGAGAAGTCATTTTCAAGCTTACTAGGAGTGACTAGATTTCAGTCCCTGTAAAGCAGAAGAATTTGCTGTACCCATTTCTGGGCTGAAACTGTAAAAATACTCCCCCCCCCCACCCTCCAGTTCTCTTTCTTTCCTTGCCTTCTGACTGGTGTCTTAAACCTGGTGGAGGACTCAGAGACCTCCAAGGTTAAGGCGATGGCACCTGAGTTCATGTCTACCCAACAAACCCTGCTGCCAATCCACTTTGGACTTATAATGTTAAGCATATGATACTGAGCATGGGTTTGTCTTTTATAACTACTGGTTAACAGTGACTAACCAATTTTGAATTCAGCTCTCTCAAGAAGAGGACCCCCAAAAGACCATCAGAGACCCAAGATCGATGTAAGCAGCAAAGAGGTGTTTATTGTGAGCTAGCTCGGTCCTCTGCGCGCACGCACAGCAACTGGTGACGCTGAGAGACCCCGAGCCCAGGGTTTGCAGCAGTTTTATACATTCTTTGGAGAAGGCAGGGACCCCCACATACATCATAGCATCTCTTAGCAAATCATCACACACCGCGGGAAAATCAAATAACAACTCTAAAACATGATTAGCACATTCACTGGTGGGAACAAGTTGGGTAGGGGTGATTGGTTACTACAAGAGGGGGATTCATTTGAACTGATTGGTTTAAGCCAAGAGGGGTGTTCCTGCTGAACTACATGGTTTCCCAACACATTATCAACCTCCATAAACTACTGGGAGGGTCATCTGGCATCCCAGGTATTTCCCTGTCTCATGCTGATTGGTGGCTGCTAGGGGGTTGCTATGGGTCCCCACCTAGCCTGACTGAGTCAGGGACACCTGGTGCAGCAGATCTCTCCTGTTATTTGTAGATAAACAACTTAGCAGCGTGGGAATGTGCCTAGGAGTGCTCTGTGGGTCTTCCCAAGGACAAAGGTCGTCCCTTCCTTGGACAGGCTTTGCTCTGAGGTAGAGGCTGGTTTTTGAGGAATTTCCAAAACTTTAGCAAAGGCTGAGATTTGTTAATCTGTTTGTTTAGTATTTTAGTAAAATTTCAACATTGCAATAAAAAATGCCTAAAATTTGCCTAGATTGACTCATGAGTAATGATGGGAGATGCAAAGATTTAAAACTGAATATTACCATTTTTTTTTTTTTTAGTTTCTAAAATTTGAAGGCTCTTGGCCTACGTGGTCTTCAGGGTGGTTATCCTAAAGGAAAACACTTGCAGTTGCTTTCTGTCCACTGTCTGAACTTGATACTTTCTTGCAGCAAGGTCCAAGGCTTTCTACTGTCTGTTTTCAGAAATTTAGTTGATTATTTTGAGTCTGAAATGTGATTGCCTTCTCCCACTCCCAGTGCCCACCAAATACTATTAAAAATCCTTAGTAGAATCACAAAGAAATAAGAACCTATCTTCTTAAATCGAGTTATAAACTATGAATCCAGCAGTCAAAAGAAATAACTTTTATTCCTCTTATAAGTGTGCATAAACCTTTGTTAAGATTTTCATTGATTTAAATTACTATAATAACCCAATACTTCAGGTAGTCTGCTTTTGAAAGGAAGCATTTTACATAATATACATCAATTACTTGCAAAGACATTTCTGTGTGAAGATCGGAGACAATCTGTAACTTTCAAATGCAGATTTTATAATGTCCATCTCAACCTGGAGAAGTATTGGTGCTGGATTTCAGCAGGAAAAGACCACATAATAATAGGTATCATTTTTTAAGAAGTGGCTTTATATCTGGCATTGTGATTGTCACTTTATAAATACCCTACTTCTTTAATTTTAAGATAATATGAATTGAAATATACGACATTTTTTTTTGAGGAAAAAAAGAAACATTATTACCTTAAATGAAAACTTCAATTGCAAGAAACATCCAGATTTCAAAAATTATTATAGGAGGGAGGAAGAAAAAGAAGTGCTTCTCAGACTTGAGGAAATAAACTGTCATGTCATGTCGATGCAACACAGTGTGTACAAGTCCTGAGGTTGAGGCATGACCTTCCAAGGTCACATGGCTTAGAGGGCAAGCTGCGGACTCACATACAGGATTGGTAGGCATGTGACACTGCTCTTTTCCTGTCCCCATATTATCTTTTCTCTACAGCTTTTATCCTTCAAATCCTAGATCATGACTGGTTGATTTGAATTCAACAATATTCCAAAATATAGTTAAGTCCAATGAGTGAATGTTTTTAAAAAGTGAAAAAAAAAAAAAAGTAATTTAGTCCATTGATAATTTTCTAAATCTTCTTTACTCAATTCATACATTTAGTGTCTTTGAGCCAAGCATTTAAGGCTTGGTTGAATCTGAAGATAATGTTAACACTTTGTCAAGCATTTGAATTGCTTCCAGCATATTGTAGTATAATCCTCTGTCCACAAACATCCCTTCATTATTGCCTAATTACATGCAAATTTCATAAAATGAATGAGTTTTAAGGACTTGTCAATCTGTCATCCTAGGAACCACTGAAACATTTTGACTGCTAGATAAATAATCAGCAATAATCACACTATGCAAATTTGATATTTTCTGTACAATTATCTGAAACCATAAATAACTGGACACAAAGACATTTGGCATTCTCTCCATGAGACTTGACCTACAGGGCTTTTTTTTTTTTTTTCCTCTTTTTCCTCTTCTAACAAATGTGCTAGTAGGAAATTTGCTTTTAAATTTTTTTTTTCCTAATTCCAACTGTGCAAATATACCCAGTGAAAAAATTATGAGTGCATAAATGCAAAGAGAATTTTATTTTTTATCAGAAGTGCATTTCCCCTTGACAAACATTTTTCATTTTCATTTAATTTTTGCTTTTTCTAATTTTCACCTTCTCTGTCTTGGAGTGATTTTTTTGTTGTTGTTGTTATTTTTTTTTTTTCTCACTAGTGAAGAGAATATAGGTGAGGAACATTCAGTGTAAGTTTATTTATTTTGTTTAAATTTATTTTCTCTATCTTGTGCATTTTATTGAATTTTTCCTGTATAACGCATTTCTGAAATGTCTAGTACACATCAAGAACTTGAAAGCATCCAATATTGAAAGGCTAATTATCAGGCTACACCTAAGCTCGGAAATACATAAATAATCTATTCCAGTGAATTCACCAAACTTATGACGTAAACCTTTCCCTCCCCTCTGTGGTCAGCATCTCTGTAAGGCTTTGAGGACCATCCAGTTGTCTGTCTGCACTTTTTTATAAAAGCAAGCTGATGAGTTGGAAGTAACAATAATAGTGCTCCTTAATAATGCATTTATGCCAAAGGACCGGCAGATTGAAACAGCACTGGAATATTCAAGAGCCATGGATATTTTTTTCCTTGTATCTTCAGTCAGTATAGCTCAGACATTCCACAAGTTTTGTTTGGAGTTTAAAGTCCAATTAAAGCCAAAGCAATGATTTAATAAACGTTTTGACTGATTGATTGTAGAAAGAGTGACTTGTTAGTTATCATCTGGGGTAGTCACTGGCAATGTGCAAAAATGAGAAAAGACCTTTCTTCTGTGGTTTGTGAATGGTTGGCCTCATTAATGGAAGTAAATCCAGCATGCCACTTTAAAAAAAAAAAAGTTAGGAAGGAATCATCTGATATGAATGTAGGATATTAATTTTTTTTTAATTTCAAGATATGTAGGCAAATAGAGTACTTTGGTTGATTTTACTTAGAAGGATAATGAAAGAGTGCCATTCAGGAACTTGAAATTTAAAAATGATTAATAAAGTGCTTTGCACCACATCCACTCATTTTCTTCTGTAAGTGAGGCCATCAATCAACAGAAAGCCAGCCTGACTCATTGATACTATTATTATTTCTAAGCCTCTGCTAAATGTGAAAGCATGTATTGTGTTTCGCTGCTCCTAAAATGCAGGCAGTTAACCAAGTAATTTTTTAATGCTAAAGGCAAATGACTAAAAAGGCATAGGTAGGAACATTCTTGATTACACTGTGCCCTAAATCAAATGCATGCAGGGAACTTGAGCAGAAAAATCTTGAAAGTTTCCTTGAAATGTAGCTGACAAGTTCCAGACTAGCTCATGGAAGCCCTCTTCCTTGAGGGCTCTTACTGAAGTATTATCTTTCCTTCTGGGTTTCAGTGTTTCTGTAGCTGTCCCCAATGCAGGCATGTTATGATGATGTGCATTTTCAAATTGCTTCAAGACCTGAAATGGAAATATTCTCAGCTGATAAAGGGAGATGAAATATATTTCATGGAAACCATCTTTACAATATATAAAACTCTCCATGTGGGTGACGTAGAGAAATGAATGTTCAGAGGTTATAGTCAAAGATGGTATTTGATGCTAGGAGAATGGCTTTGGGGGTGGCTATAGATAGACCTACTTATTATACTGCATGTTCTTAATGAGGTATAATGATAATTTTGCAGTGTGTAATAATTTTACCATGTAGTTACATGCTTAAAATATTAAGATGCTAACAAAATACTTTTATTGTTTCTTTACATAGCGCTTATGTTGCACAAACTACAATGTTCCTTCCATGTACACTGTTAAGTAACAGTGTTAAAGAGCATGAAACTATGACATTTTGGTTTAACTTTGAAATTTAGAACATGTATTTGTTTAAGCTCATCTAGGCATATGGGGAAGTATAAATTGCCCATAGATGTCTTATCATACAGACTTCTTTATGTAGATTTGGTATTACTAGGACCTATATTCTATAACTGGAGTGTGTAGATCTCTGGCTCAGGCTATATATTTGTAACATGGGTGCGTCTCGTGTGTGTCTCCTGTGTGTCTCCTGTGCGTCTCATGTGTGTCTGTGTACAACTGTTTCTTTGGATTCTGGGTATGGATTATAACTTACAGGATGTGGAATCAGACAATTTCAACAGGTAAATCATCTATAAAAACTAGCACATATATCTAGATGGTTTTTATCTTTAAAAAACAGTCCTCTACTTTGGTTTTCTGTAACTACAAGTTGTGGTATTGATGTATGTGGCCATAACTGCAGGCAAGGATCTAGAAAGTGTCAAAATGTGGAGAAAATGCAGTAGACATGCAGTTGGGATGGTTTAAGAAAAACAGTCTACAACTGATTTGGAAAAGCTATGGACTATTTTTGTTAACACTATTTCATGCATGCTCTTTTTCCTTGAGAGATAATAAGATAATATTAATGACATTATTTTTTAAATAAGTCTTTCTCTTTTATTTTCTGAGCCAATTCTTGAATATGTTATTGATTTCCCCAAATGACAACTGTCATGTTAGCCACTGCAAAATAACTGTTTATTCAGACCATTCTTTCTGAATGTCTGAATTAATTTTGATGGCCTGAGTTGAAGGCCGACTTATACAGCGGGTTTAGGAAATGACAGAGGCTGAGCTTTGTGTGTACTGTCCTTTTCAGAATTGTGCTGGGACTTTGCTAAGCTACTCATTGAAAGACCTCTTCTGAGAGTTATTATGCTCAAATAAGATTCATGTGAGAACTGTGGCTTATTGGTTTATAAGTTTTGGAAGCCATCATTTGCACCATCATCATTAATGATGTGATTTAGAATAAAAAAATATTTTTCCATGGCACAAATAAGATGGAAAAAAGTATTTTTTCTCCATTTGCTTATTTGCATCACCATTCTATCTTGAATATGCTGTAGCTTGCTTCAATCGTTTATATTAACTTTTACTTAACTTACTTTCAGTCATTTAAAGTCCTGGACATGAACGATCTTCCTTTATTTTTTTTTTCGGAAGTAATAGGAATGATTCTAAAATGGGCCACTAATAGCAGTTACAAATTTTCTATACAAACCATCAGAGCAAGTTCTTTATTTCTGTAGAATAGAACATGAACTAGAAAAGAGCACACAACAATATGTGAGAATGGCCACAAAGCAAACGCCACATGGCCACCACCACAATGAGTGTCATCTGCCGCTCAGATATCCCTTCCCGTCCCTCTCGTTCTCCTTTCCAAAGGTACATGACCATATTGATTTTATGATAATTATCCTCTTGCTTTTCTGGATAATTTTTGTTTCTCTATTGATGCAGTAAAAGATGTGACACAGGTTGGTGGTTTGTTAAACAATCAATCCACAGTCCTTTAACTCTGTGAAATCCTGTGGTTACACCTGGACATCTCCATCACAGTGGACCGAACTGTGCAGATTTCCCTGACTGATGGGTTACATCGGATTTCACTTCTGAAAGATGCTACTTTCTGTGAAGGCAATGATATCTTACAGGATATCACAAGGATTTAGTGACTATTATAGAGATAGAATTTAAAAGGAGTACCAGCCATTAAGTGAACATAGATGGTATTTTCCAATGTCTGAAATTTAGCATGACAGAAGGTGTCACTGAAGTTGCTGATGGCAGTCCAAATTCCTGGGCAGCTGATTGCAACTCTTACAACTATCCAATAGGAAACCAGGGTGAGGCCAGCATGAATTTTGAAGGTAGCAGGGGACTGGATTTAAATATTGTTTATAGTTCTTACTGGCTGCTTACATTTGGGTAGGTCTTTGAATTTATCTAACATGTGCCCCTAACCTGCTAATAGGGGATAGATACCTACGTGGTGGTGTTCTTTGTTAATTAAATTAGATCAATATGGAAAGCACTTAGGGCAATATCTGACATGAGTTTATATTAAGATTGAATGAGTGAGTTGTGAGGTGAGGGTTGGGTTGCAAAGGTCTGAAGATAAACTTGAGATGACCAGTAACAGAAAGCATTGACGGGAGAAGCTGCACCTGTCATGTACGATGCTGTCTTAGCACTTAGCTGGTTCACACTTGTTACTGTCATAACACATGAAGAATGGCAGGGGTATCTACTTTGAGTTAAGCTGAAAATTCACTATCTTCATGCAGTTCTTTCTTTCCTTAAAACCTTTAGAACTGAATTAGCTGGACCTAATCAGAAAGCTGAAAAATCCAAAGGTGACGCTTCGTCAATTGTATAAGCCACTGTTGGCTAACATCTAACTAAAACATCCACTGCCCTTCTGACTGAGGCTCAGTAGTCACTACCAAGGTGTGCTTCAGGAGCGTAGGTCTCCAAATTCACTATAACCTGGAAGCATCAAAGGGACTTTTAAAATACTCTGTGCTGGGCCTCACCCCAGAACAATCAGAATTGCTGATTGTGTTTTAACAAACTCCTTAGTTTATTTCAATATGCATCCATAGTAGTAAACCAAGGTTGTGGTATTTCCTATGGTTCATCCCTGTTCCTGGTGCTGGGCAGGAAGACACAAAGCTCCTGCTCAAAGAGCTGCCAATCACTCCCAACATCTCAAGCCTGGCATATGGTATTGTCCATTACCCCCCACCTGTGGTCAACCCTCAGGATTCCTTTCACAATCTAGAAACTGAGAGATCCAACGTGCACATTACATGGCAGAAGGCATGTGACTCAAATCCAAGTTTGAACATATTTTCCAGATAGTTCAACATAACATTAGTGAATTTTAATAAATTTTAAGATGACTACAGAAGCATCCAGCTGCTGATGAGCCATATCCAGGGGCCCCCTAGGCAGCCACATTTGGAGGCACATGAGGGAGGGGTTCTGGAAATCTCTTCTCCAAAATTGTGTTGCAGTCAACAAGGTCAATATTGAGTGCTATTTATCAGTCATTTCATGGTTTCACTAGCCATTTCTAATTGTGTGACTTTTCATTCAAAAATTTTAATTGGAGGATATCTCAAGTGAACCAAGAAATCAGAGCCAACTTTACCCATTATAAGGAGTTGTAGAAGTGGAAGTCATTGCTGTTGCCCATCACCAGTTGGTCATCATCACAATGACCAGGACTGGACAATGGAGTATTAGTTGGGGGGATTTCAGGGACCAGGGTGGAAAGATTGAAGCGTGGAGTCCTAAAGACTGTGGAGGAGTTGCCAGGTCAGAGGAGGGAGGGAGAGTGGACGTCCTCAAGAGGCAAGAAGGTGAAGAAGCTAAAGGTGGGATGTGCTCTTTCTGGCTAACACTGGCCTTGAGGATATCTGCAAATGAAAGAGACTCCTTTCTTGGGATTGAGCACATGCTGCTCTTTTCTCAGACAAACCATACATTCTCATGGTCCCTAAGTGTTGGCAAGATACTTCTTGGATTGCACCACCTAAGAATCCCCGTCTCCCATTTTTATGCCACTGGTTCTCAACCTGGACTGAGAAGCGTGGGTGTGGGTTTCATCAGGAAATAAGGAATCCTGGTTCCATCCCAGGGTTACTGCATTAAGTCTCACCTGTTTGTGGAACTTGACAATCTGCATTTGAGTAAACTCTCCAGCTCTATCTGATGCAAGAACATGGCTGCATACCACTGGCTCACGATACTTTTGAAAGACAAGATTATTTTTAATAAGTAATAAATGCATATAAGATATTTAAATGTCCTAAATGAAATGTGGTGCCTTTTAGCACTGGTCTGACAACTGTCCTCCCCTGGGGCTAGCCACTCTTCTCAGTTTCTGATAACACTTTATTAGATTTTAAGATTACATCTCTACCTTCATTATCTTTAGACTTGCCAGTTCTTTTTTTGCACATTCTTCATATTTTTGAGCATTCGAAGTCATTTGTCAGTGGAGAGAGGTGTAGAAATCATGTATGCCCTCCACAATTGGGTTTTGATTTAAAACCTGATAGGAGTCATTTTAAATTTCACAGACTAGCTTAGCCCACTTACATTTACTTATGATAGATCTGCCTTAATTCCACCCCTCTATTTTATTCAATGATTTCTGCTTTTTCCTTTTTTAAAACATTTCTTTGTATAGTCCATTGTGTTTGCACAGGGTTTCTTTTCAAGAATATGAAACTTTTACATCTTTAGTACTTTGTAGCCATGGTATGGTGGTAAATGTTTCATGACTAGATCTCTAGATCTCCAGAAAAATGTCTGGTTTATATCATTTGCCACTTTGTGTGGCATAAATACTACCATAGCTGCTTCATAGTTATTGTGTGTGTTGACTTCATAGTTGTTTATTCTCCAGAGGATATCTAATGAGTAAGGATGAAATTAGTTTATTTCTACTTTATCACCCTCTTAAAAATACTTTCTGTTGGTTTTGTATGATATAGGAGAATTCATTATTAAAAATGATCTAATTTGGGTGAGAGTAAAGTAAGCATATTCTTGGACAAAGAGATGATCTTAAAGGCTGCTAAGTGGATACCCTAGTGGCTAGTGATTAGGTCTTTTGGTATAATTAATGAAATTCCAAAGGGAAGTCATCTGTTGAGTGGCAAACATGATCTAATGGGGACAGAGTTGGCTTTGAACAGTTATAAAACAGCCTTGTTCGGGGAGAATTAAGTCATCTCTCGAACCCTTAGATTCCTGCTCTGTAAAATGGGAATTAACTAGCCACTGCATAAAATATTAATGACACAACATGCATAAGATACTGAGCACAGGTCTGGCAGAGTGTCGCTGTAATGTGGAGGTGAGGGCCCTAGGGCAGAAGGAAGACACCCAATGCATTTTCTCAGTTATCACTGCTACAAGCCAAGTCAGATCCTCCCAAATTCATATGCTGAATTCTGAATCCTCAGTATCTTAGAATGTTTCTGCATTTGGAGATGGGGTCTGTAGAGAGGAATCTAAAATTAATGAGGTCATTGAGTGAATTCTAATCACTGCTGTGATAAGAGAGGAATTTACTTAGACATTCAGGGGGAACACCCCGTGAGGACCCACAGGCAGAGTGGCCACCTGCAAGCCAGGGAGGAGCCTCAGAAGGAATTAGCCTAGCCAACACCTTGATTTTGTACATCTAGCCTTCAGGGATGTGAGAAAATTAATTTCTCACAAATTAAATTTCATGGTACTTTGTTATTGTAGTCCAAGCAAATATATACAGTAATTTGGTGACTCTGGAATTAGCATTATTTTGTTCTATGAGAGTGAACCTATTAAATGTATAACTGATTATGGCTTCATGTACATATCATGCGGGTCCTATCTTCATCAGACCATGCATGTTCATCTTTAGTTTAGCCAATGTGGCCACTTATCTAATGTGAGTACCGCTCAGCTAGGAACTCACTAGGACCTTGCTGAGAGGAGTGTAGTGATCACAGGTCTCTCAAATCTTTGTGAATGCGTGCACCACATACTCATCAAGTAGAGCAGCAGGTTAGAAGGGTTGTGCTTGCTCCTGAAGGAAGCCCTTGGCTATACGAAATGGAATGGACAATAACAGAGGGACCCATCCAACGATTCTTTCCATTGAGATTTTATTATGTGAGGATTATCCAGAATGGGAATCCCTAGGGGCTTTGTTACTTATGGAAAGCACATCATTAGAGTCAAACAAGAGATGATTCCTATGGACAAAATATTTCTTCTCTGTGTTATAAATTAGCATTACTTCATGTTCCCCTTATCTATTTCTAACTAACAAATCTTTCCAACCATCGATGACTTAAACAGTCCCAACACCACTTTTTTTCTCAATCAGATGTGAAGTTCTGGCCAGGCTCCGAGCAACAGCTATTCTCCACTCCCACTGGCTGCAGTAAGCTCCTGGGCAGTGAGGGGGAGTCATCTGTGGCCGTGCATGCACCTGGCTGGTTGTGGATGCTGGCTGTCAGCTGGCACCTGGATCTGGCTGTGACCGAACTACCTAACTGTGGCTTTCCCAATTGGCAACTGGATTCCCTCACAACATGGTGGCTGAGTTCCAAGGGACACAGATTCCAAGAGGGATTCATGGTTGGAAGCAATGTTGCCTTTTCTATGCGAACTCTGGAAGTTATGCCACATCACTTCTGTCGTATTCTAGTAATTAAAAATGACTCATTAAAGTTGGTCACATTCAAAAGCAGGGCACTTAGAATTCACCGACTGATGAAAAAAAAAAATGTCAAGAAATTTAAGGAAACGCTTTCATTCTACGTGGTACCGACTGGTTTTTGGCTGCCTCTGTTCTTTGAAGTGTTTTTTTCCTCAAGTCTCTGGGGTGGCACATTCAGCAAACCTTCCCGATCTTATGGTGATCAAATGACTCTATGTATAAAAGACCAGAACTTAGACATATGTAGATTGTGAAAACACTATTCAGGGTGTGTTTTTCTCAGAGACGGAAACAGACTCAGGTGGAAAGGTAATTTTCCCATTAGCTTGGTGTCATTAGCTTTACATTCTAACCACATGGCTCCTGTGCTTCTGGGGTAAACATTGTGTTCTCCAAGGCCAACAGAATTTTTTTTTTTTTTATCCTAGATCTTATAATAGAAAAGTGATAACCTTAACAAAAGAAAATTATTATATTAAAAAAATATTTTTTGAGTAGTGTGGATTGGAACTAAAGGCTTTATTTGAGCTACATCCCAGCCTGTTTTATTTTTTATTTTGAGACAGGTTCTCACTAACTTGCCTAGGTTGGCCTCGGATTTGTGATCATCCTGCTTTAGTTTACTGAGTAGCTGGGATTATAGGTGTGCTCCTGCACCTGGCTGAAAATTAGCATCTTGTAACTTGGACTGATTTTCCCAGAAGTCAGTAGCAGATATATCATAATAATGACCTGGATTATACAAAAATCTAAGGGGTATTCAAATCACGGTGATACTTTCATTCTGTTTTTATGATCTCGGAAGCTCAATGCATTGTGTGTAGTTTCTATGGAGTCAACTACATTTTTGACATTTACTGAATATTAAAATGTCAAATAAATGCACATGCATACAATTTTACATCTTAATAGACACATGAACATTGAAATTGTCATGTTGAGAATCTCCTTCGTAATATAAAAGTGAATTAACTTAATAAGTAAGTAGATAAATAAATAAATAACTTTTGTGCTATGGGTGTCCTATTGAGGAATTTGGAGCCTGACCCCACCGACTGTAGATCGTAGCCAACTTTTTCTTCTATCAGACCGCACGTCTCTGATTTGATATCAAGCTCCTTGATCCATTTTGAATTCACTTTTGTGCATGGCGAGAGAAAGGGATTCAGTTTCATTTTGTTGCATATGGATTTCCAGTTTTCCCAGCACCATTTGTTGAAGATGCTATCCTTCCTCCATTGCATGCTTTTAGCCCCTTTATCAAATATAAGATAGTTGTAGTTTTGTGGATTGGTTTCTGTGTCCTCTATTCTGTACCATTGGTCCACCCGCCTGTTTTGGTACCAGTACCATGCTGTTTTAGTTACTATTGCTCTGTAGTATAGTTTGAAGTCTGGTATCGCTATACCGCCTGATTCACACTTCTTGCTTAGCATTGTTTTTGCTATTCTGGGTCTTTTATTTTTCCATATGAATTTCATGATTGCTTTCTCTATTTCTACAAGAAATGCCGTTGGGATTTTGATTGGCATTGCATAGCACAAAAGTTAATAACTAGAATCAACAAATGGGACTTACTCAAACTAAAAAGTTTTTTTCTCAGCAAAAGAAACAATAAGAGAGGTAAATAGGGAGCCTACACCCTGGGAACAAATCTTTACTCCTCACACTTCAGATAGAGCCCTAATATCCAGAGTATACAAAGAACTCAAAAAATTAGACAATAAGAGAACAAACAACCCAATCAACAAATGGGCCAAGGACCTGAACAGACACTTCTCAGAGGAGGACATACAGTCAATCAACAAGTACATGAAAAAATGCTCACCATCTCTAGCTGTCAGAGAAATGCAAATCAAAACCACCCTAAGATACCATCTCACTCCAGTAAGATTGGCAGCCATTATGAAGTCAAACAACAACAAGTGCTGGCGAGGATGTGGGGAAAAGGGTACACTTGTACATTGCTGGTGGGACTGCAAATTGGTGCAGCCAATTTGGAAAGCAGTATGGAGATTTCTTGGAAAGCTGGGAATGGAGCCACCATTTGACCCAGCTATTCCCCTTCTTGGTCTATTCCCTAAAGACCTAAAAAGAGCATGCTACAGGGACACTGCTACATCGATGTTCATAGCAGCACAATTCACAATAGCAAGACTGTGGAACCAACCTAGATGCCCTTCAATAGACGAATGGATAAAAAAAATGTGGCATTTATACACAATGGAGTATTACTCTGCATTAAAAAATGACAAAATCATAGAATTTACAGGGAAATGGATGGCATTAGAGCAGATTATGCTAAGTGAAGCTAGCCAATCCCTAAAAAACAAATGCCAAATGTCTTCTTTGATATAAGGAGAGTAACTAAGAACAGAGTAGGGATGAAGAGCAGGAGAAGAAGATTAACATTTAACAGGGATGAGAGGTGGGGAGGGGGGAGGATGGAGGATGGGAAAGGCAGTGGAGCACAACAGACACTAGTATGGCAATTTGTAAATCAATGGATGTGTAACTGATGTGATTCTGCAATCTGTGTATGGGGTGAAGGTGGGAGTTCATAACCCACTTGAATCAAAGTGTGGAATATGATATGTCAAGAAATTTGTAATGTTTTGAACAACCCACAATAAAAAATTAAAAAAAAATAAATATATAAGAAAACAGAGCAAGTCTTCAGAAGGAGGAAAAAATACTTTTCACATGTGAAGGTAGAGTCTAGAGAAATGAGTGGTACTTAAACTGGTATTTAAAATTCACCAGCGACTGTGTGACTTTCCTCCCCAAGAATAACAGTGCTTATAAGTTTCGATACCGTTATGTCTACCTCTCTGGGTTTTGAATCCCTCTCTCATCTTTGGATGGAGGTTGGTCATTGATAGACAAAATATTGATTTTCTGTGTTAGAAATTAGCAGTAGTTAGTGTTGCCTTTATCTACAGGATTCAGTGTGCTGCTAAGATGTCAGAATGACTTGCTTGGACCCCTTCCCAGCCCTCTACACTTCTATAGGTTATCCTGGACCTCTGTTCACTTTTCTATAGAACAGGGATAACATGGCCTTAGTGAAACATGACAATCAAGTGAAATCATGCCTGCACCATCGGGCCAGGAGAACTCTGCCACACTGCCCCTTTCCAGGTTTATGGTCTCAACACCTCAAATTGAAGTTAGCCCTAAAAACAATCTATTGAGTGAATGGCTGATTGAATCAATTGCATAGCATTTAAATCTTACGAGTATCTGTAGAAAGTGAATGTTTCTGATATTATACTTGATTGAAAACTGGCTTGCTTTCCTTTTACTACGGTTTGAATTGGAATCAGACTAGATTCTGTGAGTTCCCATTGTTTTAAGTTACATTCCAAAGGATAAAGGGCTTTCTCACCCAATGCAGGCAGCAAAGCAACTTCTGTTTTCACATAATTCTTCTAAATTAGATTTATAATTTAATAAGACAATAAGGATCAATAAATCAATATATGCAAAATGGCTTGCTGTCTCCCAGAATTCCTTTGGTCATTTCACCTTCCTCCGGATCAGTCTGCTTGTGCATATTTTTATCTGTGAAAGACAGAAGGAGACAGGATGAAGTGCAAGGGATTTCCTGTTCTGAAGAGAAAGCCTGCTGTCTGCACACTGTGCTCCAGGGGAATGCTGCTCTGCCCACCCCGATTTCAGGCACTACCTTTGTTGCAATTCAGTGACACTTGACCGCCCATGATGATCCTGTGGCTGCCAGTTTAATTGGCAGCACACTCTTGCACATTGCCTTCCTGAATGCTTTCTTTAAATAGTTATGCATTTTTACTTTTCAAAAGATTGTCACAAATTTCGGAAACTCATTAAAGCCCCTTAGGACAGCTTTCATACAGGTTTCCTTAAAACGATTTCTGTATTTCCCACCCCACAGTCCCCTGCCCTGGAACTACAGCATCCTTGTGCTGAAATTCCAGAGATGCAAACTCTCAGTCACAGGAGATGTTCTTAATTTCATCACACCTGTGATGGCTACTGAGACTAACTGACACAAATTAGTGATCCCTTGGTAAATGCATCTTCATCTTTTCAAACGCTAATTTTATAATTTTATTTTTGATCAAACAAACAAACAAACAAAAGATGAAAACCCCATCTCTCCCCCACCTTTCCTTTTCCTTCACTCTCATCAGATGCATGTTAACCACCCCCTTTCTTCCACTTGGGCTCTCAAGTTTCCTGGTGTTGACTCTTAGGCATCTACCCTGGGACATTACTCTGCTCCTGTGATTTTTTGCTTGGATCATTTGTGCCTATGTGTGGAACATCAACCTTTTCTATTTGCATGAACCATTCTTAATAAAAAGATGATCCAGACTTGTGCTGACATTAGCTCTCATGGAGATAAAGAAAATCAGCTGGATAATGATGAAGACATTTCAAGGACATCCCTAGAAGGCGGTAGCTTTCTCTCCAGGTCAGTCAGTGTTTTGAATTGCTTAATTATGTACATTTACACAGGTAGCTGCAAAGAGCACATGAAAAGACATTGGGCAGTCGCTCCTATTGTTTACCTTCAGAGTGGAAATGTTATTTGTAACAGAGGAGTTTGACTACAGCTTTTCTCAGAATGATGAGCTTTTAAAAAATGCATTGTGAATCATTTAAAATGTGTATCTGGTGGTTGATTAATGAATTTCATTATTATTACTTTTTTTGTGTGAAATTTGGCTGAGTTTCCAGGATGGAATTTAGATTTTTACTGAAATGAGCAGAGTTTAGCACTTAGGTCCCTTGGAATATTTCCCCATTGGTGAGTTTGATACTATTATTGTTTCAATTCTGTATCACACTCAGAAGCTATAAGGGGATGTTTTATTATCGGAGATCAGAATAATTATTGTACAAACCCATTTCTTAACAGAAAATAATTATAAAGATAATGGAGATTCTGAATAAGATGAGGCATTTAAGAAAAGATTTTATAAATATGGAGTCTATTTGTCTTAAGAAGAGGAAGCTTTTTAGCAGCATCTTATCAATGTTTGATTTTCCCCAGATGAATGAACCAAAGGAATTAGAGTAGAGGAATTGTCCAGTTATCCAAAGGCACTGGGTTCTGAAATAAATTAAGTTCCACATCTAGTTTAAATTTCTCTTCCTTAGCGCTCTGGGAAGATTTATATAGAGACTTCCTATTATAGACTCTGCTTTTCTTTGAGGACAGTTACTTAACCATCTCCCTTCCCCCAACAACCATCTGTTCTCCAGGACACATTGTCCCAACACATTTTATCTTTTATATTTTCCATATTTGTGCTCACATTTTTTTTCTTTTTTTCATAGGCTTAAATAAATTATGTTTTCCTCCCTAAATCTGTAGGCCTCACTATGAAAAATAATGCAGGTTGAGTAATATCTGTGCACTGTCATAGGCTACCAAGCTTTCTACTATCAAATTAAACATGAAGTAAACAACATGTCTATTAAGGAGAAGTCAGAGTTGACCTCTTCTGAAACAGATCCGTCTTCTAAGGCACCCTGCACGGCTGTGATGGCAAACGTATTTTACGCACCTCCAAAACACACTTATCTGGACCATTAAAATACTCTGTATAAGAGCTACTGCTCACCACCTACATTTAATTTTGACAGTTTGAGTTTAAATTGAATCTGAGGCGTCAGAAAGAGGGATAATCTGAGAAACAATACCATGTTCCTCACTTGGGAGACTTGGGAACATGATGCTGTCATCCCCTGAGAGAACAGCCATGGGAGGTGAGCATGCCTGGCAGTGGATGGCAGAGGAGGTGACTATGTCGTGAAGCTGAGGTCCCTGTGGAATATCCAGGGGTGACCATGATTGTTGGACAGGACTATGATTTAGCAGTTAACCTGCAGATGGGAATTGGAACCATGAAGACTGAGGAGATAACTCATGATAAGGAAGGGACAAAGACGTGTAGGAAAACTAGGAGGGTTTGGTGATACAGATCTCAAGATGGTAGAGAAGCCAGGAACAGCTGACCGTGAGAAAGGCAGAGTTCCTCCTAGGATTAGGATTGAAATACAGGGTTTGTCAATTAGGAACTTCTTTGGGTCTCTGGAGATATTGAAGGGTTGGAGTGAGAAGTTGGCCTGGTAATTGAGTTCAAAATGAGTAGATTCAGGGAGATTAGAGAATTCCTATTTCCAGTCTATTCTTCCTGGAATTCAAAGTTATAGGAAGGAGTCTGTAGGGTGGTTTAGGGAGATTATTCAGGTCTGCATTCCCAATGACAGCCAAAGTGACATTTCTCAAACTCTTTGCTGTGCCTAAATACGGAACTACAAAATGGAAGCTCTTCCAAATCAATTAAACAAATCAGTGGCTGTGGGAACACAAAAAGATAAGTTGTGTGGCCTTTTAGTTATTCAGATTTTACCTCCAATGTCGTCTCTTAGAGCATTACTTACCGCCCAATTTAAGCAGAATTCTGGACACCTCTTCCATATTATTCCACTTACATATGCTATGTTGCAACTGCTATTATCTGGTTTTTCAAAATCTACCACCTTTAGTAAATAAGACCTAAGAAATCTTGACTATCTTGCTGAATCCCCAGTACATTGAATTGTTTCATGCTTGTACTGGAGCATGGGATTTTGGAATAGCCACAAAGATGTGTTAAATGAATAATAGGTAATGAGTCTCTAATCTGAAGTCTTCAGAATTGCAGTTAAATTTGAGATCCATAACACAGTAATCAAAGCAAATTGAGTGCTTACAATGTATCACAGCACTGTACCAAATAAATATCATGTCCCCTCAGTCAAAATCCACTGAGATAAACACAGTTTGATCTCCCTAATAGAAAAAGTACTGAGGCTTAGACTACATATATATTTTAGCTAATAATAATGGGCCCCTGAAAAAATCAAACGTGGATTTAACTTGCATTTATTTGACACCATGGAATACAACCACTGTGAATCCCAGGTGCCTTTCCTAACACCTTGGCACTGGGGTTGGGTTATAGCTGCAAGGACATTGAGCCCAGGATGAACACTGGACTTCCACACTGAGTAGGCCGATGTCCATGTGCATTGTAGTGATGTTAACTTCTAATCCTTAGTTAATATTTGTTTTCAATATAGTATGGGCAGATAATTAGGCCTGGAATCAGATCATAAAGCCATTCAGTAGAAATAACACTGAAAACAATACTATGATACTACTTTAGCCCTTGCTTAAAACAGCTTTATGTATATTAAGCAGTTTAATCCTTACAAACAACCCGAAGAGGAATATATCTGATTATCCCCATTTCACAGATAGTAAATGAAGTTAAAGGAAGGAAATTACTGCTAGGCACAGTGAAGTCAGGGCTAGAAACCAAGGGGGCAGGTGCCTGAGCTCTCCATGTCACTTAGGCCAACAGAATCAAACTGCTTTTGGGGAATTTGATGTCCTCCTAAAGCTGTGTGAGACCAGACCATGTATAAAATTTCTTATTAACTGAAAATATATACCAATTTTTAATTATGACTTGAAAGTAAATTAATGATTAAGTAATAGTTATTTTTATTTTGAAAGGTCTTATATAACTAACAAAAAGGATTTCTTATCTCAAAATGTGTTACTTCCAAATACCCAGAAATTTATGGAGATCAATAGGTTGGATCTCTGCCATTGATCACTGTCTAGACCAGTCACCCTACCTTAGATGGGACACTTTTCTCAGATGCGATTGAAGTGGTTGTCTTAAGAAGGCAATAAGAATTATATTACCTAAACCAGAATTATTCAAGAGAGTTTATTATGATGATAGAAATCTCCCATACAAAGACGGACATTGGACACTTGAAATATGGCTTGTGCAAAGGAGGAGTTAATTCTTCATTAAATTAAATTTTAATTAATTTAAGTTTACATTTAAGCAATTATGTATAAGGCTACCTACCATATTAACAGTATAGATTTGAACTATTTATGGGCATGAAAAATTGCAAAAATTATCTTGCAGGACTATAAAATATGAAAGCTATTAAGAAAATGGACAATAAACATGCTATTCCATAAAAGAACGATGGAATAGATAAGTTGGGTAATCCTATCAGCGGGTGTTGGAGAGTTTGTTGCATGGAGCACATGGACTAGAAGTAATTTTAGATGAAACAGCCAGGTCAGTTCCATTTACCTGACCTTAGGGAAACAAAAGCTGTTCTCCCTGCAAGCAATAGTTCCTGAGAAAATTGGATCTAATCAACCAAATCCACAAATAACTGACCAGTATGTGAACAGAAAGAGGAGTCTGGTATATCGTAAGTGTGATGACTAAAATCATGCATTCACAATAGGAAAAACAAATTTGTAGTACCAAGTATGGAGGCACAGCCCTTCTTGGCTGATTATCAAGTGGCAGACGTTCTCAGTAATGCTTTGTGTGGAAGAAAGGTGAAGGATAAGAAACTCCCGAACATTACAGAGATGGGCTGGGAATTGAAATCTACCCTTTACAACCAAGAAAAAGCACCACACGTATAATGACATTTCTTCCAAGGACCAATGGAGGAGGATGGGATCGCCAGTGGGAGTAGGAAGTGCCATACACAACAGTCCTTGGAATCTGCCACCAACTACCGTGTACATCTGTAGTTTGGCATTGCTTGAAGTTTATTTTTTGTGTGTGTGCATGATATATTGCGGCACCCTTTTTGGAATGTAAATATTATTTTGGCACGTTCCATTACACATGCACCATGTCTAAGTTTAGTTGTTTCAAAAATCCATTAAAATATGGCAAATTCAGACTACTTATTTCTGCTCTGCAAGAACTGCTTATCAAAGCCATTTAGTTTATTAATCAGTCCCTTATTTTTCAATTTGCTTCTTCAGCTTTAATAATCTTACAAAAAGCAAGGTCGGTCCCCAACACTCATAAATTGCTCTTTTGATTGCGATTATAAAACATTTTTTATACCTTTTTTCTTTGGTTCTATACCTTGGATTTTAAAATATTTGAAAATATACCATGAAAAGAGTAGATTTTTTTTCCTTATTCGATTTTGGGTCTAGCCTTCTTATAGAAGTGGAAAATAAAAACAATTGGAATATCTTAAACTTTTGTGATGTTACTGGGAATAAGTATAAATAATATATTTTTTATTCCTCAGACATACCAACCATTGAAAGTTTACACTAATTACCTGTAGTTTCGTTAATGTTATGAGCTGCCCTTCATCTCTCCTACCCAGACACACCACTTGGTTTCCTCAGCAGATATATTCAACAGCTTCTGTTCACACCTGACATCAATTTCCTTTGATGTTCACAGCCTAAATGAGAATGCTATAGCAAGCTGTATTTGCAAAGCATACAGGATGCCTTTAAAATGATGGCAGGTATTTTCCTCATTAAAGCAGCCATAACAGATAGTTAGATATGATGCTGTCCCTCACCTTCCTACTAATTAATGACTATGATTGCAACCCAAATAAGATCAGGCAATTAAATGTGATAACATTTCAGAAGCAAAGAAAATATACAACAATCTTGGAATAGCTTCTTACCGATAAATAAAGTTGATCTTTGGAAAATTACCATATAAATGTACTATTCTATCAAAAAAATCACACAAACTCAGGAACGCAATAATTTTACTTTTAATTGAAACATGAGTTACATATCCCATTAAATTAAAATGTTATGAGTTGGCTTATAGGAAGGTATTGTAAACAAGCTCTATCTATTCTGCAGAAAGATACAGTAGTTAGAGCAAGAGCTCATTCGAGCATGTCCTGAAAGGCACTTTGGGTATCATGTTAGACTCATCTTAGCAAGATGTCTAACTGATGTTTTTTGATAACAGATTTGTGATCAGATCTAGATAAAAATTAAAGGCTGGCAAAGAGAAGCATGCAAAAGAAGCTGTTGATCTCATCGTGGTTTCACAAACATGCAAGTACCATACGACAGATATTTAAGATGACCTTCCAGAAAAGGTAGTACTTTCTAAAAACAAAATTGAACACACCATTAGATAACCAACTTCTTTTTTGTTTGTTTGTTTTATCAATCCTGATTTTTGCATTTCTGATCATTTTAGTCTAGATGCTATTTCTATTAAAATATGCAGAAGCCACGTGGACCAAGTGATTACAATAGTTCTGCTAGACGGTGAGTCTCCTCCTCTGATCCGGAGAAGGCTCATGGCTGGCAGTTCAGATATTCAAGTTTCACTCTTCAACTCATTTTGAGATCCAAGAGAGGAAGCAGAGGTGCTTGGATATCTCATTTCTCAGTGCATTTTCCTTACCTCATACTTGAAACCTGGTAAGGATAGATCCTAATCCTAGCATTGAGGGAAAGCCATTGTTTTTTATTATATGATGGACATTAACTCCAATGTAGATGTTTTAGAGGGTTATACTGGCCTTCACATTAAAATATCAATCAAAAAGTATGCCTGCCTAAAGAGCTCATGGTAACCCCGAAAGAAAACCTCATGAAAAAACACTCTTGTACCAGCTCCTTCCAAGAGTATGTACGAGATTTGAAGCATTTCTGGGACATAGCAAATCATGGTCACCATCATGATTGGTGCTCTGCAGATCAGTTGCTACGGGGTGGCTGGAGCTGTTTCTCAGAACATGAGAGAAAACGAATGTAGCAGGAACAACCTGGCTCCAATATAAATAATTCAATAGATATGAAAATATTTTTATGCATATATATTCTTATGTACACACACATAATTATATATGTGAATCTAATAAAGATGTGAATTCTCTAAGGAGAGAGGAATTTGACAAGCTGGGTCTCTCTCTCTCTCAGCATGGGGCAGAGCCTGGAGATGCATATACTGATCTAGGTCTTGTAGAACCCCCCTCCCTACACACACACACAAGCACAGGCCACATGCGCGTGCGCATACACACACACACACACACACACACACACAAGCACAGCCTTCTCAAGTATGATCGGGATCAAGTTCCCTTGGAATGGTGCCCCCTCTCTCTCCTGTATGAATCTCTCAAGCCGTATGATCCCTCTGTTATCTCCTTTTCTTGTTTTATCCCAATGCTGTTTCTCTGTAGCTCCTTCTATTCCTTTCTCCTCAGGGAGAAAATTTAAGCATTTGTTCCCATATGTGTACTAAGCTTGCTATGAAATGGCATATTCTTGCAGTCTTTTGAATTTAAGAGATTAGACAGCTAGGATAGCATTCTCAAAAGAAGATTAGAATGCTAAGTTACGAACAAAACTATCGTTAAGTTGCATATTTCTGAAGAAGGTCAATGCTCACTTTATTGTAAATCATTTTAATTTTGTTAAATGTTCAAATTTTGATCAATAGACAAGACCATTTAGATAGGTAAAGAATGTTTATTTTAACTATGGATATGGCAGACTCCAGAAGAACTGGTTCACCATCCTTCTCTCCCCCTTACTTGCTGTGTCTTCTGCTTCAAATGTTTTAATTTTCCAAAACCATGGCTTATTTTCTTTTCTTTAAAAGAGTGAGAGTCATCTCCAGAGTTGTGGACATAAAATAAGATGGCCAATTGCTAAGAAGTACGCAAGTATGCTTAGTTCTTGGAGACCCATTTTAAGAAGAAATATGAATAAAAGTGTAAAGTCACAGAAGATTGCTTAGAATCCTAAGAGGTCTGCTGCTTCTGGCTTGTGGAGAAATTAAGTTTGAAGGAGGAAAAAAATAGAATGAACTTGAAAACTGTTGTCATCGATTAAGGCATTTCTATATGAAACAGAAATTAATTTTTTTCCTAACTGCGTATGATAGAACCATAATCTATGGATTGAATTTTCCAAGAAAGTGATTTCAAATTAATGGAAGGTACAATCTCAACCATCATTAGGATCCAAAGAGAATGAGGGGGGTTGCAATGGATTAGACCTGAAATCTGTCCCCAGTTCATTCTTTTGTTGGTTGTATTATATCCAGAATGGCCATTAATCTCTCTAAAATTCAGTTTTTCATTTTAAAAATGAGAATAAGCATCGGTCTAGGATATCAATGCATAATAAGTTAGGTAATATAGGCAAATCACTTCACACCATGCCTGAAATAATAAACTTATTGGGAAATAAGTTGAATTTCAGTTTATTCAGTATGAATGGAGGCACTCTAGCCCAGTAACATGGCTGCTAATCCAGGAAGTTTCAGAAGACCAAGCACCACTTCTGCTTTCTTCATGGTGACAGAGTTTGGGTATTCACTGTCTAAGTGAATGAATAATAGAAAAATAGCTCCACTGAGTTGGAGGTTAAAATGGCAACCCTTAGTCTCTTCTACTTTAAGGAAGTTGCACAGGATTTGGCGATTCTGATTAGGAAAGCAGAAAAACTAGTCCTAGAGTCGGAGCTTGATCAACTCGATAATTTCCTCCTCTACCTTGAGTGAGATCAAGCTGCAAGGAAACAGTTACTCCTGTGCTGGGAGATGCTTTCCTGGGTGTCCCAAATAGTCAAGAGACTGATTTATGCTTTGGAAACCGGACATGCTCTCTTTTTTTTAAAGAGGGAAATAATATAATGACAAGTAATTTTGCTGAAAACATCTTTGATCAGTGAAGGTCAAGAGTATATGTGTTTTCCAGCTAAAATATTCCTATGAATTTGGAAAGCATTAGATCCTGAAATGCTCAGATACAGGTTTTGGTAGAAGACACAATTTCCAATGAGTTCCCCTTATTCTTCTAGTGGCAATTATTCAGAAGCACATGTGGATTAACACTGCACAAAAAAATAAATAAAAGGCAGTAAAAAGGTTTCCAGAACTTGGTTTTCTTCCTCCCATTTCTTTTTGCTTTTGTTTAAGTGTCTATGTGTTTCATTGCTGAATCATCACACTTAACACATTTGTATGCATGCACAATACTAATAGCAAGCCCATACAGAGGCAAGGCTGGTAAAAAGTCATAACTGTTAAAAAGTTCTTCTCCAAAATGCCGTGAGATTATTTAGGTTAGTAAAAAAACTAGCAAGGATTGTTAAAAACTCCAGAAGGATCTAATCAAAGTGTGAGACTGTGCAACATAATGACAGATGGAATTTAATGTAGATAAGAAAAAGGTAATGCATTTTGGGAGAAATCATTTAAACTTTTCATATACATTGGTAGGATCTGAATTAGCTGAACTTCTCGGGGAAAAAAACTAAGGGGTAATTATGGATGGAAGTATTCATTGAAGACATCTGCTCAGTCTTCAGCAGCAGTTAAAGCTAATAGACTGATGGTTATATTAATAAGGCAAGGGAAAATAGTATGGAAAATATTATGACATTGTGCTATATAAACCACTGATTTAATTTCACTTTGAACGCTGTGCTGGTTTTCGGATTCTTAGCATTTTAAAAGATGTAATGTTTACAAAGTAAAAGTTAAAACAAAAAGAGAAAAGGAACGTAGCAGAACCGAGGGAAGCATTAGCATCCGAGCAGGTAAGGTGCAGCCTATACACCAGGAGGGCAGAATCCAGGAGGATGCATCAACCACCTTCACCCTCTGGTGGTGGTCATGTTGAATTCATAATTGTAGCTTCTGTGAATTTCAGCTCTCTCCCAGAAATCATTCCCAGAAGATTATTTACCAAGGGGTTTGAAGCAAAGCACTTAATGCCTATTAGCCCAACAGAAGGACATTATCCTCTGCGAGCCTGATTTGTGGCTGGATAGCTGTTTGCTATGTCGGAAAATATCCATGAAAGTAAGAGAATGCAAAGAATAAAGCACAGGCATATTTTTCCCTCTTTGTTTATCACAAAATGGTTCCTGTTTGTGTACTATTCCCATTGATTTCTTTTTCTTTTTGGTCATTTTTTTCTATTTCAAACTTCTGGAGAGTCTTACAATGATACCCTCCAGAGAAAAGATATTGAGGAATGAACTGTCTAAATGAGTGACGAGATGCATGCAGTAGTTAAATATTTTTCCATTTTTTTTCTATCTTCCTCTTTGAGCTCATTTAAGTCAGCTGTTTAGAAAGGTGCCACACACCCCCATTGAATGTGCTCTGAACCCTGCTGCCATTCCCCTAACTTATGATTCATAGTGGATCCAGCATCAATGTTGAAAAGCCCACACCCAACACTGACTTCACCATTTTAGAGATGTGTGATCCTAGGGAAGTGTGTTTTACCCATCGGGTCTTAATTTATCCTCTTTAAAATGTTAAGGATGACTTCTTGAAGAACCTCCAAGCTGTTTCCCATAGTAGCTGTACTAATTGATAATCTCACCACTGTGTGTAAAAGTTCCTCTTTCTCCACATCCCCATGATTGTCATTCTTTGTCTTTTTGACTACAGCCATCTCAAGTCCTATGTTTATTGTAAAGGACAAAGAACAAGAACCAAGATGTGGAGTCAACTGAGGTGTCCATTGATGGGTGAATTCATAGAGAAAATGTGGAACATGCACAACGGAGTACTATTCAGCCATAAAAAGGACATTCTCTCCTGACATTCGCAGCATCATGGATGAAAGAGTGAAATACGCCAGGAGCAGAAAGACAAATGCCACATGATTTCACTCACACATGAAATCTAAAAACGCTGAGGTCATAGTGAGCAAAAGTAATGGCTACCAGAGGGCTAGGAGAAAAGAAGAGAGGGGAATGGAAAGACAGTGTTCTACAGATGCAGTCACAGCCTAAAGGAGAACAAAGTGATGTTGCAAAGGGTGATTATAGATAACAATAGTGTGTCATATCATCTAATATAGCCACAAGAAAGGATTTTGAATGTTCTCATCACAAAGAAATGATACATTTTTGCAATGATGGAAAATAACCTAAATATCTTAACTGAGTCAACACACAAGGTATAAATGTGCCAAAACATCACACTGTCACTGTAAAGATGTGCAAATATTATATGTCAAGTATTTTTTAAAAAAATGACAATGCAAATATTTAGCTTACAGTGCTATTATAATAATGAAAGGGAGCAACACCTATGGAATTTCTCATACACAATAAGTGCTTTGTGTTAGATAACAAAGACACTTTGTATCCCATGGACAATGGGTTTAAAGCAAAAGGAAAATAATCATGTTATTATTTAATCTCAAGAGAAGGTTTGCTTGCCATTTAATTTAAAATTTTACATGCTTAGTGTCTAGAAGCTATTGTAAATTACAGTTTTCTACTATCCATCCTCAAATTCATGTTTTAAATTCTTCCACTGATCGTTGGCAATTAGTCTGCTCTATAGCTGCAGGGAGTACTAATGCATCCTCCTTCCTGAATGTCCTTGCTCCTCCAACTCAGCTGTGTTCCTGGCATAGCTTTTTCCAAGGCCTCACCCTCTCCAATGTTTTCTTCAAGCCTGAACACCATGCATAGCCAACACTTCCATCTCTCTGGAAATCTATTCAGTTTCTCCAAGAGGATGTGATCCATCCATTCTTGTTAATTCACAGCATTTAATGTGTATTTCCACTCCATCCAAATACCATGGTGCCTTGTTATTTATGATATGTGTCTAAGCATTCCTTACTATTATTGTTACTTGGATTTATGCATCCAGTATTATCAAGCATGGAGCAAAAAAAAAAGACACTGATTGGATTTATATATGTCTAAAATTATAGACCACTACTTATAATGAACTTACAGACACAGAAGATTCAAAGGATAATAAGGAAACCTCAAAAAGAAAATTGAATCTTCATGCAGTACACATCACGTATAAATAGAGCTAACTTTTATCTTCCTGATCTTAGCTTTCTAGAGACAATTATTCAAGAGACGGGATTGACCTTCTGAGGACCCAGAATCAGTTCCTACTAGAAGGACTAGCTCCATTTCCAAGCTTGAACCAGATCATGTTAAAATATTTGAGGCTGATTTTAGGGGGGAAAGGGAGCACCTAACTGCAATATTTGCAGAATTCTCCATTTCGCTACAAACTCACACTGTGAAGAATAAATGGGAGGTTTCATTAATAGTTAGCTTCTACGACTTTTAATTCTGTGTAACGGTCTCCTCTTTTCAATTTTGAGAGTTGTTTTACGTCATTTCCTAGAACTTCCTTTAAAATAACTAGCCATGAAATTTCAATGTTTCATATATGAACGAAGGGAAAGGGGCATTTTAAAGGATTGTTTCTTTCGTTGAATACTTCTGTTCTTTAGCTAAAATGAACTACAAATTTTCATGGATGAGAACCATTATGTTAGTCTTTGGTGAGTGTTATATGAGATAAAAGAGAAAGGATGAGATCAGCTCCTCTACAGCTGCTAGACATACCCTCTTTATTGAAAAAAATGTCCCATCTTCAATACAGAGGCCATGATTTAAAAGACACAGCTGCTAGTTAAGCAACAGAAATGGCACCTGGATTCCAACTGGGCTTAGGTGTGAGCAATTTTTGAGAATAAGATCAGAATAGAAAGCAATGAGTCCGGGGCAAAAACCTTTTTGCCATTGAAGTCAATGTCATCATCAAAGTCCATAGAGAGGCCAATTTGCAAGGTATCACACTTCGAAATTCAAAGCAATTTTGGGAAAAGACATGCACTATTATACTGAACAATCTTTTGAGTTAAAAAATATTTAACCGAATTAATGCTAGATGATTGAGAGGGATTTTTAAATCATGCAAATGAAAGAGGTATTTTTCTCAGGGCAATGAAATTCACATACAGAGGAGCATTACTGATCATTAGCATGAGGAAGGCATACTTCTGCCTAATCAAATGTCCATTAATACTGAGAATGTCTGTCCTTTTCATTGATTGCAGTTTAAAAAGGAACACATGAAAAGGTGGTCACATAAGATAGAGATGCCTTCATTAGTCAACATGAATGGCATACTCTCCTTTTTAATGTTCTTTTCCTTCTCGTTTTCCTCGGAGCTTCGTGAAAAGTGGTGTGTGTAAACTCTCTCTATAAAATGCAATTAGGAAGTCAGGGATAAATCAATCACATCCTCTGTGGAAAAGTCCTTCTCCTGCATCCTCTTTTGCAGCATCTGAGAGAGCATTTCTGGCCATGAAGATGGATGAGAACTTTTTGTTGTTGTTGTTGTTGTTGTTGTTGTTGTTGTTTGTTTTTTTCCTGCTGTTTTGTTACACATGGCCTGGGGATGCCATTTGAAGTCAAGGTTGGTAACAGGAAATGGGACTTTGGAAATGTGTTTTACTACAATGTGGGGACTCCTTTGCTTTTTCTTCCTGTTGATTGGGTAACTTCGAGTGAGATAAGGGATTTGCTCCTCCTGCAGCTCAGACTTTTTATTTTTATCATTACACAAATATCGATGGAGCCTCTCTCTTGCATGCTGGGCACTCTTCTGTGGTCTAGCCTTCCAGTGGTCAGTCCTCATGGAGCTTGAGTATTAAAGGGGCTCGGGGTGAGAAACAAACATGGACACACATATCACAGTACTAAGTGATACCCTGGCATGAAGAAAGATGAAGAGGAAAACTGGAACCAGGGACAACAGATGCTATTCGAGAAGGCCAGGATACCCATGCTGCCCTTGTCTTTATGGACAAGATCCATTTGAATGAAATGAGTCTCTCAGTCCATTTTAGTTACAAACTCACCATAGAGTCACTTTTGGTCCCCAACTCACAATGATTCAAATCAACAATTTCTTCTTTTATCTTCCAATGGTGCAAAACTCATTAACATTCAGTTAGAAATCATTCTTTAGATTTCAAATTTGGATTTTTTTTCCCCCTTGGCTAGTAAACACAGGGCCAAAATCTCTGGTGACAGTGGGCAGAGGCAGTGAGCCACAGCTCCCAGTTAGCAGTGCAGTGATCCACGGGCCAACGGACACTCTCCAGGGTGCGAGGCTGGTAACCAAGGATGTGCAGTGGGTCAGTGTAGTAAATCCAGTTTTGACCTATGATGTTTTCAACTTATGGGAGGTCAATCGAGATGCAACCCTTTCCTAAGTTGAGGAGCATATGTACTTCCTGTAAAGGAAAAAAACAGTGGCTGTGTTGGTGGAGTATAGGGAATGTGTAGGGAGCAGAGCATGGTATAGATGCTTCAATAAGCATCAGCAGCCTTTAGGGGTGCAATTCTAAAATGCATGCCTTCCAACATCCGTGACACTCACTCAGAGTTTGTGTTCAAATATTATTTGCCTATCTCCACGTACAAATTTTATATGGTAGAAATTAAGTAATGGTTCAAGTCTTTTAGTTCAGTTTTATTCTCATGTCCATGATACACATGGTTTAGTGCTAGTGATTGAAATAGTTGTTTGGTGTGATTGGAATATTAGCAACATTTGTGTTGCTTTTAGCTCTTAAGTATTTTCCAAATAGTACTTATATTCCTATGGAATATGGAATTGTCCTCCATATGTTTCCTTGCTCAAAGGACATGAAATCCTGGTGGCTGGGTCCGTAGCGCAACAAAACAAAACAGCCAGTCCTCCAGATCTATGGGTTCTACATCCATGGGTTCTACCAAGCAGAAATACATTTTTTTAAATTGTGTCTATTCTGAACATATAGCAACATTTTTCCTTGTCATTAGGTAAATGTGATAAGTATCTGTATAATATTTACATTGCGTTAGACATCTAGCAGTCATTTAAAGTATACAGAAGGATATGTGTATAGTATATGTAAATAATGTATCATTTTTCATAAGGGACTTTGAGTATACATGGATTTTAGTATCAACAGGGTGTCCTGGGACCCACCCCGCAGTGGATACCAGGGAGAGATTGCAGGCAAATAAGACATGGCAAATCTGGTAGAGCTTGGAAAATGAGCTGAAGTTGACTATTGGCTTCAAGAAAAGTTTAAAGACCAGAAAGTGGAGGTACATGATGGGAGAGGGTGGTGGGATTATCTGGAATGGACAGTGTCAAGCCGAAGCCACTTAGATGTACAGTGAATGGCAGAGGAACCCGGGTGGTCAGGAGAGAGATGGCTGTGACCAGGGAGGATGAAGAGAATTTTTAATGTAAAATAAACAATTACAGAAGTAGTGATTAGTTTTGAGTGTAGCTTCCTCAGAGAAGAACAGCTCACAGCTTGAAGAAGTAGGAAAGGAGTGTTTAAATGATCACTGTTAGACTCAGAATTTTTTTTTAAAAAAAGAAGCCAATATTTCACCATATGGATTAAACAGAAAAGAGCAGATATGTTACAGAGGATAGAGGTAAGTTAAAGAGGATTTCCGGCTTTCTTGGCTTATTTTTTTCTACAATACTTGAATGAATGAAGGGGAGGAACTCTCGCCTTCTCTGCCCACCTGACATCGCTAAAGTGAAGTGAATTACTTTTTGAGCACCTAATGAATACACCTGACACTTACAGGTGTTGATCATGGGTTCCAAGCCCCCTAATGAAGCATTTAGTGTTTAGTCCTTGGAAACATGGTATCACATGGTTGCATGATCCTCATTGTAAGCATGAAGAAATTCAGACAAAGAAAGGAAAAATAACTTTCCCAAAGTCACACAGGGATGCGCAGATCTTTGATCTTGTTCTAGGGAGTCTGGCTCCAGAGGACTTGCTTCTCTTAAACACTCTGACAGCCTCATGCTCACTAATCAATTGTCCCTTAAAATATTTGTTCAGCTGATATTAATATTCTTAATTTTACACATATATGAAATGAGGCAAAGAGAGATTAAGCATTTTTTTCCATAGTAACAGAGACCGGACGTAGCATATCAAAAAGTACATCCTTTGCACTACCGCCCTTATGATTTTCCTGACACCATTCTAACAGAGGAGTAGAAATCCTACGTATTAATTCCTAGAGATGGATGACTCTCCTGGCTCACTCTAGTACAGATGACACTCCCCAGGGACAAACCAGCTGCTCTCTCCTGTCCTACTTCTCCACTCCCCACAGAGGCAGACGACACAGTGTTGGAGATGGAGTGAAGACAAACACTACCTGTTCACTCTATATGAGGCTGAATTCTGATTTAATAGAAATATTAAACAGTTTGGCCCATTTACCCCGATGAGGACTGGTCATGTTTCTTGCCACTGTATCATATTCGTGTTGGTTCATCCATTCCTTCGTCCATCACACATTCGGAGGCAATTATCATCGCCCAAGACTGTCGGTAATGGTCCCAGGTCACAAAATCATGGACAAGAACCGCACCTTCTAGGAAAGGGTCAGATATAAACCAAGCACACAAACAACACCTCAGAAAAGAAAGACATGTGAGGCATACTGTCAGAGTCAAAGAAGTATCCTGGGGTGGAGATGGGGACATGAATTCGCTTGCAACTAAGGAAGTATGGAAGAGACAGGGGCTCATGTGAGGTATCAGTCTGGATTTGAAAAGGTTCTCTGAGATGCATGAGGCCAGGAGGGATCTGATCACTCAAGGCCACAGAGGCACAGAGGTGCAGAAACTGTGCTGCTCCGATCAGCACCAGGAGTAGCCTCTCCTGGCAGAACTGACTACAAGAAAGGAAACTACCAGTGCCTCAAGTTGGAGAGTCAGGTGTGTCTCATTTTGTATCAAAGATGATCTTGAGCTATAAAATACGGACTGTTCAGAATAAAGAGCTTCTAAGGTTAAGACCTATTTATCAAAAATAGAGTGAAAAGAATACCTGTACAGACGGAAATCAAAACCTGGGGTATTGAACTAACACGCTAATTTGAAAGACTCATTGAGGCCATAACCATAACCAACAATATGAATGATAATTGGCCAAATCAAAATCTCTCAAGCATTAAATTAGAACATTTGTACTGCAGTGCTTAAAGCAGAAAAAGCTTTTTTTATGTTCTCTATCTGAAAGGTACAATTCATGATAGAGCCATTACCTGGACTCAGTGTCCTGGGGCAGACCCAGTCTGCGCCAGTCCAGACACTAGAGCTGACAACATTTGGAGAGAACGGGGTGGATTTCTTACACATACTTAAAGATCACAGGTGACCCCCAGATTCCTCTGTCTCACTTTTGATAATCTCTTTCTATCTTGAGTTTGTTACTGTTGACACCAAGTTCAGCAATTAGGTTCTTTGTTTAGCAAATATGAGGAATGAAATCCCTGAACCCAAGAGTGGGAGCAGTGTGAATTCATTAGAGTAATCGAAAGAAGGCTGAGCTCCCCAGAAGCGGGGCCCCAAGAGAGGGATGCCAACGGGTGTCTGTTGTATAGGGGTGTTAAAGACATCCCTGATGGACCAGCACAGGTGATTGGTGGGTGAGGGATGCCAGCATGAACCAATCAAGTTCTTCAAGAGCCAAGTTTAATAAGCCATTCAAAAGTGCATGATTTCAGTCCTTTCCTTACATGATTAAGAGCACCGGTCCAAGCGGGGCAGGTGGCACAGGCCCGCAATCCCAGGAGTTCTTGAGGCTGAGACAGGAGGATCGAGAGTTCAAAGCCAGCCTCAGCAAAAAAGGAGGCACTAAGTAACTCAGTGAGACCCTGTCTCTAAATGAAATACAAAATAGGGTTGGGGATGTGGCTCAGTGGTCGAGTGACCCAGAGTTCAATCCCTGGTAACCCTCGCCCCTGCAAAAAAAAAAAAAAAAAAAAAAAANACTTCTGTAATTGTTTATTTTACATTAAAAATTCTCTTCATCCTCCCTGGTCACAGCCATCTCTCTCCTGACCACCCGGGTTCCTCTGCCATTCACTGTACATCTAAGTGGCTTCGGCTTGACACATCTGTGGAGTGGGGTGGTTTGGGGTAGGGGTCTGCTTGTGCTCAGTCATTGCTAGGGGTAAGGGTAAGGGTAACTGAGGAAGGGCTTGTGTGGTGAAGCTGTGAGGAACAGAAACAGGTATTCTAACTCAGAAAAAGGAATTGTGGTTAATTTTGGCAGGGAGTAGTGAGTCACAGTAGTGAGTCACAGGATGTTTCCTGTCAGGTTGGTATGAGGTCCCCCTCCCCTCCAGTCCTTCTCCAAAGCCCTTATCCTGGCTACATAAGGGAGATCTAACTTCCTGCATCATTGTGAGTGATCCTGTATCATCGTCGGCAGCTCTTGGAACACTGTCTGAAAATGTTAAGTCCATAGCAAGGAACCCAAAGGAGGGACACCCAGTCACTGGCAGGAGGTAGGCCAGCGGGAACACCCTGTGATACCCACGTGAGTATCTTGAGATGCTAACAGAGAAAATGGAACCCAGGTTTGCTAGTGGGAGTCTGTACAGGTTGAAGAACTCCTAGCCCTGGCCACACATCCTCTCTTGAGCATGAATTTAATCTGTGGTTTTCTCACTTAGCAGTTACCATAACTTATACTTTTCTGTAGATGGCACAGATTTCCTTGAGAAAGGATTAATAATCACCCCAATAGTCAAACATTCTTGAAAATGCCAATAAGAACCAGTCATGAAGAGTTTGTTCAGAACATTAAGAAAATAGATGACTGACATCCTGGGCTATCCTAAGTAATATGCATAAGTTATTTAGATAGAAAACAAAAACTGAATAAATACAGAAAGACAATGTCCATTCTAAGGTCCCTAAAATACCTGGTGGCTATGTGTGTGTTTTTGTTGTCTCTCACAGAAATGAGACTATTTTTTTTGGCAGTGGGGTGGGGTGCAGAAAACATTGGAATTTTATTTTAGGGAACATATGGGATAAGCATAACAAATACGGATTATCTGAGACATGGCATTGTAGGTGGTGATAAAGTTACAGTTGGATAAGACCCGGCCTTCAAGAATTTATTATGTTACAGGTAATTTATGCTCTGAACTATACAGAAGAGAATTCTAGATAAGTTTTTCAGATTTATTAGATCCTACTTGACAAAAAAAAAAAATAGAAACTTCAAGTGTGAGGCGAGACTGTATATGAGATGTGAATTGTAAATCTCAAATTACTAAAACAAGATTAGATAGTTCCAGAGCTCAAAAAAACTTTGGTTCCTTTTCTGGAGTCTTCAAGTGATAATCATAGTATCTTGCCTAGAAAAATGTTGACTGGGACATCTCATTGTCTATTTATCAATGGCTTATCTAATAATGGTGTATTTATTGCTTATGACGGTGCAGAACTGTTCCAGGTGATGATTCTATATGATTTAAAATATTAAATAGAGCAGTTTTACTCTAATTCAGATTTATAATTTAAAACATAACATTTTTACGTGTCAAGTAAATATATAGGAATAGTAGCAACAACGCAGAAATGGAGAATTAGCTGGGAATTCTATTACGTAGAAGACATAGTCACATCTTTAGAAACCACATAGTGTCGTGGATAAAATTGAAACTAAACGATATTTATGCAACCTGAGCAGTTGTTTTTTTTTTAATTAATTAATACATTTATTTGTGTGGTGCTGGGGATTGAACCCAGGACCTTGTACATGAGATGCAAGAACTCTACCAACTGAGCTATACCCCCAGCCTGGCTGTTTTATAATTGTGAACAACTTTAAGGAGATCTAATTTATGTGCCATAAAATTTACCTATCTTAAGCACAATTTAATGTTTTTGAGTATATTCACAGAATTGTTCACACTATGCCATATTCTAATTGTAGAAAGTACTCACCACCCCAGGAAGAAACTCTATACCCATTGACAGTTATACTCCATTCCTGCCCCAAACACCCATCTTTCTTTCTGTTGATTTGATGATTCTGGACTTCCATATAAATTGAATCATACTATGCATTTTTGCTATGAATTTCTTTCACTTAGCATAATGTTTTGAGCCCCATTCACATTTTAACAAGCACTCAGAACTTACTACTCCATTCCTTTTTATCAAAGAATAATATTCCATTGTAAGCATCTACTATTTTTCCACTCCAATAATCAGTTAAAGACACTTTGAGCTACTATTAAAAATATTACTATTGAAATTGACATACAAACATTTGTGTGGACATAGGTGTTTGCTTTTTTAAAGGACTTGGATTGGTGGGTCTTCGCTTAACTTCACTTAATAATATAACAATTTTCAATTTTCTGACAGCAATTCCAAAATCTCAAAAGTTTCAACATATATTATCATCAGTTTTGAGATTGTAATCATTTTAATGATTATGAAATGGTATTTTATTGTAGCTTTGATGTGCATCTTTATAATGACTAACAATATTGTACATCTTTTCTTGTGTGGAGCGTTTTTTTCTTCTTGGAGAAATATCTATGTAAACCCTTTGTACTATTTAAAATTGAGTAATCTTTTATTATTAAGTTGCAAGAGTTTTATTGCAAATGTATTTACGATCAAGTCCCTAAACAGATGTATGATTTGCAATTATTTTCTCCTGTTCTGTGAGCTCTTTTCTTTCTTGATGGCATTATTTGTTCTTAATTCATTATTATTGTTATTGTTCTTAATTTTGATGAAGTTCAGCATATATACTTTATCTTTTGTTTCTTATGCTTTTTGGTGTCCTATCTAAGAAATCACTGCCTAACAAAGGTCATAAATGCTTTCTCCTGTATTTTCTTTAAATAAATATATATATTTACCTTATGTTTATGTCTATGACCTTTTTGGGGTTTGTTTTTTATGATACATTATAGGGTATCATATTCATTCTTTGGTATATGAATAACCTGTTGTGCCAGAACCATTTATTAAAATGAGAATTCCCCCCCCCCCCCAGATGGGTTGTCTTGTCATCTATGTGTAAAATTAATCAACCATAAATGGAAGCATTAATTTTCAGACTATCAATTCTGTTCTGTTGACTTAGATGTCAATAGAATATCCTCATGCCAGCATCATGCTGTCTCCATGATCATAGTTTTGTAGTAGTTTTTTAACTAGAAAGTAAGAACCCTTCAGCTTTGTTCCTTTTTAAGATTGATTGGGATATCTGGGTCCCTTGTATTTTCATACACGTTTATTATTGAGTTGTCCATTTCTATAGAGAAGCCAGATGGGATACTGATAGAAATCACATTGAATCTGTAGACCAATTTTGGAAGTATGGTCATCTAATAATATTTATTCTTCCAATACATAAAAATGAAAGTCATTTCCATCTATTTAGATCTTCTTTAATTTCTTTCAACAATTTCTTTAATTTTCAGTGTACAAGTCTTGAACTTTTTTATTAAATTTATTAATAAGTATTTTGTTAGTTTGAATTGTATTGTAAATCAAATCGTTGTCTTTTGAATTCAGATTATTCATGATAAATATGCAGAAGTACATCTGACTTTTGTATATTGAGCTTGTATTTTACAAGATTTTATGGTCTACTTTCTGGACAATTTTAAATGATTACTCTTAATCCTTCTTCAATATCGGGCAAAATGCATCAGTGACGTCATCTTGGCCTCAGCTTATCTTTGTGGGGAATTTTAAGATTCCTAATGGAGTCTTTTTATTTGCATGCATTTGTTCATATTCCTTTTAAGTCATTTTTATTTGTTTGTGTTTTTCCAAGAATTTCCTCATTTAATCTATTTAATTTCATAGAGATTTTAAGTAAAACATAAGTCTGTTGTTTTTCTATCCTGTATTTCTGCTTTAGTCATTTATTATACTTATTCTTTCTTTCTATCTATCTATCTATCTATCTATCTATCTATCTATCTATCTATCTATTGTGATGCCAGGAATTGAACCCAGGGCACTTGCATTTAACCACTGTACAACATCCCCAGGTCTTTTTATTTTTATTTTGGGGCAGGGTCTCCTAAGTTGCTTAGAGCCTCAGTTGCTGAGACTGACTTTGAACCTGCAATCCTCCTGCTTCAGCCTCCTGAGCTACTGGGATTACAGGTATGCACCATAGCTGCCAGCTTCATTATTATACCTTTTTAAAAGTCCGTATCATCTAATATCAGTATAGATAGTCCAGTTCCATTTGAAAACTATATGCATGATATAATTTTATAATCTTAATGTTTTCATTTATTTGTATCTTTGCCTATAAAGTGTGACAACACTTTTATAGAATACATACTATATCTTATTTTTATCCTTTCTTCCCATCATTGCCTTTGACTTGCGTGTTTTATCCATTTACGTTTAATATAATTAATGATAAAGTAGAATTTAACCCCTGCTGTTTTGGTCTTTATTTCCATTTATCTTGGATCTTTATCACTTTTTCTTCCACTACTCTTTTATGCTAAATAGATATATTTCAGTATACCAATTTAATTTATTTTGTCATTTTCTTTGTTAGGATATATATGCACTATCTATCTATCTATATGTATATATACACACATACAGATACATATACAAATATATATATTTTTCTTAACAGTTGCCCTAGGGATTACATTTAACATTTTAACTTAAAGCTTAGATTTTTACTCACATAATTTTCACAGTATACAGAAGCTTTGTCCAACTTGGCTTTATTTCCCACTCTTGGGCTCTCATTTTCATATTAACAAGGCCTTTAAACCCGATAGGCCCATCAACACATTTTTATTTATCACTATGGAGTTATATTTAAAATTATACAGGAGAATAAAATTTTACCAAAAAATGCATTGATATTTACTATTAAAATACATTTACTATCTTATACTCATCTACCTTTATTGGTGCTGTTTAGTTCTTCCTGTATATGATTCTCTGGTCCACCTTCCTCTTCTTTGAGCCTAAACAATTTCATTCAGTATTTCTTATGGGGTGTTCTACTAGCAAGACATTATCTCCGATTTTGAGAGTCTTAACTTGGAGTAATGTGAGACTCTTGATTAACAGCAGTCTTTTAATGCTTTGATGCAATCTGGTTACCTTCTTTCTCATGGTTTCTGGTGATAAGTCAGCCACTACTCATATGAAGGATCCCTTGTAGGTACTGAGCCTTCTTTTCCCTTAGAAGTTTCTTGCTTTGCTTTTGGCTCTTTACTCTGATATGACTAGGTATGTATCCTACTTGAAATTTGTTGAGGTTCTTGGACTTTTAGATTCATATTTTCCATTAAAATTCGGTAATTTTCAGCCATTTTAAAAATCCTTTCACCTTGGTTTCCTCGGACGTAATAGTCTTTATTCCTGATATTTTGAGTTTGATGTTTTTTTTTTCTTCTGCCTGTTCTAATTGGTTATTCTTTTTCACTAGAGGATTTTTCATTTTAGTTATTATACTTTTAAACTAAGGATTCCTGTTTGTCACTTGTAAAATGTTCATGTGTTTATTGGTGTTTTCAATTTTTAAAACTTCCTTATTTTTTTTTTAATTAATTCTATAGGCATATTTTCCTTTAACAAGTTTATACTGGTTGATTTAAAGTCTCTTATCTGTTAGCCCAGCATGTGTTGCCCTCGAGAAGTGTTGTATTTACTGCTTCTTTAGCAGTTCTAATGACTACTTACCCACTTGTATAGAGGTTTTATTTTCTTCTTTGTTTATCACCTATATTTTTATTGAAAATTGTACATTTGAAATAATGAAATGTGCAAAATTCCACAAAACAGTTTTGTACTTATCCTTCTCTGTGCAACCCGAGGTTGGTTTGTTGGTTTGTTTGTTTATTGAATTATCATTGGACAATCAACTGTTCACCTTGTCCCAAGTGGTGGGTATCAAAGCATTTAATATGTGAGCAGTTTCAAACTCTGCTTGACTTCACTTATTGCTTGTTCAGTGTTGCAACTTCAACAAAATTAGAGATCCTGCTGTGTCAGGTCTCTCTTGGGCATAGGCAGACTTGACCCTTCCTGTGTGCAAGACTTTTTAGACCCTTAAGACTGTATCCCCACTTACTGATATCCCACTCCCTGTATCATGTTCTCCATATTCTGTTGTGTTTAAGTTTTTGACCACTTTCCTATTTTCCCCACTGATACTGCAGCCTCATGAAGCCATGTTATTGAACAATTGTGGCTGATCGTTTATAACATTGACGTTAGAAACAAAAGATTTTCCATGGAGCAATCGTGGAGGCATGTCAAACAATGGTGTCTCCCACAAAAGGAGTTTTTCCATGAATCTGGGAGAAGGGTCCATATTGACAAGACTTTAGAATAGGACTTTTTTGTGGAACTCTAAACTCATTCTACTTCATCCCCACCTTCAGGACTGGTAGTAGAGCTTCCATGTGTCTGAGGTTGCTGGCTTTCAAGACCACCATAAAGTTGAAAAGAGGGGAATGGGAGTAGGTCAAGTTTCAGAAGAACCTATTGTTCTTCTGAATATTCAACAGTTTTTCTTGAGTAAATACTCCTCAGACTGTTAGAAGGCATTGGTCAATTTTCAGAGCTGTGAGAGAACAATGTTAACAATCTTTGGTGTTGTTTTTATTACTTTTATTGGTGAAGAGATTTAAATATGCCCTCCTTCCACCAATCTAGAAGTCCTGCCTCAGAGCTTTTGTTATACATGCACGTCTATGATATCCTCCCTCTCCTATAAATAAGGTACTAAGAGGACCCTTAATTTTTAAAAGTGAAAATAATAAACTATAGTAAAAGAGGTACAATGCATATGGGAAAATGTAAACTGCAATCCACAGATTTTAGTACTTGATTTATTTGTGCTACAAATTTTTGAATATTTTAATTTGAAATTTGAATCCTTCAATATTGCCCATTTTTATGAAAGTAACTCTTGATTTGTTTGTATTTATCAGATATATGTGGTATGTGTGGTAATGGGAATATTCCTAAGTATAAGAGCACTTTATTTAATTATTTTCTATTTATGTGCAAGTCTATTTCATTTCCTCTTTATATAACAAAGAAAATTGTTTTAAGAAATGTTTTAATGTCTGTTTTATAGTAGTTAAATAATTTTTATTTTTCTCTCAAGAGGAAAATTTATTTGCATTTAAAATTTTACTAGCAGTTATTGGCAAATGTAGTCCAGGGATTTTTCAATTGCATAATACATGATAAATAAAACTAAGGAGACTGTAAATTTTCCTAGTTCCATGCTTATTATCTTTCAGGAGAAGAGATAGAGGAATTAAACCATTAATTGTTCTTTCCATGTATGTGTATGTATACATATATATACTTATATTTATTTGTATACGTTTATTTAATGCATTATATATTTATTTATCTTAAAAATGTTGGTTATTATAATTTATATCAATAATATTCATAATATATTATATATTATTTTATTTGTAGCATATGTTCATATAATATATATTATACACACATAATATATATTATAAATATATATATTTTCTCTTTACTGGTAGAAAATCACTAACTCTATAAAGAACTGATAAATGTGTTTGAGTTCATGCAGCCTGTTTTTGGCAACAGGAGGAGTCTGTAATTAAAGCCCTGTGGCTTCTGGAGGTACAGTGTATACTAATGGGAGCAGGGAGGGAGGTACTGGCCAAAGCTTCCCATTCTGAAACTACTGTATCTTGCGGTCTCATTGCCAGGGAGACAAATCTACCCCCGAAAGTAATGCTCCAGAAAAGAGAAAGCAAATTACATGACTTAGGATTACATTTTGGTAGTTAAAATAAGTTAAAATTTAAAAATGTATTCTTTCAAAGACAATTTACATTTTAGAAACAAATTCATGTGATCATGTTTATCTCTTTTCCTCCAAATTTGCTTCCGGACAGTTTTGCACTAATTTTGTTCTATTTCATTATTACTTTTTTTTCCCTACTACTCACACTACTATTATTAACATGAAAACATTCCTTGGCAGGCTGAGAGGTAATTTAGACCCACTGTTGGAATTTCTTTTTTCACTCCCCTAATTGCTAGGGGTGATAGTACAAGTGTGTACAAGAAATGAAATTTATTAGATTTTTTAAAAAGTAGAGTATAAGAGAAGTTGAATAGACCCTCGTGGGAAATTTGACTGCCTACTTTTAAGTGATATCAGCCTCATGGATCACAAGTGCGTCCCCCATGTTAAAAGGCTACAAAAGGACAGGCACTTGTCCATTTGGTTTTGTGTTCATTCATTTCCACTGAACGTAATAGGTGTTTCTCGAGGCTCATGAGTTACTTTCAGAGTATATCCTGATACGTTAACATCAAATTTTATTATGATTTACTTTCTATGTTGGAGGAGTTCATAACATGGTAAATAAAATAGTGAATACCTAGATAAATAAAGTTCTTTCAAAATGTGACTATTGGATGGATGAAACATACCCATAGGTGACTGTTTGTTTTTATATTTGAGATGCTTTACATTTGCATAGGTGTTCAAATTTCTAAAATGTATACAATTTGAATAAAAATGCAAAGAAAAGACTATATTCAAAACTGCAGAACTCTAGTAAGGAGTGAAACTGAAAATTCATCATAGAGATTGGAGTCATCCTTATCACACCCAACTAAATACAACCATGACACCAAGAGCAAAACACAAATGCCTGTTCCAGAAACTGTCTCCCAAATCCCAATCCTATGGCCTGCTCTGACTTTAAGACAAGTTTTGCCTGCAATTGTTTCCATTCACCAACCCAAACTTGTCAGTTCCCCAAAGACACAGTTTCCATGACTCCCTTCCCAAGTAACTTGCAACACCTCTTCTTTCCCTAGTAAAATCCTAATCTCTTTCTTTGTTCTCCAGACTCACCAGAGACTACCTGTGTCCAGTGCATGTATGTCCGAGTTGCAATCCTGTCTTCCTATTTATTCCCAAAGAAAACCCCTTTTCTTACAGATCCATCTCTGTTTTATTTGACTTTGAGGAAGCAAATCCTTTGCATTTTGGAACAGAAGATTTCTTTGGGAGAATTATTTGGTGGAATGCTTGATGCAGGAGAAATGGTGGCAGGAAAGAAGAGATAATAAGAAACTGGAGAACATTTTGTCATTTGTTGTAACATCTTCCCTCCAAACTTATCTCCTTTCCTTTCTCTCTTTCTTGCTGACTTACTTCAATCCATCCTTCACTCTTCCATTTTTTCCCCTATCTTTTGTGCAAGGGATAGGTTAAGAACTAATTAATGGAAATTTTAACATTTTGGGAACACACATTCTGCAGAAAATGTTACAAAAATTATTTGTTTGTTTTTGCCAAGAAATATACATAAATATATACACTATTTTAGAAACAATTTCAGGGACTTCAGAGTGTCTTTAGAATCCACTCATTAAGTCTGAAGCTTTCAGTGGATAATCAGTTAAAAATCTATGCTAACAAATCTTAGAGTCTGTGTAGAGTGTTCCGGATATGTGGAGCTATGTAGTTACAGGGGGTGGCAGGGTGAAAGGACCCAAATTGGTGTATGTTAAAGGGAAACATTCATTTGAAAAGGAAAACAATATTCTCCTTCATATATCATTTTATATACTACTTTCCTACGAATAAAATAAGTTTTCTTTCATTCTCTATTTTTCTATGTAATGAAGTAGAAATGGCTTTAGCTTAGTAGATTGGAAACATTCATTCATTCAATAAGCATTAATTGGACTTTTCCTTAGAGCCAGGTGTTAGGCTAGGTGCACGGAATACAGACGAGAATGAAATATAGCTGTCGCCCTCAAGGAGCTGACAGCCCTCAAGACGACAGGGAAGGTAAACCAAGGATACTGAATATGAGTTGCTCTGTGTAGGGTCCATGCACCTGATGGATTCCTGAACACACGCGGAGCCACTCCCAGATGGCAAAGCCAGCTCCTTAATGTTTTTGTGGTTATAATACAATTTTAATAGTAAAAGGATAATAAATGATTTGTAATAGACAATATTTATAATAAAATTATAAAACTTGACAAAGTTCCACTGTCTTCACCTACACCCAAGAAGGGAAAAAAAATAGTGAGGAAAGAAAAATCTAGAAAGAATCAGACCCTGAACTCACATCTGGACAATTGTCGTGCCACAGCGTGACTTTAAAGGTGGTAATTAACCTATAAAAACTCAAGTATATATAAGACATAAGTAATAAATATATGTACAACCTGGTTATGTGTAGAAACATCAGTCTGAAAAGCATGTTCAATAAGGCAAATGCATTAAAAGTGCCCCGCTCAGGATCTGACACAAAATAAACAAAATAAATTTATAAGTCACTATGGTCATTGTTATTTTCCCATGTGTAGCTATGTTCAATTTTAAGTTTGAAATGTTTAATTTGATTCAGAACCACAGAAAATACTATTCGGATACCTACATTGTTCAAGAAAGTCAGGAAGCAAAGTGAGAATGAAGCCTTAATCAATAAGCTAGTTGTCAGATAATTAAGATCAGGATTTTCTAAGAAGCTATCATGTGAAATATAGGTTAAACTCAGGGAAAAAATGTACTAAAAATATCAGTGGGAAGAGGAGACACGTCTAAAGCACAAAAAAAAAAATACTAGGGGGTTTTCTTTGAAAGACTGTCACTTGATCTGGGCACCATGGCACAAGCTGGTAATCCCAGGTATTCAGGAGGATGAGGCAGGAGGATTACAAGTTCAAGACCTACTTGGGCAAATTAGTGAGACTCTGTCTCAAAATGAATTAATAATGAAAGGAAATGGCTTGGGATATATCTCAGAGGTAGAACTCTCCTAGGTCCCATCTTAAGAAAGAAAGAAAAAAAAAAGAAGGAAGGAAGGAAGGAAGGAAGGAAGGAAGGAAGGAAGGAAGGAAGGAAGGAAGGAGACCATGACTTGGGCATTGTAGTGTAGTCAGATGGAGTAACAGGTATTTACTCTTCCCTTGAACCAACTGAAAAACAAGACTAAATATCTGTAACCATGATCATCAGAAATTTGACATCAGGCAGCTCAGAATATTGATTTCTGACAGAGAGACAGAGATGGGGTGAGCTGAGCGTATGACTGATGCAACTGGTGCCTGCTTCCTGGAGCAGTGTGAGGAGAGGAACCCTCAGAGTCCAGTAGCCTCTCTGCATTGACGAGGTGAAGCTGGGAGGGCACCAAGGCAAAGACTTCCAGAGTTCACGGGGCAGAGTTCAGAAAGGAAGGATCCTAGAAAAAGTTGAGAGAAAGAGAAGAAAGAGACAGAAAAACTTCAGAAACCTTCAGAAGGTTCATGCCAAGTCTCCAGTTGGTTATCAATTAGCCCATGCCTGTGAGGAAACTATCTGAGAACTGGGAAAGAAGCATGGGAAAGGATCAGAAGAAATAGCCTCTGGAATTCACACGGCTGGGGTCTTGCCTAGAGTACTCAAAGAACTCAACAGTTTTCAAGTAACTTATAGAAACCCAAGACAAAGATCAAGGACCACTACAGAACACAAAAACTTCCAGCACCAACCAAGTAAATTTCTCAATGTTATGCATTCAGTATAAAATAATGAGGAAACCAAAGAATTGAGTGACTATGACCCATAATGAGGAGCAAAACATCAATAGAATTATCCTTAGCCATTATACAGGTGACTGAATTAGTAGACAAAGAGATGAAAATGTATTATAATTGCATTCCACATTTTCAAGAAGTTAGAGCAAATATTGAGTATCTTAAAGAAGGAAAGTGATAGATTTTAAAAAGATTGAAAACAAATTTCTGGCAATAAAAAATATTGCCTGTGAATAGGACATTAGTTGAAAGATTTATTTTATGAGAAAGATTTAGTCAGGACAATTGACCCTGTCTCACCCATTGAATACAGATAAGAAACAGGGACTGAATGTGTGAAAGAACTGTTTTAAGACAACAGTGTTGCAGAAAGACAAACGTTCATAAAGAGGATAAACTAATGTGGTTAGTTTTATCAGCTCTTGGCCTACCCTAGCACCTTTCCCCTCTCTGACCTTCATTCCCTGGTATTACACCAGTGAAACTTAAGACTAAGTCCAAGATGCATTAAAAAATGCATTTGGAGTTGCTTTTTTTAAACTTACTTCTGAGTTATGCACACATGGATCTTATCCTAAACAGCCCACCAAAAATTCAATAACTAAACCCAGACTACTATATAGGGTCCAGAATGGCCATGTATGACATATTGTTGAGATTCTTGAATCTGTTGTTAGTTAATGTCTTTCACCAAATATAGGCACTTTGAAACACCTCTCTCTCTCTCTCTCTCTCTCTCTCTCCCCCCTTCCACCCCCCGTCATATCTCATTCATTCTCTTCTCTGAAAACTCAGAACACTGGGGGTTTCGACTAGGATCTTGAATTCCCTTGAAAAGCTCATGTGTTGAAAGCATGATTCCCAATGCAGGACGGTGCAAAGGTAGGGATTTTAGGCAATGACTTGGGACTCTGACTTCATCAGTGGGTTAACCTACCCTCATCAATGGGTTAATCTAACAAATGGATTAACTCACAGAGAGCTGAATGTACTATGGGGTGGTCACCACAGGCAGGTGGGCTGAGGCAAAGGAAATATGTCGCTGGGGGTGTGGCCTTGGAGTAAATCTGTCCCTGACCAATTCCCCTGGCCTCTGCTTCCTGGCTGCCATGAACTAAGAAGCCTTCCTCTGTCACACCCTTCTGTCATAACGCTCTGTCTCATCACAGGCACTGAGCAATGGAGTTGGCTGATCATGGACTGAATCTTTGAAATCTTGAGCCCCCAAATTAACTTCTCCTTCTCTAAGTTTTTCTTGTCAGGTATTTTGATCACAAGAATAAAAATCTGACTAACGTGCTGGACTTCTACTTATTTCCCTTTCTCAATCATTTTTCTGTCAGTTGTTCAGATTGGATGATTTTAATTTCCTGTCTACATGTAAACAGATTCTCTGCCATCTTCATTATTGTATTGATCCAATCTAATGAATTTTTTTTTACATTTTTAAAAGTGTTTAAAACTTTTTAAATGAAAACTTTGAAAATCAGTGTTTTGAAAATTAAAAATTTATTTCTAAAATATCCTTTCTGGTTTCTATTTTCATACCAAGGATTTTCATTTTTACATGTGTTTCATGAATGCACAGACTTGCTTGCTACCCATTTTTTTTTTTTGCATTGGCTGTTTTAAAGTTTTACCATATAACTCTAACTTCTGCCATTTCAGTACTGGCCTTTCTCATATAAATCAAGGTTTCCTTTTTTCTTCACTTGCTGTATAAATATGGATAGTATCTGGACATTTTAAAATATTATGAGACAGACTTGTTTAAACCCTATGGTAAATAATGAGTTTTTTTTTTTTTTAATCAAGGTATCAGCACTGATGAAGTGCAGCATATGCATTTCAACCCATTTTTTTTTTGGTCTTGTCCCATTAGTATTTCTATTTGCAAAGCCTTTTGCAGTGTTTTATGGATCTATCCATGCCTTTATCACATGTGGCCATTCTGGAACCTGTACGGTGATCTAGTTTTTGTTAAATTTTTGGTGTGCTGTTTGGGATAAGATCCACATGTGTATAACTCAGAGATAAATTTGGAAAAGCAACTCCAACCACTTTTTTTTTTAATACACCATGGACTCAGTCATGAATTTCCCTGGTGTAATACCAGGGAATGAAGTTTGGAGAAGGCAAAAGGAATCAATGCCCAGACACATGAATATTAAAATCACTGCTGAAATTTAAAGGTTAGAAAAAAATGCAAGAAACAAAAGAAAACTATATTAGTTTCACAGTATTATTTCAATGTTTGTAGATATCTCATCTGAAAAAACAGAAAAGTTACTCTCAACCCCCAAATTGTACATTCAATGAAATATATTTTAGAATAAATGTAAAATAAAGACATTCTCAATAATGATGAAAGTGAACCTGGAATAAAATTTAGTATACCAGAAATGAAGGAAGAGCAGGAGAAACAGCAAATATTTGACTAAATATAGAGGGATATTCTCCTCTTAAGTTTTAAAAAATATGTTTGATTTCTGAAAAAAATATGACTTTTCTTGTTAAAGACTTTATTGTAGAATATACAATATAAAATAAAATTCATTTTATTAGCAGGACACAAAATCAACATATAAAATAATTAACATACTGGGGATTGAAATTGATTAAAATATGTGCATGTCACAATGAAACCCACTATTCTCTATGATTATCATTCACAATACAATATCAGAATCATTTCTCTATGCCAAAAATGAACCATCCAAAAAATGAAAGCAGAAAGCAACCTCATTTACAATATCATTGAAAAATACTCAGGTAAAAAATTAACCAAGTCATGGAAAGACCTGTATACGGAAAGCTATACAACATTGATGAAAGAAATGGAAGAAGACATAAAAGAATAGAAAGCTATCCCACATGGCTGGAGCAGAAGAATTAGTATCGTAATGTTCAGTGTCCTACAAAACCATTTCAATTCCTTTCAAAATCCCAATGACATTTTTCACAAAAATAGAAATAACTTATCACAAAATTCATATAAAGCCACAAAAGAACCTAAATAGTCAAAGCAAAGTTGAGGCATAACCCTACCTGATTGCAAAACCTACTACAAACCTGTGGTGAACCACTGATCACGGTGCGGACACAGACACTGACACGTAGGCCAGTGGAACAGAATAGAAAGCCCCAAATCGATCTTCACATCTACAGTCAGGTGACCTTTAAAAAGATCAAGAATACACCATGCGGAAGGGACAGTCTCATACATAGATGGTATCAGGGAAATTGTATACCTCCCTGCAGATGAATGAAATTAGACCATTATCTCACACCATATACAAAAATTAACTCAAAGTGGATTAAAGACAAATGAAAGAACGGAACTATAAAGACACTAAAATAAAACATAGGAGAAAAACTCTGCATTGTTCTTGGAAAAGAATTATTAAATAAGACACCAAAAACACAGGTAACAAAAACAGAAATAGGGATATAGGATTGTATCAAAATATAAAGCAAAAGTAGAAATCCAGTACAGTGAAGAGTTACCTACGGAATGGGAGAAAATATTGGCAAGCCATATTTCTGATAAAGGGTTTGTATTCCCAATGTATAAGGCATTCAAACATAGCAGCAGAAAATAACCCAGATAAAAAATAGACAAGGGGTCTTGATAGACATTGCTCCTTGGTGTATACCAAAATGCAATGGAAACCTATATTTACACAAAATATGGCAGGTGAGTATTTATACCACTTTATTCATGATAGCCAGAACCTGGAAACAACACAGATGTTCTTCAACTGCTGAAAGAATAACACACAGATCCACCGTACTCAATAAAAATGAATGAATGGGTCCATACACAATATGGATGCATCTCCTATGCCTTATGATAAATGAAAGAAGCTGGACGAAAAAGTCCATTTACTGTATGAAACTTTGGAAAATGATAGGAAAGAAAACAGGTCACTCTATTTTCATTCCTATTATCATTTCACTACTCCTGCTTTCCAATTTAACAATTGCATCAAATTCAAATTGCATTATCTTAGATTTTAATGTGTGTTTCTCTGTTATGGACCATACTGGGGCCTTGTTTCTCCATTTTCCTCCCCCAATTTTATATTAAATGATCAATAGTTGTGTATGTAATTTTACTTTGGCCATACTCTTGGGGGACACTCTAAGGTGGATGAGTAACTTGTATGAAAATTTTCCTTTAGAAGGATGCAGTGGTATTGGATAGGCTGTAGTCCACTGATCTTCCAGTTGGGCTGAGCCATAAAATGCTATGCACAGCTTTTTAACACAGGATCTGATATCTTCCTTAGACATTGGGAGGGTTATGTGCTGCAGGGAAAACTTCTTTCTCCCCTTCTCTTAACTGTGAACCAAGAAGAATCTGAATGAGTTATTTAGCCAATTTATGCATTGAAAGCATGACCTGTCTTTACCAATAAAAAAAAAAAAAATCACGACTATCCTCCATCATTCTCATTAAGATCCTTTTGTGCTGACTAGAGAACTCACAGGTTAGTAGAGGTTTACGCAGCAAACTCTGGAGTTGACCTATAAATAGATGTTTTCAACAGTAACCACATCTGGATTGGGTAGGTTCTATTTTCGTTCTTTGAAAGGTCACTAATCATCTCCAGGAGATAGCTCAGTTTTCCTCAAACTTGCCCCTTTGAATCAGTTGGAAATTTTATTAAATTCTAAAGCCCAGACCATATCCATGACCAATTAAATTAGAATCTCGAGATTTGGGACGCAGGTAAGAGACTTTTCTTGAAAGCTTCTTGGTTGAATTGAATAAGTTGGGGAAAACCATTGTATAGATTATAAATAAATAAGTAAATGGCAACATACTAATATTAAATATGAATTATTTCAGAAAATTATAGTACTCTCTGGCCCACATCCTGTGCAGGCAATGGGAATGAGTTCTCCTAGGTGGAATGGGCTGGCTGAGAAATAAAAGCTAGGAAAAAATAGAACTGCAAAAGAACCACAGGATACAGAAAATAATTTCAAAAAGTGGGGGTCCAAAGAGCAAGTCGATCATACGGATTGAGCCTCTATACTGTGAGAAAATGGAGCCTGCACCTGCTTTATTCATATTGGGGGACATCAAAGGCCCTCCAAAGAATGTTCTTCTCCAAAAAAGGTTGTTCAGTTCCCAATGGGTTATGCCCATCTCTAGAGGGACCATGAGAGATCTTCTTGGCAGAATGAAGATAAAGGTCATGTGCTTTGCCAGGGATAGTTCCCAAGGTTAAATCTAAAATCTCCCTGGCTATATGCCCAGAGAAGATCCTCATGCTTTTTTCATGAATGGCACCCCACAGTACTCTCATGGAATGAAAGAGGTAGAAAATAAACCCAATTAGAACTCTTGAGGGATATATAGAAGGATGCATAGTTGTTGGGATATGATGAAGATTTTCAGCTCTTAAAAGATGACCATTTAATTCTTGGTAAATAATAACTTAATATCTATTGCCCTATCATGGTCACTATTTGTAGTGAATACTCATCAATTATCATATTTTTTATTTGATTATTTGAAGACTTCTTTGATTCTTTTATGGCATCCTCCAAAATTAGCACAGAATTCAAAAGAGGAATATTTTAAGAAATCCTTAAATTTGGGTTATACCCTCCTTACTACTGTCAAGTGTCATACACATGCATACTCTTCCACCTAGACACACCTCGGATTTTTTTTTAACCTATCAAACACACATCTCTTAATTTTAATTCATCTGGCAATTACTGTCATTGTTTTACATAATTCTGGAAATGATTAGTATTCCTTAGTAAGTGTTGCCCCTAAGCCGTCTTGGAATCCTCCTGTAAATCAACATGCAGCTGGATGTAAATGCCTCCTTGATCCCACTTTATTTTTGAAATAGACTGGTCAAAGTGATAACAGTGGAAGTTATTTCCATGAATTTAAGGCTGAGGTCATTCACAAATTAATTCTGCAATTTCCCTCTGGCCTTTCTGAAAAATACAATAAAGATTCCACTAATACATTTTAGTTTTATTTTCTACCATGAGATTCTATTAAATAGCTTTTCTACTTCATTTCACTCAAGGCAAGTTGAGCTGCTTCATCCTTACACTTCTCCTCTCCTGTCCAAGATCTTAGAAACACACATACACATACACACACACCACAACACACATTTTTTCTCTCTCCCACTTTCTCTTTCTCTCCAACACCCTTCTGATGGCTCTACTAAAAATACCAACTCTATAGCATCTGTCTGTTTGTAACTCTACCTCTGTGCTGATTTACAAAACTTTTTTAGCTTGTCTCCTGGCTGCAATTGTGATGATTTGCCTTATGTTTCTCAATTCAAATTAATTTCTATGTTGTGAATTTATCATGGCAATCACCATACACAGTCTAAGTCCTGAACGCAAAATGTCATGGTTTATAAGACACGTGATGTGAGAAATCATTAATCCATATTTAAAGTGTAAATCACTTGGCAATTTTAATACGTAAGAACTTTGTTTAAGATATTTTATGTATCATACGTATCAAAAATTGTTTAAACATACTGCAATGTCTATTCAGCTTCAACTAACATTCTCTAAGTTACTTTTTACTATACTGTATATCTGTAAATATATTTCTAAAATATTTTGAAAATAAACCCAAAGATGCATTTAGCATTTAATTGTATATTTCAAAATATGGGATGATTTTGAATATTTTCAACACAAAGGTAATGGATGTACTAGTTGCCCTGAAGACATCTGAATTGAGATATCACAATGTATTCCATAAATATGTACATTTTTGTGTGTCAATTAAACTTCTTTAAATGAAATATGTGGAGAATAATTTGGTCAACTATTTTTGTTTGTTGAAGTAGTTGGCTGAAACTTTAATTTATTTTAAGAATTATATCTTATTGAATGGGCAAATTGGGTGCTAACTCTGACACTAAACACATGGAAAAAGTTTGGAGTAAATTTAAGAGAAGGAAAATCTTATTTTATGCAATGAAGATTTTACGTATCCAAGTTGCTCCTTTCTAGAATTTTCCAAGAAAATTAGAACTGAAACAGCACCATGCTTGACAAAGAATGTTTCTTTCACTTAAGGCCTTATCCAGCTCACGTTCCAGCTCTGCAAATACTTCTTGTCTTTAGTGTAGGGTCTCTTCCCTCTGATCATGAATGTGGGATGATCAGCCACTCCCAGCAAGTGACTTCAGGGACGTCAGTGAGGTGTCAGTAAACATGATGACTATTGGAATGTGTCAAGAACTAAATAAAGACCAGGGACTGAATGAAGCACCTGGACACAGAGAACTCTACATCATCTCCTTTGCTTCCTTTTTGGAAGTTGGCACATACAGTGTATTTTTAGCAGGGATGGGATGATTTTGCTTAATGTTCGGCAGCTGCTCATTAGGCAGACCAGAAAGAGATAAGCAAGATGGGATGGATGTTGGTTAAAACTGCAGAGTAGGTGCCAGGAGTCCTCAATTTCAAATCTTGCTCACCAACCTTGAGTGACCTTGAGGGCTAATTTTCCTCTTGCTGTTCCCACCTTTCCCAGCCTTTAAGTTGTCAAGAAAATACTTCCCCAATACCTGGACAGCTATGGCTAGAAACTGTCACCCTTTAGGATCCTGGAGGATACAATTTCCCTCTAAGATCATTGATCGCAGTAGATGTCTGTGTCGCCATATCATTCGAATACCATTCTCAATGGAATATAAAGGCAGACAGTTAATGGATGCATAGAACTGTTGAGAAAGTAAAATTTGATGAAATTTGGTTTGGTGAAAGTCTATTCTTGGTGAGGCTGAAATTATTTTTCGTGAAACAAAACAGGCCTTGTGTGCTTACCAGGTCATTAGGTGATTCTATTTTACTTTAACCATATTAAATGAATCCAAATGAGAGATGTACAGTCAAATTCAGGCACATATTTTGGTCACATCAGGTAATGTTAACCAGTTGCAAAGTGCAATAACTTATAATTATCTACAAGTCACTGCTATTTCCAGCTAGTCACTTGTTGTTAGTTGGAATAATGATTTCTTTATTTGCAGTTGAGAGTTCCAAAAATAATAAGGCTTTCAATGGATGGTACATGTTTCACTTATTTAATGACAAAGGTTAGCCAAAAGTGAGTGGTTTCAGTATCAGTGTTTTAAAATATTTTTTGGTTTTCAATCTGGGTGAACCTCTTTACCAGGTCCTTGAATTGGAAAATGATAAGATAATAATGATATGAAAACTGCTTCTTTTGAAGAAATTACTTTATGTTCCAGAATGACAGGCATTCATAAGAGTATTATATTTCTTCAACTGTGAGGATTGTGGTATTTTACCTAGCTGTTTTATTTTTATTTATTATTTTTTTTTTTATTTTGGTACAGTGTAACATTGATAACAAAGGTTTACTATATGGAAGAGACGTGCAATTTGATTTTAGTTTAATTAGCATAATTTTAAAATAACTTTACCCTTCTTTGTGTTTTGCTGCTGATAGTAAATATAAATGAGTGATATGTTTAGTAAAACCCTGGTCTGGAAGCAGGACATAGCCACAGCCTGATCCACCTGACTGCTCTTTGTGAAGGACTCTGTTACAGTTGGTCACCTGGGGAGCCAGGCCATACTGATAATGCCGCCAGCTGAGATGAGGGGGAGGCACATGCAGAGCCAACATCAGCTGTTCCTTTTCACAAATAAGTTGCCTGTGGTCAGCATTTATGATTCCAAAGGGCCTCTGCTGCCAGCATTTGAGATGCTGCTGGCCCCTGCCAACTTTCAGCCTTGGTCCACGCCAGAGCTTCTCAGCCTTGGCCCTGGACTAGCTATGTTCCCATGGAAAGGTTCAGCTCGCTGTCTACATATCCATTAGTCTGGATGGTCAAGTGAAAAGTCCACTTCTCCCTGAAACAGCTATTTTTACAAAGTCTCTTCAATAAAAAAATGAGAGGATAAAAATGCCCACCCATAACCAGGTGTCAACTCTGTTAAGTTTTCCCCAGCAATGAAGAAGCAGCTCGTGTGATAAGAAGTCCAGACATAACCGAAAGGATGATAACGATGCAGAATAAATGGTCAGGGTCTATGAACCAGGCACAGTTCGAATTAACTTTATCTTTACATTTAATTCAAGCTCATTTCTGGTACTCAAACCCAGTCAGAAGAAAAGCTTTCAAATTCCTAGCCTGAGACCCGTGTGAATAGTAGAGTACAATATCATTCACTAACTAAGAACATTTGAGGAAAACAAAATGTATATTTTGGGCAGTTAATTTTTCTCCAAGTTTTCACCAACCGTTAATATTCTAGAAAATGGTCAAGATTTTACTAATATGCTTAGCTTTATCAGACCTTGCCAAGCCAATGATTGTTGTAAAAATGAAGCATTGTCATTTTTTTTTCCTGCAGAAAATAATCGTAGAGGTTATAAGGTAACTTCTTAATAAAAATATGGTTCTAGCTAACCACAGAAGGCCGTAGGTGAAATGAGTTAACTCCTCTTTGCTAGATCTGACTGAATTTTTTCCTTGGACATACCATCCCTACTCTCTAGGCTGCACTTTTCTTTAACAACTGTTTTTCTTGGAGACAGTGAGAAGTGCTTTTTCTCCATCACGAGTCCCACAATAGGTCTGATCTAAGGGACTTTGCTTTTCAGAACTGCTGAGTCAACTCCTGGCTAGCCAGATGTCAGCCAGAGACTCATGAGCAAGGCTGCCTCAGGAGGGACACTCTTTCCACTCCTTTACAGTGTGGGCTGGACTTAGCATCTCTCATGTAATAAATGATACAATTAATATGACACTGATGTGATTGGGTTTTAAAAAAACTGTGGCTTCTGTCTGATTTTTTTTTTCTGCTTGACTTTGAATCTAAAATATTCCTCAAAGGCCTATATGATAGTGTTGGGAGGTTGTGGAGACTTTAAGTGGGGCCTGGAGGGAGATCTTCAAGTTACTGGGGCATACCCTTGGAGGAAGTGACCCACCAGTGCCCCCTCTCTCTCTTTTTTATGCCTCACTATGAGATGAGCAATTTTGCTCTGCATGTGCTTCTAGTCATGATGATCCAACCAATTATGGATTGGAAACTCCAAAACTATGTGCCAAAGTAAAGATTTTCTCTCTGTAAGTGGATCCATTATCTCGAGTATTAGTTACAGTAACGGAGAGTTGACTAACATACTTTCTCCCTTTCCCTTTATTTTCCTCTTTCTCTGGGGTTTCTCCTTCTGGGGGAAAACACAGTTATCATGGTTTAAGCAGCCCTACTGTGAGACCTGGATGGTGAAGGGCTGAAAGTTCTGGTCGACAGTCAGTGAGAAGCCAAGGCCTGGGAGTAACCATGGTAGTGAAATTGGAAGCAGATTTCTCAGCACTTTTTGAAACTCAAATGATTGTAGCCTTAGCAGAGAAACAACTGAAACCTTGCAGGGGACCATGAGGCAAGGTCATCCAAGTGAGAAGTTCCTAGACCCTTGACCTTCAGAACAGTGAGACAATCTGGATTTATATTCATCACACAACAAATTTTGGGGTAATTCATTATTCCTCAGTAGATAACTAATACAATTTTATTCCAATGACAAAACCTAGTAGAAATACAGCTTTTCCTGCCACATCTCCTTTTCATTCTTTATTAGATTCTTTTGAAGATATCCCCTGTTTTCCACCTGCTGTTTAATAATCAGAGATTCTTATAGCTCTATCCTTGGTCCTCTTCACCCTTTGATCTTAGGTGATCTTTTTTGCCCGAATGATCTTCAATACTAAGTAAGGACTCACAAATTTAGGTCAGGGCATATCCCCCTTAGTATCATTCAGATACTAGAATGCATAATTCTTTGCCGTGAGGGGCTGTTACATGCATCAGAGAGGTAGACTGATTGATTGATTGATTGACTGATTTAGTAGAATCCAGAATCTAAACATTCTAAATGCTAGAATTTAAATAAATGTTTAAATCCCCCCAGTTAAAACAAATGTTTTCAGACATTCTCAAGTACCCTTTTGGGTACTGGAGAATGCACTTGGGTGAGAATAACCCTTCTAGACCTTTCCTTGGAGATTTAGATCCACCTATTTAATCTGAGATTTATTTCAGGTCTCCTCTTGTATAGTATAATCTTGTAGGATCTCAAAATTCACAAGCCAAAATTGGAATTCATGTGTTTCCCCCCCAACTCATAGCCCAGTTACCCGGAGTGTTCCCCATGTCCTTAGCTGTGGATACCATCTGCCAGGGCTCCATGCTTAAATGCCAAGTCTTCCCACTGCCAGCCAGCCAAGCCCGATGCATTCCGTCACTCCCTATATTTCTACCTTCACTGAACACAATTGTCCTTTAATCATTGCTCTCAATTTACTTTGTTTCTGTTATTGCTGTTTCGGGAGTAATTTTTATGCCCATCTTCAATTGAGGTCTTTGACTTTGCACACATCTTACACTTTCAGTTCTGAATCAGGTCTTAGATCTCAGCTCAAATCTCACTTCTTTAAGGAAGCCCTCCATGATTGCCTCCATGACTAACTAGAGTTAGTCTCCCAATTCTAATTTCAGGCAATCCCTGCCTCTCCTTTTTAACAATTATGATTTTTTTTTTAAACTCTGCATTTAGCATTCTTCCTATCACCAATAATTTGATCATACCTATGTTCCTTTACCTCTATGTAGCTTATTCTTATGTCAGTGCGGGCAAGCCACTCAGAAAATATTTGTGAGTTTTAAAAATAAATGGGTTTAATAAATAAACCAAGAGGTACCAGGAGTATTTCTCTTTCTGCTAATAGAGACTGGAGATCTCTACAGGGTTTTATGAGATCCTAGGTGTCCCTTTTAATAATTATTTTGTGTACACATCTTCCATTTATATAGTTTTGGAAATGATTGTTCAACTTTAAGTGTTGAGTTTCATTCTTCTGGTAAGGGACAAAGAAGCTGGTTAAGTCATAAATCTAAAACTGTTATCAGAGATAATGAGACAGCCAGTGAAACAGTACTTAACAGGAATAGTAGTTTGCAAAGGGAGAGAACTTCTATTCTGATAAGTGTCAAAATACTTCAATTTTACAAGTATAAACGAAAATGCTTTCCCCCTAGTAATTATTATTAAAAACAACAGATATATTTGAGTACATTGAAAAGTTTCCTTATAATTCAATGTGACACCACAATTAAAATGTAAGAACTGACAGGTATATATGGTAAAGAGTTACTATCATTATAGTCAAAGAACTCCTACAAACTAATAAGAAAAGGGAAAAGGCAAATCACTTACTGGAGATAACAAAGAAAGAAGGAAAGAATATGCAAAATACGCAAATCAGTCATAAATTCTCTCTGAATAAAATAATACCAGAATCCTATATCTGGGTTTATGAGAGCAAAACATTGAAGGAAAAGTTTTGCTCCAACAAACATAGGACTATTTAAATGGAACCTCACAAAATAAATTTTTCTTAGAAAATATTGTTGAGGATGAATGGATAAATAAATTGTGGTACATATATACAATGGAATATTACTCAGCATTAAAAGAGAATAAGATATGGCATTTGTCAGTAAATGGATAGATCTGGAGAATATCATGCGAAGAGAAATAAGCCATCCTCCCCGACAGAAAAAAAGGTCAAATGTTCTCTCTGGTATGTGGAAGCTGACCCACAACGGATGGGGAGGAGTGGAGAATAGAAGTTCATTGGATTAGACAAAGGAAATGAAGGGAAGGGAGTGGGGAGAGGAAAAGAAAAGACAGTGGAATGAATCTGACAAACTTTCCTATGTTCATATATGAATACACCACAGTGAATTTTATCATTGTATATATCCAGAAGACTGGGGTCCTAATTAGAATAAGGTATACTCCATGCTTGTATAATTATACTAAAATGGATTCTATCTTCATGTATAATTATAAAGAATGAGAAAATAAAAAGAGAATATCATTGAGATACAAAACAAATCCAGAGTTGTTGACATGGAGGTATATGAATTGTTTATAAATACACATTCATGTAAATAATATTTTCACATAGAAAAGATAAGAAAATATGAATTTTATGATACCATATTCATAAAAAAATATGTGGGGTGTATACATATGCCTATGGAAATAGGGTTGACAAAATGTGTTAGCATGGCGATCAGGTTTGGGTGATGGAATTCTATCATTATTTCATTTTGTATTCATTAAGTTTGTATTGGTCTATATAGTTTACCATGCATACCTAGTTCTTTTATAACAATAAAGCTCAATTTAATCTGGAAAGTGAAGTCAAATTTATCTTTAAGGATTTTAGATGTTTTTCCAGGAAAAAAATATATTTTAAGTATGTTAGCCCTAATTTTGTGTCTGATAGAAATAGAATTCTTAAATTTTTTGAGGTGCTGCGAATAGAAATATAATTTTTTAAAAATTCAACCTTTGCTAACATATACTCTCTGGATCTTTTTTCCAAAAGCTTCCCCAAATCCTGATACTGGCTTTTAATAATATAATTTTGTGTTCTTTCCGTAACTATCAAAGTTAAATTTAGAATTTTAAACTTCCCTAAAACTCATCCATCACATTTGCAAGGAAAATTGGAATATGCCTTACTATCCCAAAGGAAAATTAAAGCCATCTGCTAATTCTGTAACATACCTCACCTAAATGTTTTGCAAAATCTTGTTGTAACTTGAGTAAACACAAGAAAAGAGGCACACACAGCCTCAGACCTTCTTTAATCTTTGGCTGAAGACCATGTGGTGGAGACCACACCATCAACTGAGGAATGTCTTTTGCGTAGGGGACTTCTTCAAAAAAATAAATTGTCTTGTTTGTCCCTGAATTTCCTTTCAGTTTCATAATGGTTAGCAAATGAGCTGGGCTGCTTTGGTGGGTCAGAGGAAGACTGTTAAATCACCGTTTTATCTTTCTTTTGCCACAAATTTTCAGCCGAACCCTAAGGGCCAAATTTAGAAATGCAGATAAACCAGATGTGCTTATAAAATTGAATGCATACCTGTGCTGCCTACCAAAAAAAAAAAAAAAAACAAACCAAAAAACAAAAAACCTTAAAGTCTTCTATTGCACAACATTCTGATTTCCTCCTGTTGCCTGCACTGGATCCCAGTAGGCAAAGTTCCTTCCCCAACGTCTGAACAGGCTGGCAGCATTAGCTTTGAGAATGTGGGTGATGAGGCCTTTGCAGATAAGCACAAGTCGCTTTATGTCAACTTCAAATGAAATCATAACACAAAAACAAAACATTCATAAATTGATAGAAATTATAGAGCATCAAATGAGATACAAGAATTTTATCTCCTCATTTGTATATTCTTGTCTCCCTGTCTATAAACATATGTTTGCACATGCTGTGTATTGATAGATTAACATATAAAATTACAACATTACATTTGCAACACTGTAGTTAAGGTTGTCTTCACATTTATATTTCTGAGGTTTTATATCTGAACCATAAGCACTCTCTCTGGGCTGAAACTTGGCATCTAGTGCAAAACTGGAAGTGTGTTCGTCTTTCTCCTGAGTACGAGAAATTTCACAGAAGTGCTTAGTTTTTTTTAATAACAGTTTTTAGTTAACATAATAAAACATCATTTTTTTTTTTAAGTTTTAAGGCAGAAATTGGTCAATAGAGCAGGAAGTTCTTTTCCTGTCTTTAGTTTCTAAAATACAACTTTCTAGTTATAAAAGTAATATTTTAATATATTAGGGACAATAGAGTAGGTGCTTTTTAATGTAATGATGATTTTTTAAAAAAATTATGAATATTTAACTCAAGAAAAGTCCATCATTGACATTTCAAATTAAACAATTTATAAAACATGTAGAAATAACAGGAGAAATCTAATTAGCTTCAGTATAATGATTCTTCCAACTAATTCAAAGCTGCCTCCTAAATAATGCTAGTGAAATAATTCTGAAGACTATAAAAAGTAAAAATTTTTAAAATATCCACGTTGTCTGTTTGCAGAGACCCTATTGCTTTCATTTATTAGCAAAACATGTTTTGAAAATCAAATCTCCCTACAACAATAAGGGGTTAAATGGAAGGCACACATTTTTCAAATCACACGGTTTGTTTAATAACTAAAGACTATCTTTAAGTCACTTTGCAACACTTTTCAACCATCCTCAAAGGGCCATCACTTTATTTATTTATTTTTTTATATTTTGGAAGTGAGAGAATGTATTTTCTGTGGAATGTGGAAGGCATGTTTATTCTCAATTAACTGTGAAGCATATGGAATAGATTTCTCTTATAGTGTACAACTTTAAAAATTCAGATTAAGAAATATATGGCCAAAATACTTTGGAGGTTTGCACACTGAATTTGAAGAAATTAGTCATGATATTTACCGATCCTAATGCGTTCAGTTTCAACTATATAAATATTCTTGCAGTTTTATCAGAGCACGGAGGATGAAATAAACAAGAAATTTTCCATAGCGAGAAACACTAACTTTTCACTTATTTTCCCACATGGCTGTTATGTCCTCATCCCCAAACGTTCTATTTTATTTTCTGCTAACTTTTGTAACTGCTCCTGGGAGTCATGAAGGTATGTGGGCCTGGAGTCTATGGTGTTCGTGATTGAGGTGACTCCACAGACTTCATCATTCTCCACGTTAAACATTTGCACTTGCTGTACACTTCATTGCCAAAGGACCAATGCTTCATGTCTTCGTTCTCTGTGGCTGAATCAGAGTGAGCCACTCGCCCATCAAAAGGGAAGTCTATGCTAGTGTGTACCAAGGAGAACCAACAAGAACAATCCAGGCACAAAGTTGATCTCATTCAAAATTACAAAACAAGACCTTATTTGCTGTTCCACAAACTGTCCAAGTAACAATCCTACTGTTTTTCATTAGTCATACACATTTCTTTTTTCATTCCTCCAGGTAGCACTTTGCAGATGCAAATGGCTTCAAAATTGGCATTTTCATATCCTGAAATTATCTGCAGGAAAACGAGGTGGTTTCTGGTTTATCTGTGCCTCTATTTACATTAAGTAGGCATCTTGAACAAGCAGGGATTTCCTTAACAAATGCAATATACTCTGAATTATAGAAAAATAATAATTTTTATTCCTTTTTTTCCTACCGGTCCTTCATATCTTGTGAGATAGACAGATTTCTGAAAGATAATGATTGAATCCACTTCTCAAGAAGCAGCAATGTATGGTGATGTCCCTTTGTGGACACAGGAGGAAGAGTAATAAGATACCAGCCTAGCTAGAAGCCCAGCCTAGAATGTGCATAATGTTTAACATGGTCCTTAGCACAGGAACCAATAACAAGAGTCTAAAATACCAATGCAGAAATGAATGGACATACGTGAAAATGAAATATTCTGTTCTTGTAGATAGGTGGCCTTATCCTTATTAACCTCCCGCAAATATTTTCAGGGCACCGTGCTTCTGCAAGCATGGAGAAGCCACCAGTGTTTGTGTGTTCTGTCCCATCATTGCTGGTTTTTGTGTGTATCCTTCTCACATGAATAGGTTGCTTGGTTAGTGTGATAGGTACTTTAATGTGTCAGTTTTAATGGTTGAAGGGATGCCCAGGTAGTTGTTAAAACAGTATTTATAGATGTGTCTATGTGAGTGTTTCCAGAAGAGACTTATTTAAGTTAGTAGAATGATTGAGGAAGATCCACCCTTATTAGTGTTAGTGTGCATGGTCCAATCTACTGAGGGCTAAAGGAACAAAAAGGTGAAGGAAGGGAAAATCTTCTCTGTTCTTGACCCGAGACATCCTTTTTCTCCTGTTCTCAGCTCTTGGAACTCCTAGGTCTTAGGCTTGGAAATCACACCTTGGAAATTCTCTGGTTCTCAGGTTTTGGACTCATATTGAATTATACTGCTGGTTCTCCTTCTTTGTAGATGGCAGGTCATGGGTCTCCTCAGGCTCTATAACCTCCATCTGTTTCTTTCTTTCTTTCTTTCTTTTTTTCTTTCTTTCTTTCTTTCTTTCTTTCTTTCTTTCTTTCTTTCTTTCTTTCTTTCTCTCTCTCTCTCTCTCTCTCTCTCTCTCTCTCTCTCTCTCTCTCTTTC
>NW_026000022.1:2098514-2114450 GCF_001458135.2 Marmota marmota marmota
TCTTTCTCTCTCTCTCTCTCTCTCTCTCTCTCTCTCTCTCTCTCTCTCTTTCTTCCTTTCTTTTTTCCTTCCCTCCCTCCCTCTCTCCCTCCCTCCCTTTCTCTCTCTCTCTTTTTCTTTCTTTCTTTCTTTCTCTTTCTTTCTTTCTCTCTTTCTTTCTCTCTCTCTCTCTCTCTTTCTTTCTTTCTTTCTTTCTTTCCTGTTTCTCTAGAGAATCCTGATATGATCAGTAACTGTATGAACCCACAGTACAGACAAAATCATACTGGTATCATGGTTTTGTCTTTTCCCTATTCAGATTTTGGATACAGTCAGGACTTCTATCCATGGAATTCATGGTGGTGAATATTTCATTTATTCACAAAAAAGATGGAAACCTACTCTGTGTGGAGATGTTATAAGATTACGACTGTGAAATATTTGCTTTGAACTCGATGCACGTGATGCAGCATTCTGCCTACTGTAGAGGACACCACTGGCAAATATTCTATTACTGTAAAGTCTTCAGGCCTCAGACCATCATCTCCATCCTGAGTTGGAAACTGAGGTTAGATGGTAGGTAACATAGGACATAGCTCTTGGTTCACATCTTAATGTGTTGGCAAATCCACTACCTGGTTTCCAAATTGTTCATTTTTCTTTACTTCACCCCACTGCTGAATTTGTAGAGACCTCATCACTGGATACTCTTCTTTTCAACTTGCTCTGACTCATGGTTATCTTATGAGCGGCAACAGACCCAGATTCTTAAAGTGTTGTTCATACTTTACACGTGACTTAATGTATTACATGCCTTTTCACACATGCTGTATATACATATCTATATAACATGTACATACTAAATGTATTAAATATATATTTGATATTACATGTATATTGAAAGCATTATTCATGCTTTTATTATCATGTCACTATCAATGCTCCGTGCCAAAGACATAATTCACATTGTTAGCTTGACTCTGAACTTGCTATTCCAGTCTCATCTTTTGCATCTGTCTTCTATTGCAAGCAAATGATTCTACTTGCAAACTCCCACTTCTTGAATTTATAAGTGGCATTCGCTAAGACTAATGAGAGAGTTATATTTTTCCTGGTCCATCTGTACTCACACATACAAGTGGCACACGGTGGTTATTAAGAAGTGGTTTCTTACTCGTCCATCAAGGGGTATTCAGACTTAATAACATTCTCCAGGAAAAAAAAAAGTGGGGAGGAGTGTCAAAGAAAATTCAATATTGTTCATAACTCAGTTGAATAGTTTGCTTGTTTTAACTGAATACCTACAAAACGTAATCTAGGTACTTTGAATCACTTTAGGTTAGATTCAGCCCCTAATCAAGTTTTTGATTTAAAGCAAACTCCAGAAGACACCGAAGAAGCAAACCACCCGTGAAAGGCCCCAACTTGATCTGTTCTGAGGGCTCCTCCTTCCCAGATCTATGAAAGAGCAGCTCTGCTGTCCAATATAGACTCCAGAACCTCCTAGAGGGAAGAAGAATGTAATTTTAAAGGAACTTTAGATGACTCCTAATAAATCTGGATGTGCTTAAAAATCCCTGAGGAGTTTAAAAAAGTCTGGATGTGTTTTCTCAAATAACTATTTAAAGCATATTAGAGTTTTTTAATTGCACTTGGGACTTTTCAAAGCATATCGGGACAAAACAGTAGAGTATAGGCCCCAATATGCTAATTAATAGATAGCTAGACCCCTGAAATAAACCTGCAACACTCCATTAATCAGGCAGTAATTGAATTGGCACAGTGCTTTTGTGCAAACTACATGATAATTGAGAAACCAAACCTGGGAGCAGCGAGGGTAAGGTTCTCCACAACAGCATGGAGCTGGGCCTCCTATTTGCACTTGTTAGTGGGCAGTTGGCCCCACTGTCTGGAGGTTTTTGCAGGGAGCAAGCCACCTACTCTCGGAGTCCAGTGTAGCTTTATCTCCTGCTGGGATGGTCTTTTGGGTGTGTGATATCCAGTAGCCACAAGCATAACCCCATGTAAACACAAGCAATGGCTGATACGCTTTTCTCTGTTACCTAAAGACATCTGCCAATTAATGTGATTATAAAATAATAGCGAGGAACAGATGTTTCATTTGCTAATTTTATATCTGACTGTTTGAAAGCTAAGTACCTGGGGATTTCACTGGCAAATACTACTTTGCTTACGAAAAGGGGAAAAAAAAAAAATCAGGCACAATGCATGCATTTTCCAACGCACAGCTGATGTGGTATAATTCTGGATATTGGTTGCCTATAGTAAGAACTCAGTAAGAGGGAGACTGATTGCTTTTAAATGAAGAAAAGTAGCATTTTAAGCTTTTTTCTTCTTTTTTGATACAAATAAAACATAAAGCATATTGCTTCACACACACACAAAAAAAACCACCAACAACAAAAAGGCTAATGCAATAAGACTTTTGTCTGTCAAAACTCTGATGATACCTGTAAATAAAATAGTTATGAATGTTAGTTATCCATCAAGGCTCAGGGGTGCATTCCTCTAATCCCAGTGATTAGGGAGGCTGAGGCAGGAAGATCACAAGTTCAAAGCCAGCCTCAACAATTTAGTGAGGCCCTAAGAAATTAAGTGAGACCAAATCACAAAAATAAAAATATAAAGGGCTGTGGGTGTAGTTCAGTGGTTAAGCACCCCTGGATTTAATTCCCAGAAAAAAAAAAAAGATTTAAAAATTTAAAAACACTAATCTTCAAAAACTTGTAGATCTTTTCCTACATTTGCTGGCCATGTGTGTGTGTGTGTGTGTACTGGGGATTGAACACTCTGGGGCACTTGACCCCTGAGCCACATCCCCAGCCCTATTTTGTATTTTATTTAGATACAGGGTCTCACTGAGTTGCTTAGCGCCTTGCTGTTACTGAGGCTGGCTTTGAGCTCATGATCCTCCTGTCTCAGCCTCCTGAGCTGCTGGGATTATATGTGTGCACAACCACACCTGGACATTTGCTGATCTTTTAATTATAACAGTGAAGAGTAAGAAATATGGAATCAGAGTGAAGTAATTACCTTTTATAGGTCTAGGGATACATAGAAAATTATTTTTAGAAATTAAAAAAAATTAAGAAACAGTTGAATTAAATGTTTTAATTCTAATTTATTAATTTTCTTCCCCCCAAAGGTGATTAAAGTGTTTAATGTATCTGAAATGTTTGTTAGTTCCTGGTGTTCACAGCCTTCTTCATATAGTGTACATGCTGCATTCTTTCTTGGACTGTGTTGAAAGAGTTCAGCTCTGGATTGAGATTATTTTTTATTAAAAATGCAATTTAACATTACCTTTGTTAAGAAAAACAAACTTGGATTTGGGTACTAGGTGTACCACTAACTGTGATGCATCTCTGGTAAAAACTGAACTTCTCTGCTTCACTCCTGGATCTAAACAGGAATATGTATCAGGCTACATTCTTAGAATTCTTTTGAGCTCATGATCCTTACAGAAAAGAAAAATGGGGTTTCCTTTTAAATTCTTTCAAGCTTACAAAACACCATATGTAACACAATTTAAAAAAATTCTAAATCAAAGGCATATAGAAAATTGCTTCAGAAAAAGGTGTGAAGCTTATGTAAAGTCCAAATTAGAGTGTAGGCATTCTGGGAGCCACCTCTAGGACATTTCGACCCTTTGAAAGGGGTCTACATTAGGCCAGATGGCCTGATTGTCCTTAAGCCTCTCGCTTGGAAACTGAACTTTGTCATTAGTGAGTGTATTTGATTTTGTGCATGTTCATAACTGCTTTATTCAAAATAGCCGAAAATTAACACTGGACAATTGACCCTTTTGAATCTGAATTTACTATTTTCATTGACAAAGGAATGCAATGCACATATTTTCCTAGAAGTTTTCAATTTCTTCAAAGTAGCCTTTAGTTTAGTGCCTGGCACGCAGTCAACCCGAACAAATATCTGCTGGTCATGAAATAACTGAACGCAATTTTATGTCCTTCAGATGGATATAAAATATTACTCTAAGTCTCAATGTTAGCACAATTGATTGTGGAGATGCCGAGTCAGGGGTGCTATCATAGGAAATTCTCAGCAGCCATGTGTCCCAGAGCTGGTGAACATGGCCACTGTGTATTAGCTTTAGGAAGAGGCCTAGGGTGTGAGCAAGGTATCACTGGTCTTTCCTCTTCTTATTGCCCTAGCTAGGACTGTGGCATCATGACAGATAAAAACATAAAGCACTATAATTCTTAAATTATGAAGGTTCTAGATCAAGTTTCAAAAGGAACCTATGAGTCACTTTTTTTCCTCTGATTTAAAGACAGCTTTATTGCCAGATATGGGGAGCCTTATGAATAAAGAAAAAGACAAAGAATTTGGTTCCTACGTTTTCCCAGTCACATCATTGTCAAGTCTAGTCTGATTCAATAACTGTTTAACTTGGGTATGATTCTAGAATGAATTTCTAATATTATTAGACAGGTAAACATTATGAAATTAAAATGGCAACAGAGATTATTGTTTACTTTAAGTTCACATTATAATTTTCTTTTTTTAAAAATATTTTTTAGGGTTGACGGATCTTTATTTTATCCATTTATTTATATGCGGTGCTGAGAATTGAACCCAGTGCTTCACACATGTGAGGCAAGCACTCTATCACTGAGCCACAACCCCAGCCCACATTATAATTTTCAACCAAACTTCAGCTACACTGAAAAATTCAAAGATGCAACACTCCAAAGAACGTCCAAAATTAATATTGAAAAAACAAAAGTCTGTATACATAAACACCGGAGCTGGTCATCCACATTTCCAATAAAGAAGTGATTTTGAATGTCTCCAGGTGAATCCATTTAATCGTTCCACTTGTTGTAGATCAGAGTCTTCCCTTTAACTTCTGTCTTTGTCGAGACACTAAAGATGCCAGAGTTCAAAGCCGGTCTTAAGGGAGCATGTATGCTCCAAATGCATTTACATCTTATCTAACTTTCCATAGACTGTGACTTGAACTTCAGCCAGTGTCCCCCAATGATCATCTACTGAAAGACTATACCCAAGCCATCAATTTTAAGTCTCCTTTCTATTAAAAAAAAAAAAATGAAAACCCAATAGATAGCTGCTTTTTAACTTGAGGCTCTTGTTAGGCACATATAAAAGTGCTTGGTGTGACCCTGTGAAGACAGAACATTCCATCGTGAGATTTTGTGCTCCTGGGCTGGCTGGCGACTGATCTGTTTTGATTTTCACCTCTTGCTGAGGCTCTTTTCCACAGCACTGCACCCAGGTTCCTTGTCTTTCCCTTAGATGCTGAAGTAATTCCCAGTCACCCTGCGGATCCTTCACACCCATTCATCCTCCACCCTCCTGATTCTACACACCACCAGGGCTAAACTTCCAGGCTCTCAGCTTGACTTTTGTCTTAATTATATGGACTTGGAATAGGCTCAGGATCATTTTCAAAACATTGATTTTTTTTTTCTAACTGCACTTATTTTTATTTTTATATCTTACATTCAAGACTTCCAGCTTTATCTCCAAAACAGAACTCATATTTTCCTGCTTCCCACCATCTGCCTGGGCCGGGCATCCGCCATTTCGCGCCTGCTTCTTCAGTAGCCCCGATAGTCTGTGCTTCCACTCCTGCAACCACAGAATCCATGCACAAACATGGCAACCAGATGGCTCTTTTGAACATGTACTCATCCGTCACTCCCCCTACCCATTTAAAAAGCTACCAGTTGCTTCCTATTGTGTTCAGAATAAAATTCAGACCCCTGATGGTGGCCTAAAAGACATCAATTCCTGTCTCTATTCGTCTGCCATTTGCCCTCTGCCCCTCTTGCTTTCTTCCCACCTTTCCCACCTCCTCACTAAATCTCAGCCTCCCATTTGCTCTTTCTCAGACTTCAAATCTGTCCTGGCCTGCTGATCCTGTATGTGGGGCTGGTTTCCTCTTTGCCTTCAGCATTTAGTTCAAGGATAATTTCCTCCAAGAGTCCTTCCCTATCTAGATAAGTCCCCCTCTCCAACTACGTCATTCCCCACCTTTGTTCATTTTATATTTATCAATTTGTCACAACCTTGATTTATTTGGTTCACCATCCACTGGCTTTTTATTGCTTACGTCTCGCTATGAGAACGCACCCTCCACCATGAGGGGGACTTTGGCAGTCCTTTTCCCTGCCACACTCCCAATGCCTAGGACAATGCTCAATAAATACTTGTGAATGGATTTTAAAAATGTTTCCATAAGAGCATATGCTTGCAGTCTGTGCAACTGTTGAGGAGATACCAGCCCAGTGGTAGACACAAACTAAAAGCCTGGGTCTTTTCCAAGTGTTTTCAGAAACAGAGAAATCAATAACCATCAAAAAATTACCATTTCCTTTTCTTAAAAAAAAAACAACACAATTTTCAACACAAGTTGATGTAATCTAACAACTCCATGGGAACTGATATATAAGGAAGTAATTCTATTTTAAAGCAAAAAAAAAAAAAAAGAAGAAAAATAAAGAAATATCTAGCTCAGGGGCTGCCAATTTTTTTCCATAAAGGGCCAGAAAGTAGTAAATATTTTAGGTTTGCAAGTTACATGGCCTCTGTTGCAACTACTCTGCTATGATACCCCAGCATAAGAGTATATATAGATAAGGCCACACCACAAGTGTACTGTGCACCACTAAAACTTTATTGATTGACACTGAAATGTGGGTTTCATATAATTTTCACCTGGCACATAATGCTAATCTTGTTTTTTTTTTTTTTTTTTTGTGTGTGTGTGTGTCTTTTTTCAGTAATTTAAAATGTAAAAACATCCTTAACTAATGGATCATATAAAAATGGACAATGGGCTAGATCTGATCTGGGGGGTATAGTTTGCTAAGCCCTGTTCTAGTGCTATTGAACTGTCCCCTTCCTCCTTTTTCTTTGATTTGTTGAGATCTGATAGTCGTCTGAACTTAGGGTTTCTAAGAAGTCTAATCTCAATACATAGAGTTAGGATCTTCTGAAGACATTTGCGTCTTTGCATTTGGTGTTAAAATTCTCTTTGGGTATCAAAATCATCAATCTTTCTAAAGGCTATAATGACTGTTTCTCAAAAACCCAGAAAATCTCATTTTTAGAGTATTGAAAGAAATGTCTCTTTATGTCCTAAGTTTCCCAATGGGTAGCATCTGTTTTCTCAAAATCACTTTGCACATTGATAGTAAACTGCATACATTCTACACCACCTCCCTCTGTTATTCTACTCTGATAAAGACTGCATATCCATTCTTCCTACCTTTCTAGATAGGGTCTGTGAGTTAAGAAGTAGAGAGAAAGCTAAATAGAATAATCTAAAAGCCCCCATGCCCTTATGATCCTGCAGGGATGCCACTCTTTCTTTCAAATTATGATTGACTACAAAATCTGACTAAGGAGCACTTGCATTAGTTGTTTCCACCCTGGAACAACTTCTTAAGAAATCTGACAGTGACTTATGCTTCTCTCTTGTTCTAAGAGGAAGTTTATCCTTTGTCCTTCTGAATGTATCACCTTGCTATTATTTGTATCTTGGAGTGTCTCCTCAAAGATGTTTGCATTAAACACTTGGTCACCAGTTGGAACCTTTAGGAGGTAGGGCCTAGTGGAAGGGAGTTAGGTCCTTGGGCGTGCCTTTGAAAGGGATATTGAGTTCCTGACCCCATCCTGTCATGATATTGATGAGTTTCCTTCCCCATGTATCCCTGCCATGAGCTACTGTGCTGCCACAGGTCCAAAGCAATATTGACAAGCAACCGTGGACTGAGACCTCTGAAACTGTGAGTTCAAATACACATTTTTTCACTTATTAAGTTGATTATCTCAGGTTCTTTCTCACAGTGATGGAAAACTAGCCCACCTGTGTTCAGATTCTTTCCATCTGCCCAATGTTGCCTCTCTTTCATTTATTGAAAAGCAGCAACGCTTTCCTGTCTACTAGGTCTTTCTCTACAACCTAGCTCAAGACTCCTACATCCTTACAAACCTTCACGTCTATCCTGCCTTCCTTCAAACACTGTCCTAGTTAATTCCTTCTCCTTATTTCCAAGCTACTCAAGAACACATCCATATGTAATTTTGTTAACACTTCCTTCTATTATTATTGCCACATAATAAAATTCCTAATAACCTACTGTCTTAAAACACCATCAACCATTTCTGCAAGGGTCTTCAGGGGTGTCTCCTTTCTGTTACATGCAGTGTCATTCAGGGATGGCCAGAATGTTAGCTGAAAGATCTTTTATCAAGGACTTGACACATCTGGAAAGATGAAGTTTGGCATTCTGTGGTTTTCTTGGGTTAACTTAGGGAAATGATATCTGGGTTTCAAGAGCAGGCATTTGATAGACCAGAAGTGGGAGCTGTCAGTTTCTAAAGCCCCAAAGAGCTTTAATGCCAACATATTGGACGAAAAGCAGGTCAGAGAATTTGGGGTCCAGGTCTTCAAACCTCTCCTTCAAATTCTTTTGGTAATAACAACATTAGCCTTCAAGGTATCAGATTCAATGGCCTCTTTTCAGTATTTCTTCTATGTGACTTCTCCCCTCTACCATCAGTCTTGGACCTCTTTTATCTCTATCCAGATACCTCCTACAATATATGGGATGCTATTTTCTATTTACCTTATTTCACTCCTTGGCGTCAACTTTTGCCAATTTCATTTTCTTGTGTGCAAACATTAAATATTAAAATTCTCTTGCATTTGATCTTCCTTTTCCTTCTTTTCTTTAGAAGGGTTCTTATTGAGTCTCAAGACATCAATTACTATCTATACACTGATGACATTTAATTTATGTTTTAAGTCTCATTCATTTTACTGAGCTCCAGAACTCTTTTTCTAATTGTCAATGTACTGCAAAGATTCATATTAAATATGGAAATTCCTGAGAGCTACACTCTGGCTGTGTTCAACTCTGCTTCTCAAACACGCTGCATCCTTGGAAGAGCCTGAGCTTTTGCATGTGGTGTTCTCCACAACAGGATTGCTTCTTGCTCCCTTGGATGAACTCCTACTCATTTGTCAGAACCTGGCTGAAACACACACTCTGTGACACCAAGTCAGTGTGAATTGCTCTGCGTGGGTGCTCATAACACTTTGTTCTTTGAACATGTGAGAGATAATCTTAGTTGCAATTTTATTTTATTACAACCTTCAGTTCTAATCACAGATGCTTGGCTTATGCACAGATATTGCTCTTGCAGTATAATTAAAGGAATAAAATAAACCTTTACCTTAAAAAATAGTAGAGCATTCATTTGTGGGAAAGTCCAGATATGAATTTAAGAGAGTCAATTGCTTTGGCATTTCCTTGCTTGTAGAAAATTTAAAAGTAGAATTTTGCCTTTGTTTTATTTGGGTAGGGTGTGGGCTGTGTGAACCATCAGGATGAAGAGCAAATTCTGTTCTTTAGACTAGAATAATGCATCCTTGCATTTAGCAATAAAGATGGCCAAAAAAACTCTATTATTACAAACCACCTGTTTTCTTATTTGCCTTTAACTAATTTTTGAAAAAATCTGCAAGTCGTCAAGTGGTCACTTTGCCAGTGCACATCATTTATAATTCAAATAAAAGGGATAAATATCCAAAGTCTCCAGTTCTGTGCTCGCAGATGAACTAACCTATCCAGTTGTCACATGTGAAAGAGTCTTACCCCAACACATTTGGTGAATATTTTGAAATGTGTCACTATATAGCTTTGCTCTTTTAATGCCACAACTTGAATATCATCAGGCCACAGAAGGGATACTAGCACAGGGAATAGCTATTATGGCCATATAATGTATCAAAAGAAGGCACAGTTCTTTGATTCAAAAAAACAAAGAAATCCACCTAGTACTTTTTCAACAAACAGCTCAATCCTACTAGGCATGTTCAGGCTTTATATAGTACAAAGAAACTCTATACTCACTTACAGTTGGCCTGTTTAAAAAAAAATGTAGTAACACATTGGGGAGTATTTTCTTGAGCTATCTTGTTTCTTCTAATCATTGTCCCCCCTTCACTGGAGAATTTCCCATTATTTAGCAACATATGGATGAAACATTTTTTTCAGTAATCATGTCTGAACAAAGCAATCATTCTCTCATTAACCAATTATTCTTCAGAATCAAATGGAACAGACAGATTTGCTAAAACAATTTACTTTAATAAACCCTATGGAATCAGATCTCACATATTTCATGTTCAAATGGTTTAATTCAAAGATCACAGTGTAGATTAAAAAAAGTGGTTTCTTGCTTTTTTTTAATATAATGTACTGACAACATGTAATCTCAGGAAACCTAGTTAGAGATGGAATGAGCTCTAGCATTTTGGAAAGGAGCAAGGAAAAAGAATGGGAATGTCTGACTATGTGCATGGGGTCTGTTTTAGTTAGATTTTTCAATGCTATGACCAAAAGACCTGACAAAAGTAATTTTAAAGGAGGAAAAGTTTATTTGGGGGCTCAACGTTTCAGAGGTTTCAGCCCATAGATGGCCAATTCCCTTCCTTGGGGCTTGAGCGGAGGCAGGAGGGTGTGGCAGAGGGAAACAGCTGGAGACATGGCATCAGGAACAGGGGGTGGGGGGAGTAGGGGGCTGAGGGGAAAGTGGGGGGGTGAGGGGATGGGGAGAGAGAAAGAGAGAGAGAGAGACATCAAGCTCTCCTCACCACAGCAAAATAGAAACCCCAAAGGCACACCCACAATGGCTTACCTCCTGCACCCACAACCTACCTGCCTTCAGTTACCGCTCAGTTGATTCCCACCAGGGGATTAATTCACTGATTGGGTTAAAGCTCTCATCCCCCAATCATTTCAGCTCTAAACCTTCTTGCATTTTCTCACACATGAGCTTTGGGGGGACACCACACGTCTAAACTATATCAGAATCCTTAATCTATCTAGCTCTGAGGAGCTGCTTTCTTCTCTTCTGTATCTCTGAGAGTCTGTGACTTAATGCAGCCCTCTGACGTTCTAGAATCTGTTGGATAAACAGTGCAACCAAAGAGATGAGGTTGAGTGTTCTTTCCCTATGTGCTTTCTACACATGTCCAACACAAGGGATGGGAAAGCCAAATTACCTCCCAAGGTTAATGTCTTTGTGCATTCTGTCAAAGTGCCTTAATTGGATAGCTTATAAACAAAACCTGTCTCTTCTCACAGTTTTAAAGGCTGGACAATCCAGGAGGAAGTCAGACTTGATATTTCATGGGGGGGGGGGTTCTCTTCTGAATTCATAACGGCCATTTTCCCACCGTGTACTCCCATGGCAGAAGGGGTGTGCTGTAATTTGAATGTTGAACATCAGCTGGAAAGTCGGGCTTTCCGAGTCTTGAGGATGGCAGTATTGGGAGGTGCTGTGGACCTTTAGGAGGTGGGACCTAGTAGGAGGTTCTTAGGTCTCTGGGGAGCATGCCCTTGAAGGGATTGTGGGGGATCATCTTCTCTCTTTCGGCTTCCTGGCTCTAGGTATAACTGCGTGTTCAAACTTGGGCTCCCAATCATTACCATCTATCACACTCTTCAGAGGCCAAATTAATGGGCCACTTAGTCTTGTATTTGAAGCTCCATATTATGAGCTAAATAAATCCTTTCTTTTTATAAACAAATTTCTTTTTAAAAATGCAAAGCTAACTCAAGGTGAAGGAGCACACTGGGGCCTCTTATAAAAGCATGGATACCATTTATGAGGGATTTAGCCCCACCACTTAATTTCCTCTCCACAGTCTCACCTTCTAGTGCTGTTGTCTTAGAGGTTAGGATTTCAACAAGAATTTGGGGGAGACATAAACATTCAGCTCACAGCAGTCATTGGCCTCTCAGGTTCTAAGTGATAGCTCCAAGCACTGGGAACATGGGACACATTCTCATGTGCCATTGACGCAGGAGGGTCAGGAAGGTCATGATGTTTTGGTTTGTTTTTGCCTTCATCACATTTTGCTGTCATTTCCCTTCATTGTAGTCTACATGATTTTGTTTTATTTTGTTTTAATTCATGGTATTCTGATGTGGTTCATTTAGATAAAAGACTCCTGTTTCATTTCTCTCTGTGATTGATTTTATGTATATCTATTTGGAGACTCAGTTTTGCAGTTTCTGACCTTCTTCACTCCAAAAATCAGAAGGAATACCATCAGAATTCTGGTTTTTTTTTTTCCTGCCATACTTAAAGATCACCAAACATCTTCAGCTTAGATCCTAGCATAGTAGAAATCATTAGAGTGAAGCCTGAAAACAAAAAAATTAAGACCTTTTCCCAGTTTTCCAAATAATATTTGATTCACTACCAAACAAAACATTGAAAGTTTGAGTGATAGTCTTTTCCACAATTAATTGGTTATAGAAACGCAAGCTCAGAATCTACTCTCTCTGAACCTCAGTTTCCCTTCCTATAAAATAGGTTCTTTTGCATCAAAATGCTATGATTTTTTTGTGAGTTTGCATAATGCTACTTTGCACATTTTCTAAAAGAGCAAATAAAAATGTGTCAGCCAACATCAAAGAAAAAAATAGCAAAATGAGTAGTCCTTTTAATTTAAATTTTACCTACTCTCTACTAGGAAAGACACATAAGAACCCCACAATAATATCAATATGCAATATTCTACATAATTATTTAAATGATCTCATATCCCTAGGCTGTTATTTTCATTATCAACAGGGTGATGCATTACTTCTAATAACTGTTTTAAAAAGTTTCTTGTCCAGGCCGTTAAACACCACAACCTAATCTCACATTTAAGTCATTAATGACTGTCACCACAGCTCTGCACTAGGTAGATTTGGGATGACAGCTGTCACTGCAGCAGGATGCATTTTTTATAATAGTTTTATGATTCACCCTTTGAGATGAAGATTTGGACACCTGATACCAGCCTGTGATTTTTCTCCCTGTAATTTTCAGAATGGGTAGAACCCAGTAACAGCCTCCTGGTCTCGTAGGTCTTATGCCAAGTGTTTCATAAATGACATCGGTGGGAATTGAAAACCAGACTCATTTTTTTTTCCCAGCATATGCTGATCATTTTCATTTGCTAGAGCTAGTTGATGGGGGGGCGGGGCCGGTGGAGGCTGGCTTTCCTTCAAAGTCATTGCAGAGCTATAGTTTTTCCTCCACATTTCACCTTTGTATTATCTTGGAGGTGTTTACCAATGCTATGTAAGTTCAGTCTGCAATTTTCATGACAAATATATGGTCTGAAAAGCAAAACAGAACAAAAATACAGTATACAGAGGATGAGATGCTCTCTTTAAAAATCCAGAAAATCTTTGAAGATATTCAGCCTATGCGTATAGACAGTTTAAATGCAGATAAGAAGGGTGTTTGAGTCAGCTTTTTCGCTGCTGCAACTCAAAGACCTGACCAGCACAATTGCAGAAGAGGAAAAGTTTATTTGAGGGCTCACGGTTTCCGAGGTCTCAATCCATGGACAGCAGGCTCCAGTCCTCCTGGCTGGAGGTGAGACAAAACATCATGGTGGAAGATTGTGGCAGAGGTGATCACATAGTAATGAGAAAGGAGAGAGATTCCATGCTCTAGATACAAAATATACACCCGATAGCCACACCCCCAACGAACCACTTCCTCCAGCCCATACCTCACCTGCCTCCAGTTACCACCCACTTAATCCCACCAGGGACTAATTCACTGATTAGGTTAAGGCTTTAACCCAATCATTTCTCCTCCGAATCTTCTTATATTTTCTCACATGTGAGCTTTTGGGGGACACCACATCTAAACCATAACAAAGGGATATGAACAAGGTTGAAAAATTTTTTAAATATTTCTTAATATGGACAAGGTACAAATTGATTTCCTTCATTTGGGACAGCAAAGAGGAAGAGCTAGTTCCTCCCTCGAATTTTGGTGCCAATGTAGGCTTGACATTGATAAATGAAAAGGGTTCTGAGAAACCTGTCTGTCCTCAACCCAAGCATGAGTACCTCCTCTCTCCCTGCCTGGAACCCTCACTATTACTTCTCCTTTAACACCCTGGACATATCAAACTAATGCCTGACCCATCCCGGATGGCCAGAACTCATGAGAGCACATTCAAAAGAAGTTGCCATCCCTGTCCTGACAATAAGGCCCAAAGAGGAACATTTAGTATTTTGTTGTTGAGGAAGATAATGACCTTCATATATTCAAAATAACAGAGAAGAAGATAGTCTTCTGCTTGGTAAAGCAAGGGCCGTGTGAACTGCAGGTTTAAAATCACAGTTGATGTCATGTTTGTCCAGAAGTCAAGCAAAGAATGTATGCAATGATCAGAAGCTAGATATTTCCATAGAATTACTGGAAGTTTAAAAAACTTCAGCTGTGGATGGAAGAGGCATACTAAAGTCCTTTGAGCCAAAAAAAAAAGTAAAATAATTAAACTATGCTCATGTGTTCTTTGGAAGTTCACTGGGACCCTCAAAGGCGAAATCCTCATATTCTTTCCAATCAGCGGGTGCATTCTGAGAGCAGATTCTGTAGACACAGGAGTGTGTGAAATCTTCGCAGTGAAAGCAAGGCATGTGGAAAGAAAGCAAGGCCTGAGGGAGCCCGTGGAAAAAGCTGAGTGACTTAATGTGAGAGGCAAGTTTAGAAGCTCAACAGTAAATAGAAACAGTATAAAATCAAGGAAGGAGAGAGAGGAAAATCACTAATTTTCTGTCGTTCAAGTTGAATATTCCTAATCCCAAATTCTTGGAACTCTAAGCATTTCAGATTTCAGAATTTTTGAATTTTGGAATATTTTTACATACATATATCTTGGGGGTGGAACTTAAGTTTTCAGATAAAGTTTGTTTATGTTTCACTCACACCTTGTCCCCATAACTTGAAGAGGATTTCATACATTACTTTTAGTGTGCTGCATCTTGGGTGTGACCTGTCACAGGAGGTCAGACGGGGAATTTTTCACTTGTATCATCCTTTTCATGCTCAGAAAAGTTCTGGATTTTAGAGCACATGGAACGTCAAGTTTTCCCATTAGGGATATTCAACCTATAGTAATGATGCTACAATAGTTTATTCATAATATTATGCAAAATAAAGGAAACGAGACCCATATTGGCAGTATCCACAAGCAACTTTTGTTCTTCAGAGCTAAAGGTAAGAAGTACTGTCAGGAGCTGAAATGCCCCCAAATCTTAATGGCCCCTTTAATAAAACTAAGGTCTTAAGACACAGGCTATTAGAGGACAATTGACAACACTATTTTAAAAATATAATTAGAGACATGATAATCTAAAATTAATTTCTTCTTAAAATTCTAAGGCATTTTGATCCTTAGAAATAATAACATTATTAATCTGTCACATAAATTCATAAAGTTCAAGATATTTAAGATATTCATGGTAGGATACTGAATGTCAACTACAGTGGTACTAATTTAGAAGTTTGCCACATTCTTTTCCCTACAAATGCAACGGAATACAATAGAGAGAATGTAGCCTTGACATGGCAGTATCATAGCACTGGCTGTTGGGCCTTGGGTGTGGTACTTAACCCACCTGAATTTTAGTTCCATATTCTTCAAATAGTAGAGATAAGAATACAAACATCACAAAATTGATAGGAGGATTAAATTCCGTGACATTTACCACTGATTTATGGTCTCTTCTCTGCTGGGAGCAGTATGCATACAGGAGAGTTGACCTTTCTCCAGACAGGTATTATGGGTGGATCTTAGATCTCTGCTCCTAGTCCCTTAATGATATATCCTGAGCAAGTTTCTTACCTTTCAGATTACATTGGGTGTTAAATCACTGTTTGATTTAAACCTTCAGTCTGAAAGGGGATACCAAGTTTTCATTTCCTCTTTGGAGTTCCAGAAGGTCCACTGAGTCTGTTAAAGTGCCCCTTGTCCTACCTAAAAAGGGGAGATAGAACTGGAGGGCTGGATTGGGGAAAAGCCTGTGCTCTACAGATTGACAAAGCAAGACATTTTGATGGACACCCCCACCC
>NW_026000022.1:2114761-2123489 GCF_001458135.2 Marmota marmota marmota
TATAACTTATGTAGATGTCAGTGTTGACCCACCCCCCCCCCGTTATTTTGCTGCAGCCAGACTGCGGCAGAATTGGGTGTCAACATATATATATACAAACAGAGATATGAAAAATTGTGGTATATATGTATATTGAGAAATGTAATGCAAAAAAAGTACATGTATAATGGCATAAATTGGTGTGAACATACTTTATATTCAGAGATACGAAAAATTATGCTCTATATGTGTAATAAGAATTGTAATGCATTTGTAATTGTAATTTGTAATTATTATTTGTAATTGTAATGTAATTGTAATTCCACTGTTGTGTATTTAAAAAAATGATAAAATCAATAAAAAATAAAATAAAAATGTAACAAATCTCTCATTTTCCCCCTTCCATCATGATTTATAACATCTTTGTTGAGAGGCAGACAGGATGTATTGGGTATGAGGAAATAGGGTAAACAGGTCTTCAGTGTCAGGTTTTGTGCTTATTTGGCAAGGGTTCAGGCTGTTTTCTGTTTGCTGTACATGTGAGGTCAGAGACAAAAGTTCCTTCTGGTGTCCTTAATTTTGTCTCATCTGTTGTCTTTGGTGTTTGCTAGAGTCTCCTTCTCATATAGGGTCCTAACATTGCTGTTCTCTCAATTAAATCCTCTGGTTTTACACGGAAACCTATAGATGTGTGGTAAGGTATAGGGGAAGCCAAAGTGTTGTGTAATCCTACATCTGGTATTCTAGTGACTCTGAGTTGTGTTTGTTTCTTCCTCATGATGAGGACTAGAGGGAATTCGAGTTGGACATTTCCCTTCCTGGCATCAAAGGTTAGAAGCAATACAGATGGGTCCATGATAATGGGTAGCAACGTTAGATAAGCCCATGCTGATTTGGGTCTACTAAGAAAATTTTCTCAAGGGAAGGCCTTTGTTAAGGAGAAGAGAAAGTTCTAGGTTCCTATCACATGGTTCCTTGTTTCCTCCACCTACCAGAAGGGATTTTCCTCCAATCTTCACGGTGAGAATGTGAGGGGATTTCTGGAGGCAAAATGCAAAATGTTGGACATGTAACTCTCAGCGTTTTTATCTCTTCAGCTTGTCCAAGCTCAGTTTCCAACAATTAGTCAATTTCTCTGTAAGTGTTCCAGCCCATTTCTGGCTTCAGCATTGGGTTCTGCTGCCAGTAAGCCGTGATTCTCTGCATCCACCTGTCTCTCCAACTTTCAAAGTGGTGATTTGTCCTGTGACCTCAATTCTCTGATGGATGTAAGAAGAGTTGATTTCCAGTGGTTGGGCTTTTTTTTTTTTTTTTAATTTCTTGTAAGAACAGGAATGACGATTTCCAAACTCCTTAATTGTTGGGCCAGAGACCAGAAATCAATAGCTTACTCCGAGCTCTGTGACCCAGTGCCAGCAAACTTAGATACATTCATATATAAACAACCTGATATTTGGCATGGTCCACAGTAAAATTGGTTTGGTCAAAGTTAGCTCCTTTTTATTAATCCTTTAATCCCGGAGTTGAAAAGGTAGGAGAGATCACAGGAATTTTTTTTTTTTTAATGCAAAGTACTATAAGAAATACAGACATACTCTATCTCAATGCATGTAGCCAAAACCACATTGAAAACAAACAAATGATTGCTTCTATTACCATATTGTGTTTTTTTTTTTTAATTACCATTTTGAAGACTCATGACTTGAGAATTTTGTTGAACGATAGCTAAATGTTAATGTTCCTGGAACAAAAGAGAAGTGCTGGAATGGTCAAAAATCCATAGAGGCCACTGAAATGAATTACAGTAGATGGGGGTAGAGAGAGAAGATGAGAGGGGAGGGGAGGGGAGGAGGGATAGCAGAGGATAGGAAGGGCAGCAGAATACAACAGACACTAGTATGGCAGTATGTAAAAACGTGGATGTGTAACCGGTGTGATTCTGCAATCTGTATACGGGGTAAAAATGGGAGTTCATGATCCACTTGAATCAAATGTATGAAATATGATATGTCAAGAGCTTTGTAATGTTTTGAACAACTAATAATAATAATTAAAAAAAGAAAAAAAATGAAATAGCTATATTTTGTGGTCCTCCTTGTGGACAGTACCCAATACTTTGCTCTAATCCATATGTGTAACTTATTGAGTATGTCCAAAGGAAAGTGTGGCTGCTACAGTTCAGATATTAAATGTCCCTCAATGTCCCCTGTGTTGAAGACCTAGTCACCAGCATGACACTATTGGGAGGAGGTAGAACCTTGAGAAGATGTAGCCCAGTGGGAGATCTTCTGGTCATTGGAGGCATTCCTTGGAGGACAATGGGAGAGCATGCTCCTTTCTTTTTCCTTTTTCACTTCTCTTCTGTGAGATAGATGGCTTTGTTTCACTGTGCACCCTCCACCATAATGTGCTGACTGTGAGAGGCTCAAAAGCCATGGGGTCAACTGACCGTGAACTGGAAACTCCAAAGCTATGAGCCAAATAAACCTTTCTTCTTTTTAAGGTGATTATGTCAGTATTTGTTATAGCAAGGGAGAGTAGGCTTCCATGTGAGCTTAAGAAAGGAGGTGGTAAGATTCAAATTCATTGTCTATTTCCATGGCTAAAAAACAACAACAAAAAAAATATCTATCTATCCATCCATGTATCTATCTATGTATATCTATTTATCTCTTTCTGAGAAACTCTAACATTATCTATGTTATATTCCCCGGCATGAAAAGACCCATGTAACTACTTGTATTATGAAGGGAAAGTTAATTTGAAGGGTAATATTGCTGGTTCTCACTGAAAGTGACTCAGTGTTTAAACTTCTAGTGAGTTTTATAAAAATGCACTTTCAGACCAACTTATGGGAGAAAAGAGGAAGAATTTATCCATCAACTCTTATCTGCTATTAATCTAAGGCTGCCCAGAGAGCACAAACCTCCCTTCCATTCATTCTCTGCAATTTGTATGACAGAGCATTTGCTGCATTCCTTTTCCATACAGAGGCATAAAGGAGCCAAGGTGAGGATCAGCGTGATTTCAAGATTAGGTTCAGTCATGCTAGGCTTGTGTGAATCTGATCCCAGCAATATTTGGTGTAAGTAGGACTGAGAGAATTTGATGGGAAGACAAGGTGGTGTGACTCTCAAGGTGATGCACAAAGCCAACACTGGAAAGTCAATCCATTTCCTACTGGCCTAAATGGTTAAAGACATCATCTTGAAAATACAATGGCATTAGAAGCAATGATTTGTATTTCTTCCATTTTCTTCTGAATATAAAGTTGTTGTTGTTCAATAAACAAAATGATCTTCCTTAGTGCCTCAATCACCTGGATGGGCCTTCCCCAATGTTGGGTTATTGACCTGCAAAGCTTAGCCTGTGAGATTGTATTTAAACATACAACACTCTGAAGTATTCCGTGTTTTCTTTTTCTTTATTTCTTTTGAGTTTTTTTTTAAATTATTCTTTTTACATTTTTCTGGATTGTGCTTTATAGTATGATTTTTGACTTTGTGGATTATTCCTTGTTTGTATAGCACCATACCCCAAAAGGCTTTCAACATCCAAGATCTGTCCATGAAGACTCTTGTTGCTTTGCTCCATGATTTCCTGTACGTGTTCAGTCAGTCTCTCATTCGTATGTGTCCTCACAGTGACTCACTTGCAAGTTTCTGGATGTTTCCTCATTTTGCTCCTGATTAATCAAATCCCTCTCCTACCCTAGAGGTTTGTGGTCTTTCTTATGCCCCAAATAGAGTCTTCACATTTAAATTTGCTGTGATAAGTTTCCTTCCTTGAATTTTACTATCATTGGCTAATGAACGTTTAACTTTTAAAAATTTCAAGCTCCTGGTTAAAATGTAAAAATCTAGCAATACGTATTGTATGTTTGTATGTAGACTGTGGGGCTATAGAAGAATTCTAAGGAACTTTCTCTAACTGAGTGTCTTGTTATCTCAAGAAATGCTCTTGTCCTCTGGAAAAAACCTGGTGGAAGGGACCCATATTTGAGCCTTGGGTTCTTTCACTCTCAAGTGCTTGCCAAGACTCTTTCAAGAGGACAGCAAGGAGATGAAAGCTATCCTTAGGAGCTGGATCCCACAAACCTGAGAGTCTCTAACATTTCATCAGGAGCTCAGTTAATTCACTTCCCAGTCCTTAAGGCAATAGTATGTTGTCCTTGAGTCTCTATGCACCTGCCACCTTGGTGTGGATTAGGGGATGAAACAGAAGAGTAAGGAAGAATTTTCATGAGCCATAAAAAAATCAACATTAGACATAGAACATAATAAAGGTCTAAAGTTCAGTTTGTCTATATATATACACACATATATATATACACACACACATATCACATATAGTATATATATATATATATATATATATATATATATATATATATATATATATATACACTATATATATACACATATATCACATTTTATATATATACATAGGCACTATAATTGATGGCTTTTATTTCATTGCTGGAAACAATACAGAGCTTCTATGTATCTTCCTATAGGTTCTGACTTTGTGGAGTCTGTTTTCTTTCTGCAATTTCAAAACTGTTAGTTAGGAATTATGGTAGGAACAGAGATAAAATAGGTACACAATTAATCCCCAAACAGCCTCTAGTCTAATTGAACAGAGTAAAATATACTCAAAATGTAAGAAAATTAGGAGGAAATAAGTGTAGTACGAAAAGACCAGAGGGAATGGGGACTAACCGATGGGTAGACAAGTCAGTCACTGGGAGAGAATCACCGTGGTAAGGATGCACTTGAGTTTGGGCAGGAGGGAGCCAGGAAAACAGGTATTGTTTGGGGGATAAAATGTATTCCCCAAATAAGATAGCCAAAATATTTCAGTAAGAAAAGAACATAAGGCACAAGTATAATTATCTAAACTATAAATTTTCAGAGTATCAGAGATCAAGATCAGGGGTATCCTAGTCAATTGAACTCATACACACACACACACACACACACACACACACATATAAATTTTCAAATGAACATTCTCTTCCTCTGTCTCTTTGTGTGTATATATATATATACATGTATGTGTGTATATGTCTATGTATATGCATATGTATTTTGTATCTGTGTGTACATATACGTACACAGAGAACAATACATATGTATATAGGAGGGATACATGTGTATTATATATGTATATATTCACATATATATATATGACATACACATACATATATGTGAGAGTTCTTATTTTCTCCAAAAAAAAAAAAATGCCTCAACTCCAGAATATAAAGCTTAAACGGAATATAAATTTAACACATAATTTAAAGGTTAAAATATTAAGAGTTAAGGATTTTTTTTAAAAAAAATAGATTTCTCCTGTAATGTTTTCTCTAATACCTACAATTTAACATTCTTTACATTAAAACACATACAGAGAGAAACTTCTTCCTTTCCTATGTCCCAATTCCCTGACCACCCTTTCAGCTTCCTTATTATTTCATCAAGGACTGAGTCTTCCTTCTGCCTCCACCGACTCTCTTATTCTTTGTGTGAAATACAAATGAAAGAATACATTGGATTCTTAACAATTTCACCATTTGGCCAATAAATTACCGTTCCCATCTTTCAACATTCTACTGTCTCTTGCGCTGACCCTTTGTCCCTGAGTTCTTTGAAAAATGTTCTGATATTTATCTAAACTTTTCTGCAATCTTCTTTTCATTTTTCACCTTTGCTTTTGGTATATATATTTTTTACACTTGAATTCATTCTATAATCTGCTCGGTTACTTCTGTAGTGGGGGTTTATATCTCACATATTCCTCTCTCTTACCCTGATTACTTCCTGTACCTTCTTTATTTGGACATGTTGACCTTTAGCCACTCGGAGTGTATTTATTGGGATATGACATTCCTAACCCTCAGGCATACATTAATTTGTCATTGAATGTTTTCCATCTCCCCTTTCTGGCCTGTGTAGGATTCCATTACTTGACGCCCCCCCCCCCACCCGGATTTCTCCCATCTCTTATCACCCTTTTCTAAAGAATGCACCCTCCTGAAATCTAGCATATTTTATTATTCAGCATTTGGATCCAAACCAGGATTGTTTATATGGTCAGACTGACAATTTTGTGTGCTGTCTCTGTGGAGTGCATTAAACTTGGCAGGAAATGCTATTTTTTTTTTCCCTGTGAATTCTCCTCAGACAGAAATTTAGATTACACCATTTAAACAAGCTTTGTTTTACCTGCCAGTCGGGGAAATGTGTTGAGCAGGTTCATCACCCTTGTGTGATAGAACATGCTTCTGCTTGACCCATGCGCATGAACAGCCGGCCCATGACCAGATTCGCGGAGAACCTGCTTCTCCCCCTCCCCCTCAGCAGGCTTCCTGGTCATGATCAGCTGTTGCTTTATTTGACTATTTTCCCTGAACTCATCTTGAGTCTCTGAATATTTGGGGGCTGTACGTCATTTTAAAAGCTTTTGACAGAGAAGAATTTGATAGTAATCGAAAACACTTGCATCCCTATTTTTAAAGATTCATCACTTTATGTAAAAGTAGAAATTTGCTTATCATATAAGGATATTTCTAAGAAAGTCAGCCTAACTACTACTGGCATGCATGTATATATTTTACCCCTGATCCATGAGCATGCTTTGCTTCCTTCATTTTGTTACAAAGAAAACTCATAAACTTTAGCTTTTGTCAAGCAGCCTTCTATGAAAAGTGAGTTTCTAAGAGTTCTTGTTCATTTCAACTCTGGCTACAAATTCTTTTCTTTTTTTGGGTTCTGAATGTAGAAACCCAGGACATGATGCATGGTACTCAAGCAATCTACCAACTAAGCTACATCCCCAACCCTATAGATCTACTTTCTAATATAAAATCTAATTTCTAATAAAATTGTGCAATCACCCCCACACACACACGCAATTATTACACTTTTTACTACATGTTCATTGCCAACTGACCATCAATGCCAAATGGCCAATTGATGCTTTAGACTACAAACTAAGAAAAATCTTTTTTTTTTCCTGTTATGGTATCTAGTAAGTGACCTATGACTGGAAAGGTTCAGAGATGCAGAATGAAGGAAGAGTGTTATGTTTATAATATGCAAGCCTGATTCAGATCAGAGCTTGATCTCTCTCTGTGGATCCACAGGCAACTTATTATACCTCTCAGAATCAAAGTGTCTGTATGTGGAGGTAACTGTACTGTACTGCCCCTATGAAGGTTCTATACCAATATGGACACCATTGGATAATTGGCCAACAATTGACAAGTACAATATTAAAACTATTAGGTAAATATTAATTTACCTATTATAGAAATAAGTATGATATAATAATTGATTGTAATAGTAGAAAATAGGATCTGATTTTATATCATTGAAAGACACTTTGTTTCTTGATGTAACCTGAAACTTGTCCATTTCGAGTTTTAAATAAACCTGAGTTTAGAATGAAATAAGAGTATGAAAGAGGAGTTAAGGAACCTTTGTAGTATCATGTGTTTAACACACAGGTAAACTCTCACACAATACAGACCATGGGGACAAACATGCATGGGGCGGAAGGTGGCTTTTCCTTACACCATGCTCATGATTTTCTCTCAAGACCAGGACTCACTGGCCTGTGGCCAGTTGTTCTCAAACCTTCACTTGTATAAGAATCAGCTGAAGAGTTTATGAAAACACAAAGCGTCTGGACTACTCTGGGGTTTCTGACTCATCAGGTGTAAAGAAGGGCTGAGAATGTGTATTTTTAGTGAGTTCCAGAGGGTGTTGATGTGCTATGTTGATGCTGGTTCTAGGGTCAGCTTTATGATCTTTGCTTTAGAACGTTCCCATCATGCTTACTGGTTTCTTTCCAACAGAAAAGAAGCTCCATTAGAATGATATTGAAGGTTTATGAGTGGTTATTATTTTTGAATGACATTATACATTTAAATCTAATATCTATTTTGAGTTAATTTTGGATAAGGTAAGAGGTTTAGATCAACAAAACCTTTTCTTTCACAAATGGCTCCAGTAAACACTTGTTGAAAAAAAGTTTCTCCTTTGACTTTGCCAATGCATCTTAGTCCAAAATGGTGGCCATGTTCTGGTGGACTATTTCTGGTTTCTCCACCCTGTTCTATTGATTGATCTATGTGTAGATGCCCAATATGACACAGTGTTAATTACTATGGCTGCGTAATGAATTTTGAAAATGAATAGAATCATTTCTTTTACTTTACTTTTATTTTTTTTTCAGAATTGCTTTAGCTATTCTAATTCCTCTTAGTTTCCATGAAAGTTTAGAATAATCTTTTCTTTATTTACAAGAATACCTTACTGAAATATTGGTCCAATAGATTACTATACACAATTTACATTATGATTTTCTATTTAGGTATTCATCTTTGGTTTCTTTCATCAGTGGTTTGTGTTTTTTATCATTTAACTCCTATACATTAGATTTATTTCTACATATTTCAAGTTTCTTGGACAACTGTAAATGGCATTTCAACTTCATCTTGCTTCTATGTTCTCATGACTAACAAAAGAAATACAACCAATTTTTACACTTTGACCTTTTATCCTGTTTCTTTGCTGAATTCAGTTATTATTCCAGCAAAACTTTCTTTGAATTTTACCATGGAAATACTTTTATTTCTTCTTCTCCTCCTCCTCCTCCTCCTCCTTCTTCTTCTTCTTCTTCTTCTTCTTCTTCTCTCTCTCTCTCACAAAAAAAAAAAAAAAAAACGATACACGACAGTATATAC
>NW_026000022.1:2124189-2179759 GCF_001458135.2 Marmota marmota marmota
GAGGGGAGGGGAGGGGAGGGGGGATAGTAGAGGATAGGAAAGGCAGCAGAACACAACAGACGATAGTATGGCAATATGTAAATCAATGGATGTGTAACTGATGTGATTCTGCAATCTGTATATGGGGTAAAAATGGGAGTTCATAACCCAATTGAATCAAAGTGTGAAATAGGATATATCAAGAACTATGTAATGTTTTGAACAACCAACAATAAAAAATAAAAAAAATACCAGCTTTTTTCCCTCTTGCTTTTGTTGTATTGACTAGAACCACAAACACTGTATTGAATAAGATGGCAAAAGGGAACATCTTTGCCCTGTTTCCAATCTTAGAGAGAAGCCTTTAGCCTTTAACAGTTAGGTATGAGTTTAGCCATAGTATTTAAATATTTTTTAAATGGAAATGAAAAAAACTTCCCTCTACCAGTTTTCTGAGAGATTATATTATGAATTAGTGCTGAATATTGTCAAATGCTTTTTCTCCATCAAATGATATTTTTAATCCTGTAAATTTATTATTGATTATGATGACTTTTTCATATCACATCACCCTTGCATCCTTAGAATGCAAGGTGTGTAAAGATCAAGGTGTATAAATGTTTGTGTATTGCTGAATTTTATATGCTAATATTGTGTTAATGTCTGCTTCTATATCATTTTTCTTTCTGATTCTTACATCAGGATAATACTGGCTGCATATAATGAATTGTGAAGTATTTCCTCTTAATCCATTTTCTGGAAGAGATTGTACATAATTTGTACTGATTTTTCATAAGTTTGGCAGAATTCTCTCATGAAATTGTCTGAAACTGAAGATTTGGGGAAGGGCATACAAAATTATGAATTAAATTTACCAAATAGTTATAGAGATATTAAAGATGCATATTTCTTTCTTTTCTTTTTTTTATTACTTAGGGCTAAGCATAAGTATTTCACGAGACAACATTTAATTCAGAAAATTTTTTTCCATACCCATAATATTTTGTATAAACTTCTTCATAGTTCTTGTTACTTTATATATTTATTTAAATGTGTGGGGTATTTTTACTTATAAAGTATATTTATGTAAGAAAATTTGAAAAACATATGAAAATCATTATCTGAAGAAATCTAGTATTCTGAGATTGTTTTCTAATTTTTGATTCTATGCACATATTTATACTATTTTCTTTTACTACTTTTACCATACCACACAAATATAAACTCAAATATATGCATACCCTATATGTTGTATGTTGTGACTACTAATTACTACTAATTTCTCATTCTTCTGATTGTAAATAATGTAGAGTTACACAGGTCATGTAATCATGTATGCACATAGTGTAATAATGCCCAATTCACTCTACTATCATTCTTACTCCCAAACCCATATATCTCCCTTCACTCCACTCTGTCTAGTCCAGAGTACCTCTATCACACCCCCCACTTACTGTGAATTAGCATCTGTTTATCAGCAAAAACATTTGGCCTTTGTTCTTTGGGATTGGCTTATTTCTCTTAGCATAATAATCTCCAGTTCCATCCATTTACCAGTAACTGCCATAATTTCATTCTTCTTTAAGGCTGAGTAATATTGCACTGTGTGTGTGTGTGTGTGTGTGTGTGTATACACAGCTGTGAGCTGTGTCTCTCTGTCTCACAAATTTTGATTCATTATACTTTGATTTTCATTTTATTCAATGTACTTTTTAACTCAAGATTCTTCTTTGACCATGATTATTTTGAAGTGTGCTGTTTGATTTTTAAATATTTGGTAATTATCTGATTAGTGTGTTATTGACTTCTAGTTAAATTTCATTATATTATCAAAAACCACACTCCGTATGATTTCTTCTTTTAATATACTAAGGTGTATTATTACCCCAAATACAGTCTTTCTTTGTACATATTCTGAGGGCACTTCATATTAATTAGATCTTGCTGGTAGGACATTTAAATTCTTACATATCTTTGCTGATTATTTGTGTAATTATTCTACCACGTATTCAGTGACTTACTAAAAATTACCAACTAAAATCATGGATTTGTCAATTTCTTCTTTCAATTGTATTTTTATGTACTTCAAATATTTTGAAGCTTTGTTATTTTGTTTATACACGTTTAATATTGCTATGGCATCTGATAACCTTTTCGTAATTAGTTAATCTTATTGTCCTTGGTTATTTACCACAAAGCCTACCTTATTTCATATTAATAGCAACTCTACTACTTTCTTTTGATTAATGTTTGCCTGGTAGATCTTTTGGCATCCTTTAACCATCAACCTATTTTCTTGTGGACTTTATGTGGACAATATGCAATTCTTTTAAATTCATGCTATCAATCTCCAACTTCTATTTGGTGTATTTAGATAATTTGCTTTTAATATAATATGAATATATTAAGACATAACTATATATAGATGACTATATATATATATATATATATATATATATATATATNATATATATATATATATATATATATATATATATATATAAATTCTTTTTAAAACTTTAGTTTTACTTTTAAATTTCTTCTCATAAGCTTTTTAAGCATTTTCTGAGTTTCATTTTGCTATATATGTATTATGAATTGTATCTTTTTTATAACTTCTTCTGATTGTTCTAAAATATTATGCTTTATTCCAAACTATTGATATCAACTTTTTACCATTTCAAGTGAAGTATAGAAAAAAATCACCTCCATTTATGACTCTTAATTTTTCTTCATATAATCTTAAAAGTTTGGACATTGTGTATGTATTTCATTTGGTTTAAAATCCTTTGGGATTTTCTCAGCTGGTTTAATCTTCAGGCTTCTGTCTTTTGCCAAATTTGGGAAATATCAATCATTGTTCAAAAACCTTTTAGTCTTGGGCTGGGGATGTGGCTCAAGCTGTAGTGTGCTCACCTGGCATGCGTGCGGGCCGGGTTCGATCCTCAGCACCACATACAAACAAAGATGTTGTGTCCACCGAAAAACTAAAAAAATAAATATTAAAAAAATTCTCTCTCTCTCTCTCTTTACTTTTAGTCTTGCACTCTTTTCTTCATTCCTGGACACCAATGATGTGGATGTGAATCTTTTGTTATAGTCTCCACTTCCCAAGTCCTCGATCCTCTCTGTTCTGTATTGAGCCTATCCATATAGTGTGTGTTGTTGTTACTTATAATTTTCAGTTCTAACATTTTTATTTTTTTCTTTATAACTTTTACTTATTTGGGGGGTATTCTGTTTCATTGCTGAGACTTTCAATTTTTTCCTTTTTAATGTGTTTGTAATTACTCATTTACTCATTGTTTTATGATGGCTTCTTCAAGTCCTTGTGAGTCAACTCTAATATCTGCATCTCTTCATGATTGAGATCTTCCCATTTTTAATGTAAGCATTGAATTTTTTATGAAACTTCAACATTTCAGGTTTGCCATTATAAACTTAGACTCTTACTGATATCTTGTGATTCAGCTAGATTTTGGGATTCTGCTTGGTAGCTTTGCAGAGGCTCGGGAGAGGGCCACTTACTTCTGTTAGTGGGGTGGGGCTGGTTGTGCAGTGAAGTTCAGCTTGTCGTGTTACTTTTTTTTTTTGCTTTGTCATGGGGGATTCCTCATGATTGCTGTTGGTGGTAGAAGTTCAGTCTCTCCACTTGGCCTGACTGACACCTTGACAATGTGTGTGTATGGGGTGGCGCTGGGAGGTGTTAACTCAGCATTACTCAACTGTGTTGGAAATCCTGACTCTCCATGGTCTCCTAGTTGGGTGTGGATGAAAGTTCAGACACCACCCTGTGCTTTCCACTGACAAAGGTATGGAATATGAGAGATGTGCAAGAGGATTCCTTATTACTTGACATGAATGAACACCTCAGTTTTGTCTTCCTTCCTTCCTTCCTTCCTTCCTTCCTTCCTTCCTTATGTAGGGGTGGGTGCATACTGGAGATTGAACTCAGGGGCACTCAACCACTGAGCCACATCCCCAGCCCTATATTGTATTTTATTTAGAGACAGGGTCTCACTGAGTTGTTTAGCACCTCACTTTTGCTGAGGCTGGCTTTAAACTCGTGATCCTCCTGCTTTGGCCTCCTGAGCCACTGGGATTACAGGAGTGTGACACTGTGCCCAGTTGAACACCTCAGCTTTCTAAGCAGTCTTCTCAGGTGCCACTGGAGTGTGATTAGGTCTCCTCCTTATTCACTCTGCAGGAGAACTTTATACATCCACTAGGGCTTGTAGGGGTGGTGGCTGGGCCATAGTTTTCCCTCTATGTTTAGAAAACTAGACCAGGTATTGTGTGCTAGAAGTCTCTGTCGTGGGAGGCTGTCCCTTTATCTGTTCTTTAATTAGGGAAATCAAGCTCTTCTTGGTGCTCTTTTTCCTCTGTATTGTTTGGCATCCCCTGGCTTTTGATTCTCCAGTTTGTATTCACAGATATAAAGGCACAAAGGAAACTCAAGGGAACCCCAGTCGTGTCAGCTCTCAGATATTCTTGGCCAGCTCTCAGAGTTCTTGGCCAGACTTCCTTTTTCTCTGGGCCTTTGGGACTTTTCTTAGGTTCATTTTATAATAAATGTCCAGGATTTTTAGTTTGGTGAGGGGAACATGGAAATCTTCATTTACTCCAATTTATGCCAACTTTCCATAAAATAATTATTTAATAAATATCTCTGTTGGACCTTGTTTAAGTTACCTCTTTTTTTATCATTGGGACCAAAAGACCTGTCAAGAACATCTTTAGAGAAGGAAGATTTTATTTGCAGCTCCTGGTTTCAGAGGTCTCAGTCTATAGATTGCGACTTCTATTCTTTAGGTCCAAGGTGAGATAGGACATCAGGGAAGAAGGGTGTGATGGAGGAATGCAGCTCAAGACCTTACAACTAGGGAGCAGATAGAGAGCTCCTCTCACCACAGACAGAATATAAACCCCAGAGTCACACCCCAAATAACCCGCCACCCCCAGCCACACCCTACCTGCCTACAGGTAGTACTTAGTTAATTCATATCATTATTGCATGGATTAGGTTAAGACTCTCGTAACACAATCATTTCACTTATAAACTTTGTTGCATTGTCTCATACAGGAGTGTTTGGGGGGACATCTAATACCCAAACCATAACAGGCCTATTAATGATTTCTGCAGCAATTATTTTTTAATTGACATGGATTTATGAAGTACAATATGATATTTCCATATACGTATGCATTGTGCAATATTTGAATGGGGGTAAGCCTATCTATCCATTCTAACAATTATCATTTCTTTGTGGTGAAAACATTTACAAAAGTTACAAGAAAGCTTTTTTGATGTGATTTTGTATTTTTTTTTCGGGGGAGGGGAGGACTTGCCATCTTTTGTTGTTTTAAATAACCTCAAATGTTGATTTGCTCTTTCCATTTAATAGGGCAACAGGGATGGGCAAATTCAGTAGCCCCCCTTATTGGCAGTTTCACTTTCTATAGTTCAGTTGCCTGCTACCCACCATGGACTAAAAATATAAAATGGAGTATTCCAAAAATAAACAGTTCATAAGACGTAAATAACTCATTTTTTGCGACATAACGTTACAATTTCCAATTCTTTATTAGATATTGCCGTTCATTTCTTGTTATGTCTAATTCAAAGATTAAACTTTATCATAGCTATGCAGAGATAGGTAAAGCATAAAACATAGAGGGCTTTGTATGCTCTATATATGTGTTTTGCACATTCATTGAGGGTCTTGAAACATATCTTCTCAGGTAAGGGAGGATCAGTAATAGAAATTCTCACCTTAGCCCCTTTAAAAATATTCAGGCAAATATATCCAGAAAAAAATTTCTTTTATTTTCAGTCATTTTGAATATTATAACACACACCCCTTAGTTAATCTTAGCATTGATTTAGTTTTGTTTCCCCTGTTTTAGCAACATTTTTTTTCCCCTTATGCCAAATAGTTCCTACATCAATGTTCTATTTCTGTATTTGCTCAACCTGCTCAAAGCTTTCCTTCCTATCTTCAGTCCTCTGGATGTATTTTCTTCAATCAGATTTTATTTCTGACCTTAGTCCTTCCAGTCTAAAAAGATGTGAAATAGGTGATATTCTATTTCCCTAGCTCACACTATTTCCTGCATGTCCACCAATCTGTTTATTCAGCACAGGGCTTTGTATAGACTTGTGACATATGCCTTCCATAGATGGGCTTGAATTACAAGTATCCAATGGGAATAAGATTTGAGGGAGAAGTTGCTCTTAGGGATTGATCAGAGGTTCACCCACTTTCCCACCTGAGCCTTCTCTCAATAACAAGAGATGTCTCAAATTCTTCTCTTGTCTCCCTTTTGCCAGTCTCCAGAATTTAGAAAGCTCCTAAAATTTGGGTCTGTTACTTGAAAATACCTCATAATAAAAACACGGTGGTATTATTTATAGAAACCATTTAAATAGTTTTACAGACATATTTTAATCTTTTAATTTAATATTTATATTTTTAAAAGTTTTTTTTTTCACACCACATGCAAATGGTTAAAATTCTTTTATCTTTCTCTGTATCTGTATATATACAGTTTTCACGGTAAGCTTCGTCTTCCCTGAAAATAGAACTTTTCTCCTCCATCTCTCTCAGCAAAGTACTCTATATATAACAAATGTTTTTAATGACAGTTTCTGTTTGTGCTTGGAGGGAGGATAAAGTCAGCCTCTGGAGACGGTTGTTTGGGTGACAAGCATGTAGCAACAACCTTGAATTGTCTTTTGGTAATTTCACCAAAACAGAAAATATCTGCAATAGAAGTGATATTTAGCATTCACCAGAAGGAAACTATAAAATTTGGAAGTACTTGTAGAATGGCAAACTTTCTTGAAAATGTTGGTGGGTTTCCTCCCCATTTATGAAAATTTGTAGTGTAAAGTAGTATACCCAGAAAAACTAATCTATTCCTAGAGGAATAATGTTAACCCAAGAAGCAAAAAAAAAAAAAAAAAAAAAAAAAATCAACCAACCAACCAAACAAACAAAAAAACACCAAATTTAGTACTTGCTATTATTCATTAGATACTTTCTTCCTATTTTCAATGTAATTAGAAATTGAATTTTTTGGGGGGGTGGGGGGTTGTTGTTGCTGCTGACCTTCAAATGTAGGAGAGATCAGAAATCAAGTTTGTTCCAGAACCATCTTGGTAAATTTTGCCAGCCATGATTTTGAAGCCTGTGTGTGCCTACTCCAAGTTCATATCAGACAGTGGGAGGCCATGGGAAAGACAGATGACAGAATACGATGAGAAAACAGAGTGGCAGAGAGTGTTTCAGCAAAGAGAGGAGAATAAACAAATGTGGTCAATGTTGGTGGCTACTGTGACAGAGTTGTATGCGATCGTTTAAAAAATGGCAAGGAGAAAATGATGGCAGTTTTGTGGGATTATCTCTGTTAATAGTGTCTGAATAAACATAAGATTTATAACAACAAATTTGGGCTTGTGAAAAGAAGGGGTAAGTAAGTTATTTTTGTCATGGTTTCTATTGGGTGTCCAGCTGGTCATGTCCTTATCTCTTCATGAACTGAAACAAACAGCATGGTATCTTACCTGAGAAAACTCAACCTAATATTCCTTCCATTCATTCAATAATTTGGGTGCTTCTGTTTTATACTAGGTACCCTCCACATACCTATACATTGTGATTCATCCTGAACCAACAAAGATGTATTTCCTTATCAATTTCTTTGCTATGTTTCATACCAGATTAAAAACTCTTTGTAAAGTATTTATTAGAAAACATAAAGCTATTAAAATCTTCCCAAGTTCTTCTACTTTTTGATGTATCACCCATTTTGATGACATTTTGATTTTTGGTTCTGAACCATTTTTTTTCATGTTTCCATATCAATATGTAAACATTTGTTTTTCTCTTTCTCCCCGGAAACATGGCATTTGATGCCACTCAATGTGTTATTTAGAGAACAATCAAAGAAGATAAGCATTTAAGATCAAGGGTGGAAACCGTGTCCTATAAACACTTGCGTATGTATTCAACTGTACTTTGTTCCAAAGTAGGAAATTTGGGGTGTGTTCTTTGTTTATTAAGAATTTTATGGAGCATACCTTCAAGGAATAGATTATCACTTAGATTTTTTTGTCAACAAATGATATTTTTAGAAGGATCATGTTAGTGACTTGTCTCTAAAGTGTTAGAGGATTGAAAACATCCGTGTATCACCAGCCTTTTGGAGGTTTAATGCAGCTGTGGAAATGATGTTGACCAAAACATCCTTTGAAAGCCTGAAGCACACCCTCATTGTCCAGTTCAACTCCCTGAGGTCAGAGAGCTTTCCGTGCCTGCTCTATGTGATGATGTAGCCACTGTCCTCATGTATTTGCTGTGTACCTGAAATGTTTGTTTGTGACTGAAAAAATTAAAATTTTAAATATTTTAATATAATAAATTTAAATGCCATTACCCATTTGTGACAAGTGACTACTATTTTGGACAGATAGATTCAGACATATGCTGAAATTTAATCAGACATTTCGGTTTTTTAAAAAAGAGTACTTTGGAGAAACATAGGAAATTCAGAAGAAGAGTTAATGTTTTGTTTTGTTTAAATTAATTAATTTAAACAAAATTAATTAGTTAATTCTAAACTGAGTCCTAAGCAACTTAGCAAGGCCCTTTCTATAAATAATAATAATAATAATAATTTAAAAAATGGGGTGTGGCTCAGTAGTTAAATGTCCTTTGTTTCAATCCCCAGTACAAAATAAAAAAAGAAGGGGAAAAAATAAAAAAATGAAGCTAGGGTCTGGAACATAGGTGTTATTTAGGTAGGCGCTAACCCCCTTTGCTTCTTTTTATTATGTTATAGTGTTACAGCCCAAAGAAAAAGCACACAAGACATTAAAGCCACATCTATATTTGCAACATGTTTTCAGCATAAGAAAGTGGGCAGCAGAAAAAAAATCTTGTGAATCATTGGAAAAAAAAACCGCTTTTTACAGCTCTAAGTATGACTAACGAGGTATTAGATAGAAAGTATTGCTTTCCTTCTTTCCTTCTCCAAAGTGGGAAATGTCACAACTTTCTCCAGTCTTATACTGTGACTTTATTGAATTGAACCATATGAAATTGCAATTTTATAGTTCAAACATAATCAATTATTGACCATTTCATTTAGTACAACAAATTAATTAGGAGAAATATATGCTGTACTGAAGGGGGAAGATAAGTACCATTTTAAAGAGTAGTTATCCTCCAAATTATTAAGCATGGTGTTCCCAGAAAGTATACTTTTGGGTAATAGAAACCAAACATGTCCATAACAGCATATTTTTCTCTATGTGTGTGTGTGTGTGTGTGTGTGTGCTCGAGTGCATGTGTGGTTGTGTGAGACATTGTGGGTGCCATAATTTGCCTCCATACTGAAATGTAGGGAAATCTGTAAACTTGAAGAACTTGACCAAAAAAAAATCTTGGTCTCTCTTTCTCCCAATTTTCAGATTCGAGATAGATTCAAATTCGAAATCTTACTTTAACTGGGAAAAATTTAGGGTCCAAATGTAGTCATACCACTTACCTACCCACCACTGCAGATCTTGGAAAAGAAATGACACAGTATATAACAAGGAAATGAGACCGATTGCTCTTTACCAGGGACAGCTTCTCTGTGGTCCCAGGGATCCAAAGTCCAAACCTGATAATGCTTGTTGACACATAAAGTAATTTATATATGTAAAAGACAGAAGATACGGAGATTGCATGGTTTGGGGCTACTGATTTGAAGGAAGAACATATGCATTGGTGTGAAGGCAAGAGTCTTAAGATTGGTGCCAGATCCTTTGGATTTTCTTTCCCAGTCTGGGTGGATGGAAAGCCCAGCACATGCCACCTGGGAAGGGTATATGAGAGAGACAAAAAAAAAAAAAGTTAATATGACTGACCTTCTGAAGCCATTTGCCTGGGATGTGTCTTTGGACTGCTGCTGAGAATGAGGAAGGATATTTCACTGGAGAAAGAAAATACTAATAAAAAGATGATGGGGCCCCAGGGTGTGCGGGGAGGAGGGGAAGGCAGATTTGAAGCACTGTGGGGGCTCCTCAGGCAGGCTGTGCCCATGAGCTGCAGCCCCACTGATTGCACATATCTGCGGGCTAAATCCTGGGCTCAGCCTTCATGTGGCCAATGAAAATTGACATTTCCCATATCCCAAGGTTAGCTTAACAGTAATTAAAGCATCACATTGCGCACGATTCTTTCCATTATAATTTAAGTGGATTTTATGCTATTTTAAAAACCATTCTAGTTCCCACTGTGAATAATGAATACAAATAAAGTTGAATGTCAGACCTGGAATACAAATCAAATAAGAAAACCTATAAGTATCCCAAACATCTGCCCCCACAATCCCCAAGTCTCAGGTGCTTTGCTGTTGGCCCAACATTCTCATCAACGAATGCTCTAGTTTGCTTTTTGATGTAAGGCTACCTCAATGGGCCACTTCTGCAGCATTCAGAGTGACGAGGTACCTCACACTCCGAGACAGCCTTCTGGTTTCCACGTATTTCGAGAAATTCATTCATCTTTCTAAGCAGCTCTATTAGACAGTGCCAAGAGGATTTCTGCAAAGGAGATATACAGATACACCTACTCAGAAATCACAAGGTCTTTCAGGCACGATGATTTTTTTTTTTTTAAAGCCACTGAAAGCGTGGGGGATTTTGCTCAATTCATTTTCTACACCTTCAGTCAACATGCTTAAAGATGCCCCTGCCTCTCTGGATCCCTGGGAGGGGCTATTTACATGATGCTCTCCTCCAATTGTGGATGTGATGTTGTCGCATTCTGACTCCAAGTAACACAACAGACGGTTTACATCAGCACGTGGCACTCATTTCATTGTTGTTCCATGAACAAGGAAGAAAAGTGGAAACAGAGCTTTGCACAGTCTAGCTTGAAGGATGATACCAAAAAAAAAAAAAAAAAAAGGTTGTGATTCCATAACTCCATTTATAAATGCATGAGGGGGCACAGATTTGGGTGTCTGCTGCCTTTCCCCAGGGATCTCCAAAAGGGAGAGAAGCCCTTAGCAAGGCATTGTAATGCAGAACAGCCTTGTGACTGGGGGTTGTTTTTAGTTTTTTATTATTACTAGACTGAAAAGCATTAATATTGTCATACAGATGGTCACCTATGTTGGAAGCTTACGAAAGAACTCTAAATTGTGGAAAGATTATTCTAAATTTAGGAAAGCATCAACTCCCTAATGCTAAAGGTGGAGCCGTGCTGCTAAACATATTAGTATTTCTTAATTCAAACACCTGTTCTGCCCGTACAATACAGAAGAAAGCTCTTATTTATTGCTTGCATCTCCATTTCAGATTTAATCTCACTATAAATTCATCTCATGTTAATTTATGTGCAAACAAAGACACACACATTTTAAATATCCGAAATGCTGGAAATAAACTTATTTTTAATTTTGTGCTTGTTTTCCATTTGTCAACCAGCAAATGAAAGGACTGAATAAATCATGCACTAATTGCCAGCGGTGCTAAATTTAGTGTGAGATCTGGAATCCTTTTGATCAAAACCGCTGAATATGAAATCATCCTCAGCTCTCTAGGCAACTTTATCTGCCTTTCTATTCTCCATCTGTCAGTCACCTGGGAATTTGTGAACTATTCCATATGTCAGGCTTGTCAATCACAATGGGATGTGGGAACTATCTGCCTACTGCATAGGAATTCTTGTTAAAAAATTAATCTGCATTTAACTAGTATTTCTGTATTTTGAATACCACATTGTTTGGTGTTTTGAATTTTTTTCTCTCTGTAAGGTTAATGGAAATGAATTTGATTTAAATAGTATAGCTCCAAAGTCTTCTTTTAAATAACACTTACAAGTGTGTAACTGTTGCACATGATATATGGAGACAGTAATATTGTGAATGTACAAATGCAACATTTAAAATAGAATACTTTATTATGGGAACACTAAATCTGACAGCGACCTATCTTACCTACTGACATTCTAATACCTACAAATTAAAAAGTAATAAATATATGGACATGTCACCTTTAAGATTCCAAACTTATTAAGATTGTTTTGAGAGAAAACTGTTTCACCAAAGGTATTTTACTTAAGCTGAAATGTGTCTGCAATATTCTATCATCTCACTAAAATAAAGATATAACTGTATTCATCCCAATATTCTTACCCCTATATAATATTTTTGTTCTAAACCAATTAGGAAAACTCAAAACTCTGTAAATCATATGTAATATAAGGTATTTTAAATAGTAACCTCCCTTAATTTTAAAGGTTAATATATTTTCTATTTTAACTTCATTGATAAAATTTGAGATGACATACAAAAGAACTGATTAAATTATGGGGAAAAGTTTAAATCACTATCAAGGAAAAAGTGATGGTGGCACCCGTCATTCAAGTCAATGTAGAGATCTTCTGATTTTGTGAGCTTAAAACATTTATTTGCATCCCTGTTACCTATGGTTGCAGATCTTTGATATTAGGACATGAATAGAAACTAACTTAAAAGATTCTTGGGAAAATGGCAAAGAATATGAAAAACACTTAAAGAAAATGCCTGTCAGAGAACATACTAAATACATGCTACTTACTGTCTCAGCAGAGTCATTATCCATTACATAAAGGTGGAAAGAGGGGATTTAATAGGAAAAATAGCTATAGAGACATTGGAAGAGCTGAAAACATTGAATCCTTTGGCCACATTGCAGCCACCTGGAAATCAATTATTTTCTCCCATATTTAACGCCTGTCAGAGTTTCCATTGTTCTGAGAACAGAAATCCTTAAAAGGGCCTGCCAGACCCAGAGAGCTATGGCCACCATTAGTTCTCAGGTGCTACTATCCAGCACCCTCCCTCACACCATTTTTTTTTTTCCCTCAGGGGCGCCATGCTTCCTCCATAGGGCCTTACCACTGTTGAACCCTCTGCCTTGACCCACTCTCCTTGACCTTCATGGTCTTCAGGCCTCAGCTCAAGCATTTCAACAGCTGCTTCACTGAAGCCATCATGCCCCTGTGCTTATTCCCAAGGCTACACAATCAGTCCTTAAAAGTTGAGGCTGCATATGAATCTGCCCTTCTGTAATTAAACGTTTATTTGAGAAGGTTTGGTTCATGTTAATCTGTCCAATGAAAGAGTAAATTTCACCTGGTCAGGACCCAGTAAGATTGGCTTCTTTTTTTAAAATTAATATTGAAAAAATATTATTTATTTCACAGATAATTTCTGAATTAATATAAAGAAATAACAATTTGTATATACACTAATTTGAAATAGTTTCACTAAGCATCGAGTAGAACTGTTTCCAGTCTTTCCACCAAAACACTTTTATCATTGAAAGCTTGTGGAAGAAATCTTGCTATTTTAAAATGTACTTTTGGTAATATTTTTCCTCTTTCTGAAATAAGTAAACTTTAGATTTTAAGCATTTTGCTGTCATATATAAATTAAAAAAAAAAAGAAAAAAAGACTGAATGACAAGAGGGGACAGAAGAAAATTTTAATGCTAATTTGCCTTGTATTATTTTTATTATTTAAAAAAGCGAGTGATGATAAAAAAGATATAATATTTGATAACTCATAAGAAACTTGTCTTTCCAGATACCAGGATGTCCTGGTATCTGGAAAGATTGGCTTCTTGTTGAATCCAATAGTGACACATAATTATTTTGACCATATAATTTGACTGAATGAATTATCTGCATTAATGAGTGAATGAGCACATGGATGTATAAAGAATTACCTGTGCAGATAAGTGCAGAAGTCCTTACTGAAATAACTGAGCAACTCTACCATGAATTTAATTACTAGTTTGTTTGTTTTTTTTAATTTGTTTTCATAAAGTTAGTAAAACAGAAGTACATTGGTGTAAAGTAAATCTCTGGCACACCCTTTCCTAAGGTCCAGAGGTAGAGTTTCTGTTATCTTTCAGTTCTACCAAAGTCTTTTTGTACATGCATCCAGTGCTTTCCACATTGTAGTAGATCTATGATTATAAGTGTGTCTTTGCTGGAAAGCTACTAGTTCTTTGAGCACCTATAATTATTTTTCTTCTCTTCTGTTTTCCTAATGCCTCATATAGGGCCTAACACTTGGTAGCTTATCATTACATTTTGCTTATTAAAGTTACTTATTGTGTTCAGAACAGTGCTGGTCTCTTGTGGCTGCTTAGCTCAGATGCTCAGAGACTGCTGCTGTTCATTGATGTTTGTGAGCTCATTGACCATGCCTTCCACCACTGTGAGAGACTGCAGATACACGATGACATTTCCTGTCCATCCATCATGAACATGCATTCCTCTAACTACAAGAGGGACCAGAGGACAGAGTGTGACTAGTTCAAGGCAAATCCATCATTACACTGGGAGAAGAGCTGCAGGAGAAAGAGGCTAAGAAGGGAGAGAAGAGGGAAATAGATAATGTAAGCAAGCTAGGCAAATTCACAGGTATATGTAACATAGGCTTTTGTGAGCTGTATTTAGACATTATTAGAAAATTTTCTGCCTCGCTGGTACATATACCTGTGAATTTGCCTAGCTTGCTTTTTTATGTAAAAGTCAAATAAGAAATAAATAACAGAAGGTAAATAAAAGTTTGAATAGTTTTTTATAAATTGGATTATTACTATTGTGCTTTTTTTCCTTACATATGGCTTCTAAGCTCTGTAATCAGGATTGAAACCTAATATAAATGAAATGTAAATATTTATAAAAATTAAGTATGTGGTTTTATTAAAAATATGTAATCTTTAACTAGAAATGTGAAAGAAATACAAGTCAGACAATATTTCACATGACAAGTTTAAAGGTGAAAGAATAATGATATTAGTAGATACATAAAGACTACTTGATAAGCCTAATTCCCCTCTAAGTACTCTTCACATGGTGAAAATAGAAGAAAACATCTCTAATTGGAATAAAATAGTCATTAACAGTATGCGTTAAAATCATATCAAAAATACATTTAAATTTTTCTTTATAGGATTTAAGGAAAAAATAAAAATGTAAATGTAACTGATACTATGTAATATTTTAATGGATGTTCCAACCAATGCAGTATGTTGAGAAAAAAGGAAAAAGATAATAAAAAATTGGAAAGAAAGAGACACACTGTCATTATTTTGGAACATGTGAAAGGCTACCTAGGAACTCTAAAAGGCACAACAAAAAAACAGGATGAGAGAGAACAGTCCCTGAAGAATGTAGCATTAAAAATCAATTGCTCCAGGGAGAATTAAGCAGGGAATTTGTACACAAAGATTCGATTTGTTAAAGCAAAACAAGTTACAAAGTACCTTCTTACACTTGATAAGAAATACTCAAAAGATGGCCATGTAATCTAAGTACTATTTTGAAGGATATCATGAGTAAATTAATTGAGGCACTGACTAGCTATAAGAAACATTAATATTGTAAAAGTTTCAGTTCTTGGGGCTGGGATTGTGGCTCAGTGGTAGAACGCTTGCCTAGCACAGGTGGGACCTGGGTTCGATTCTCAGAACCACATTAAAAAAACAATAAAGGCATTGTGTTGTGTCCATCTACAAAAAAGATTCTCTCTCTCTCTCTCTCTCTCAAAAAAAAAAAAAAAGTTTCAGTTCTTTATTGTTACATATTTGAATTGTTTTTACATAATGATTACTGCCACTGTAAACACTGGTATACAAATATCTGTTCAGGTCCCTGCTTTTAATGCTTTGAAGTATACACAAAGAAACAGAATTACTGGATAATAGAGTCATTCTATGTTGACTTTTTGAGAAACTACTAAACTGTCTTCCATTGAGCCTCAACTCCTTTACATCCCATCAAACTCATTCTGACCAAAATTCACTACTTTCTGCTTTTCAGATCACAGCTATTCTAATGGGTATAAAGTGGTATCTCATTATGGTTTTGATTTGCATTTGCTTCATGATACTGTTATCTTTTCATCTGCTTTTGTAATGTTTGAATATATTTTGGGAAGGGAATATCTATTTTAGTCCTTTAGCCATTTTTGAATTCTGTTGTTTGTATTATCATTGTGTAGTTTTAGGTGTTCTTTATATATTCTGGATACTAATCCCTTCTCGTTTATATGATTAACAAATATTTTCTCCTATTATATAGCTTGCCTTTACATTCTCTTTTTAGTTTCCTTAGATATATAAGTTTTTAACTTTCATGTGGTCTAATTTATCTTTTTGATCTTTTAGGCATTTGCTTTAGTGTTAGGTCCAAGAAATTACGGCCAAATCCAATGCTTTGAAGACTTCCTTTTTTTTTTTTTTTTTTTCTAAGAGTTTAATTGTTTTAACTCTTATATTTAGAATTAATTTTTGTGTATGGCATAAAGTATATATAGATCCAACTACATTAATTTGCATGTGAACATCCATTCTCTAAACATTATTTGTTGAAAATATTGTTGTTTCTCTATAGAATAGACTTTGCACCCTTGTTGGAAATCATTTCTGTATATGTGTAAGCATTTGTTTCTAAACTTTTCATTCTGCTCCATTCATCTATATGTTTGTCTTTATGATATTTCATATTTTTTACATTACTATAGATTCCCACAAATATTTCGTTTTCATTGTAGACTTTTTAAGGTATACAGTATTCTTGTTTTTCATGCTTTCTTTTAATAAACATGGTACATCATCAGGAAATAGTCAATTGGAGATGAGCATTTAATTGCATAATATAGTCCTTCAATTTGGTGCCATGAATTCTGCATCTGGTTTGTTCCATAATCAAGATAATGTTAGGACTATAAGACAGGTTTGTCTAGGATTTATGACCAAATCATTTCTTAACATTAGATGTGATAATTCTATCCACAGTAGTCTGTTTGAGTGTTGAGTTGCCTTTGTTGAGCTATTTTAACCAACATGACACAAAGTCTTTCCCAATCCTCCTAATGTGGATGGGTCTGGGAAGGATTATACTTCTACTTTTTCTGTGAGTAAGGTTTAACTTTTGAAACATGAAACAGCAATCTGATTTTGGTCATGTATTTTAATAAATCTCATTGGTGCAGAGTAGCTCATAATTTTAGGAACATGCTCAAATGGTGCCATTTGTTCTGTTTCCAGTCATGGATTTTCACCTGTCCAGATTTTTTTTGTGTGTGCCTTTGAAACATTAAAGGACAGAACCCTCAGATAACATGCACTCTGCTATTCCTCTAGAAGTCTGATCATGGATTCTGACTAAGACCACATTTCGTCACCAATTCAGAGTTATATGTCATAGTAATGGAGACTAAAATACAAAAGAAAAGCTGTGCCATTTCTCATTTCTCACAACTCTCGTGCTTTGTGCTTTCAGTTGTAGTGGGAACATTTGGAATGAGACATATTTTAAAGAAACTGTGCTTCTCTGGCTATCTTTGCTAATTATTATTTGATTTGGGTATTTTCTATTTTTATTTACACTTTCAGAGAACAACTCACTCTAATACAAAGTTGGGTTAGTGCCTCTTGTGTGCTATTGTAATGCTCCCCAAATAAATTGATGCATTGAAATGTAGACCATGAGTTTCTTGATATCATTATTTTGGTCATTTTTGTAAATCAACAATACTTAATATGAAGAAGAAAGTGAGAAGTAAATATGTTTTAAATTCATTTATTTATTGTAATTTTGCATAACCATCCATGGTTATAGGCATTAAAACCAGAATGATAAGAACACAGATATGATATTGATACTCATGGAACTTGTATTTTAAATGGGGTATATGTGTGTATAAATAATTACCAGATAAGCATGACATTTCAAGCTGATGTGTTATGAAGAGAAAGAACATGATGTTTAAGGGCAGATTATAGGGACTTAATTTTGTGTAAATGAAATACAAGGCAATATTTGTAATACAATTTTAAAAATTCATATTAATAATTGGAAATAACTATTTAAAGAACAAAACAAAAATAGACCAAGATTAGTTCAAATGCTAAATGAGATTGCAGTAAATGACAAGGGAGATTTGTGAATGTTATTAATTACCAAAGGATGTACAATTGGTGAATGTCATTTAAGCAAGTTGGACAATCTTGGGTCCTGTTCTAATTCTTGCTCGCTGTGTGGGGTGAGAGGGTTCCAGCTGTTCTCCAGTTGGGGCAAAGACCTCAGAGGAGCATGTGCTGAAGCAGGCCCTCCTGGCTGGTCTCAGTCATGTGGTGTGATCCTGAAATAACACTGGTTTTCCTGGTAGACAAAAGTACTGTAGATGTCCACATAGAATTTTTTTTTAATCGATTATGATAAGCTCTAGAACCACAGCTTTTCCATCTTAGCTTACATACTGTCTAGTCAATGCTTAATGTTAATTTGGTTGCCAACAAATGTTAGTTATGTTAGTTGGATAAATGTGTGTTTATTTTTATGACATTTGCAAAAGGCATAAGTTAATAAATACATTACATACAGAATTTTTAGTTTAATTTGTATTTTAGTTTCTGTTCATTTTCATATTACCTCATGTAACAACATAGCAAGTAACTATAGAAAACATATTTGTATGCAAAAGTTTATATACAAAAGCACAAATATGCCTATAATATGTGGAAACTTTTTTACACTTTTACCACACGTGCATATGCACCTAAACATGCACATATGTAAACATATGTAGCACCATTTTAAAATAAGTAAATTATTTTACTTATTTTATAAGAAACCTTATAGTGATTCCATGTACGTATGGAAGCCCAGCACAGTGGTCCATGCATGTAATCCCAGCGGCTCGGGAGGCTGACACAGGAAGATCGAGTTCAAAGCAGTCTCAGCAAAAGTGAGATGTTAAGCAACTCAGTGAGAACCTGTCTCTAAATAAAATACAAAATAGGGCTGGGGATGAGGCTCAGTGGTCAAGTGCTCCTGAGTTCAATCCCTGGGAAATGTTCCTCCCAAATATATATATATATATATATATATGATTGTATGTGTACACATACATACACACACATATAAAACATGTATAATCACTTTCATTTCTTAAAAAAAAACTTGTACAAAGATCTTGAAGACTATTGAAGTCCATGAGATTTTTACCAAAAAAATTATATTTTAGATGTTAAAGTGGAACATTTAAATACTGAATATGATTAATTTCAGTTTCTTGTCTTCATATGGATAATTTATAGCCAGTCAATCAATTCTTTTTCTTCAGAAAATATGCCATGTCATTATGAAGAAATAAAAAAAAAACTCTTTACATAATGCAGACAGTATTTATATTATAAAATCTAACTTTGTAATACATAATGGAATATAGAATACAAAATTCAAATACACATGCATAAATATTCACACACTTTACAAAATCCCAAATAATCATTTTTTTTTAATCTTACCATCATGCCTGTCTCCTGATAATTCTGGGCTGCTGCTAGGAACCTACACTACTTCATCCACTCAACTTTGGTGCTGATGGCTTGGAAAGTGACCTCCTGAGAGAGGACAATAATTTCCCCCATTGCTCCAATCTTTTTACCCTTCTTTGTGCATATTCTTCATTTCCCCCCTATTTTCACAAATTTTATTTTCAAATTCCAACACTTCCTTTTATACATGAAAATATGTAAAATGTAAAGATGATCATGAGATTTCATAGCAAATCCAAGTAAACAGTGCAACATTTCTATACAAATATATATATATATATATCAACATACAGAATATAGCTTAAAATTATTTATTTTCAAAACAATGTTTATCTTTATGCTTTGAATTATTGCCAAGAGGAAAATTCAGAAGAGTGATCTCATTTAAGATACTCTAGCACTTAACATTTATAGCAGTATCCTCTTAAATGCATGAGGCATTTCCCAAGAATCTCATAAGATGCCTGAAACTGTGGATAGTACCAACTCTATATATGGTAGGCTTTTTCCTATACATACCTACCTATGATAAAGTTTAATATATAAATTAGGCAAGATTAACCACAGTAAATAATAACTTGTTATAATGAGTAATAATAATTGGTTAATTATTATTAAATAAAATTGATTATTCTTAACCCGTAATAATTAGTCAATAATTGAAGACTTGCTTTGGGTGGCACCTTTTCTGCTTAATTTCTTAACCTTTAGCAGGAATGTGGCAGCACCTTCTTCATTTCCAGACGCAGCCTCTGCAATAGTTTTTATATCATTCATCCAAACTTATTCTTGAATCTGCGTAACCATCCCTTGCTGGCAGGAAGTGGTTTTGCATTGCTAGTTTCAGAGCATCTCTTGCTGCAGCCTTTGCATTGGCTCTTTGCCTGCTACCCTCAGTTAGAACTCGTCTCCTGCTCTATGCAATACTTTCTCTATCTTAGGCAAGCACTTGCCAAGCACTGTGGACACAACTTTTGCAACTTGGAGTGCGTCAGCCACATGAGCACATATTTTCTTTTCCTTCTCCACAATTTCATGGGGGACAGAGTTATTCTTACTGTAGCTCTTAGGAACCTCAGCACTCATCTTTTTCCTTTCCTTATTAAGTCAAGAACTTTCACGTTTTCATTTAAAGGAACACACTTGGTGGCCTCCCTCTGTATTGCCAGCCTCCCTTCTGGGTGAAGGGACCGTCTACAGAGTATGGGACCTAGCAGGATTGAATTACACTACTCATATGGCACTTTAAAACCCCAAACTTTATTTCTTAGTAGAATTTTTCATTTAACTTTCAGACCACAGATGACTGAGGAGTACTGGAAACTTGGAAAGTCAAGTATGGGGCAGATTGTAAAGCAAAATCATAGCTTAGGTGATATGTACTATAAAGTGAAGTTGCATTTGGAACTCAAGCCTGGTTTCATGTTCTACTATAGAGTTTTGTCCAATGGACACGGAAACAGGGTTTTAAGTTAATTGTGTTTTATCACCATAAGAAGTTATCATCGTTTTCTAGTGTTAGGAGTTATGCACATGTGACATAGAGGGACTTAACATAATGTCTCTACCCTCTAAGGCAATGAACTTAGCAGATAGATAAATATGGTTTTCTGCCATTTTGTAATGCCCACTTTATTACAGTTCTTGTTTTTCAGATACTTTAAACTCCAGATGAGGATGAGATCTAATCTGTGTGTATTATTCTGTATTTTTAGCTATTGTTTGGCCTGAATTCTGGGTAGCACCTAGGGAGACTGAAATCCTAGGCACTAGTCATTTACATGAAGTCATTTGTTATAATCATGTAAGTGCTAGAAAAAGGAATGAAGCTCTTATAGTAGATGGAAAGAAGAAAATAAAGATGAACCTGTAAAAGTTAAGATATTCCTTCATTTCCTCCCATGTTCTCTGTTTTTACATTTTAAATTCCTTGTTGGGGTCCCTTTCATCACCATTCGAGGTCTTGAAAGAGCAACCCTATGCGACTGCCCTAGAAAACAAGAGGAAACATAAAAGAACATTCAAATAGATTGCACAGCAGAGGACAATAAAACTTTATCATGTTCTCCCAAGACCCCCTCCTCCTGTCCCTTTCAACTCAAATTTGTACAAGTTCACATAAATTTTACAGGCTCCCAAATCCCCTGCTTTTATTCCACCTGGGTTGCCCAAAGGTTAAGTACTTCCTAGCGGAGAGTCTCAGAACAAGTCCCTGAACATCAATACACACCTATTTCTTTCATGTATTTCAAAATACATGTTGGGTTGGACATATTCCTGCCCACAAATGTATTTGGACCACACTTGTAAAAATGTAGGTGCAAAGGAATTAATTCCTGTATTTTAAAAGACAGGTGTGAAAGCCATGTTCAGCAGCAGTTAACATTTAGGGAAAATCATAAAAAAAAAATCTATGAGTGATGCAAAAGGAGAAAAAAGAGACTTTAGGAAAAGAGGAAGCACATAACAAGCGATTTTACCCGGAAAATGAAACTTTTAATTATGTGGAGAGACCCAGATGAAACTGAAGGTAGTTGGGTGAACTGAGCGAGACTGGGAATTTGGGTCAGCCTGACAGGTGGCAAGAGAAGTAGGTCTAACTCCCTCCTTCTGTTTCTATCATCTTTAAAAATGATATTTTCTTCCCATGCTAGATTTTCAAAGGTACGCTGTTCTGCGTTTTCCAATGGATCTTGTTTGCAGTTGGGTTTTATTAAGCTATTCGTAAGCTATCAATAACCAGAGCATAGGTTAGGAAGCAAACTCAAGGTCAAAGGGACATGCCACTTACCTGTAGAACCTCAGAATGGCTAAACAGATTTCTCTTCCTCTCCTTGCATTCCACAAATAACTTAAAAATGCTTTAGGTATGATTGCATATTTTAAAAATACTTTTTAATGTAAGTTACACTCATATCAGTGGACATATGAAGAAAGATTGAAACCCATAAGATCTCTTCCTGACAAAACTTGTACTCAGGGCTGGGAGAGAGTCATTAGGAAGATGGGCAAGTTCCTAGTTTTATCAATTGTAAAATGCATAGACTTCAGGTTTTAAAACCTTAGATGTTGAGATGTGTCTTACACCTTTTATTGACTGTTGGCTAAGTGGTATGTGTGATATCCAAATTTAAATATGATTTTTCACATTTTCAACAGTTACATGGAGTTATATGAGTTTCGTCTATTGTACCACACATGTTGAGTTTAATTGCCATGTAAAAATATCTTCTGATTACTTTATGATGTGACATTAAGATCAAAGTCATTTTTATGCAGAAAGACATGTATAGAAAGCAGCAAGAAATGCATTTAATGTTTGTTCGACAAATATTCATCATTCGAAGAACACCTTGAGCTCCACACTCTCTGGCTGAGCAATAAGCTATAAATGCTTTATATGACTGAAAAAGAAGGAAACACAAATGAACATGTGCTTTTTTTTAAATTTTGCAACTGAGATGTGTGCAAAAATCAGTTGGCTGATACAGATCTATCAATTCCTCAGAAGCCAGTGTTAAGCCCCACAATACAAGGCAAAGCCAAGGTTGAGGTTAGATTTGACCAATTAAGATTTGAGCCCTTTTTTAGAGTCATTTTATTACTCATACTGACAGGAAAAGATGCTAGCTCCCTATGGTCCTTGTCCTACATGCCAAAAGTGACAGCATCAAAATCAAAGGGACTAGAAGACAATGCAACATGATTAGGGGGACATGCTGTGCTCTAGAGCACATCATAGACTTTAGACCTGCAGTTAAACCCTGAGGGGAAACTGAGAGGCAAGGGGAATTACCTCCACAGCCTTTAGGGGGAGTCAGGGAGATCAATACAAGGAGTCTGTGAGGCTGCTCATCACTAGCCTCTCATCCTCTAAGACTAATGCAGTTTGAGCCTTTTCATATGGCCTGTGAGTATTTCTGCAAGGTCCCCATGGCACCCTAGTGGAACAGTACCTGCCATGTAGAAGATATGGCTACGTCTCTTAGAGTAGAGGAAAAGTTCTTCAAAGTATTAAGAGATTGGTAGGACAGATTTGTTGACTTTAATCAAATAAGAAAAGCATCCAACAAAACTTATACAACAGATATCAGTAGCGCAGGAGAAAATCTAAAAGTTAATAGTAAAACATTATTTTAAGAAATAACGAACTGTTGAATCTCTTGACTGTATAGGAGACACTGTTTATAGAAAAACAGGTATAAAGACATATCATCGTTCATGTGAAAAAGTTGTGGGAAAATTTCGATTTATTTATTTATTCTATGTATAAAGGTGAAAGGTAATAGATCTATGCTTCAATGAGTCTAAAAGGGCTCTTCTGCTATGATGAAGATAAAAATTCTAAGCAAAGAAAGTCTTGTTTCATGGTGTAATTAGCAGTGCACCTCTTTCTTAGTGACGTGTAAAATAGCCGTGTATCTTACAATCATTGCAACTTATATTCAATTAACTGGTTTATGCAAGGGGAGAATAAATGAGATAGTGAAAAATGAAGGGAGGTAAGGTGAAGAGAAAATCAGGGAAGAAGAGGAGACGAATGAGAAGCAGGCTCTATGATGAGGTGACATTGGGACAGAGACCTGAGATCATGTTCAGGGTGGGTCATGGTTACTACTTTGGCTCTTACTTTGAGTTGAGAGGGGAAGTCTTTGGAGAGTTTTGAGGAAAAGAATAATATGCTCTGACTCATGTTATAAAAATATCATCCTGGATCACTCAGATGTGGGATATAAAAATGTGGTTTCATAGAAACTGCCAATAGAGTGGGGGTTCCCAGAGGCTGGGGAGCATAGGAGGAGGGGTGCAGTCGATGGGGTACTAAGTCACAATTAGGTATGAACCAGAAATTCTAGTGTGCTCATGCAAATAGGGTGTCTATAGATCACAAGAATGTACTGTACACTTAAAAAAAAAAACAAAAGAAAAAATTTTGCAAGTTTTCCCCATAAAGAAATAGCAAACTTTGGAGGAGATACGTTTGATATAAACATTACACAATGTATACATGTGTCAAAATATCATGCTTCCTCATTAGAATATGCAATTTCAAGATTTATACACCAGTGAGATAGGAATTTAATTTGAAAATTTGAAAATATTTCATCAATAATAGAGGGGAAGAGTAGAAAGTAAAAAGGGAATAAACAAACTTGAAGGATAAAGAACTTGTGCAGAGTTTGAATGGTATCTAATTAGCTGTCCAAGGGCCAAAATCTAACTGAAAATTGAATCTAAACATTGATGGTCAAGAAAGGGAGCCTGGATACAAGATATGAATTTGGAAGTTATTGTACTCTTGTATCCCTTGTATTCTGAATTTTATTTTTTAGGAAAGTTTTCTGTATCTATTTCTAGCCCTAGAAATCTATGCCTATCCTCAGAGAGAAGAGGATTCATACAACCACTCAGGTGAGTACCCACTGATCCTGGTTGGCTGGACATTCTGTGCTTATTAGGCCATCTGTTTTCTGGACCTGTTTCTCCTTCTTTCCCTGATTCTAAGGTTACTCTGTGATCAGTTTATTCCCCTCAGGGTCCAGTGTGAATCTAGCATTTGAGTTTATAAACTAACCCATTTTGTTTGGTAAAAGAGAATCACACTGGCCCTACCATCGTGAAAGGTATTTTAAAAAAATCTTTCCCCATCCCATTTACATCTCCAACAAAACCACGGACAGAAAGCATTGTCAAAGTGGAGTGATCCGCCCCAAATGGCCCAACACTCTCAGCATTGAGCTGTCTGCAGAAATACATGACACTCGGCACACCTTCTGGTCTCCCATGAAGAAAAGGAAGGAAATATGATAAAAAAGGTGAATCTACATATCGTTTTCATTATTATCAATAATATCCATGATATAAATGTGACTAGCAGAAATGTTTCTTGTTAAAATGATAGGATTTTTTTTTTTTACAGATTATATATAAAAGAACACCACAGCGAAAAATACAATTATGTTTTTGGTTTTCATTTGCTTGGAATGAGTGAGTGCTTGTGTTTCTAGTTAAAACCATCCCTTGAATCAGCAATTCTTAAAATTCCCTGGAGAAAGAATGAAAATATGAAAAGTCATTTTCATTATGCAGTGTCCTGTTCTTATATCATCAGGTAACTTTGATACAAATGTTAGTTTTGGGGATTACAGAACAAAAGCATCATATTCAAATGAATTCCTGTAATATTAAAAACAGATAGAGACTAATGTACCAGGAATTTTTGCTCTTGCTATTCATTTGAAGTTCCAGTCTGCCCTCATAAATCAAAAACTCACCCAAATGATATTTTCAGTATGTGCAAATGTGGATGTGAACACTCTTGCTCATCAATTTAGCAGATTTTCTAAAAATTGACCATCACAATTGGTGCATTATTTTACATTGGAAATACAGTGGATGATTGGAAATCATGCCTAAACATTTTCTAGCCACTGATTACATCAATTTTTTAAAAATTAGCCACAGCTTTCTTCCTGTTTAGTTTTATTTAGCAATAAAAAAAAAAACATGATCTCTTATTTTCTAAAAATTTTCAGGAAAAGAGCCTATATATAAGGGTTTGGTTTAAAGAGGATTATTAAGTTTCAGAAACAAAAGGACTTGCCATGTTTAATTTCTTAAGTTTGGGGATGGTATGTTGATATCTACCATATTGCTCCCTCTATTTTGGAGGCTGGAATCTTTTATAATTATGAAAACATATGCTAACAGTTGAGTCATTCAAAGAAAATTAAGCATATTTATAAATATGGTGTTCCACTTATGATAGTGTCCACAAATGTGTCCATATATGACATGGCTCTCTCTCTCTCTCTTTTTTTTTTATTCAGGGTGAAATATAGGGATCTATTGTAATTTTTCTACATGTAGATTTCTAGTTTTCTCAGCACCATTTGTTAAAAAGGCTATCTTTTCTCTAACATATATTTTTGACAATTTGTCAAGAATCAGATGACTGTATGTCTGGGAGTTTGTTTTGCATTTTCTGTTTTATTCCATTGGTTTTCATGCCTATTTTGATGCCAATATCATGCTGTTTTTATTACTATAGCTCTGTAGCATAATTAAGGTAAGGTTTTGTGATATCTCCTGCATTGCTGTTCTTGCTTCTAGCAGAAAAGAATGTGTAGACATAAACTTTCATGCCCTTATGTTTGGTAATTATTTTCTAGACATTATTTCAAAATTTAACAAATAAAAATAATTAAAAATAAAATAAACAAGTCTCAAAAAATAAAATACCTGGAAATAAATATAACCAAGAGATCGTTCAGAAAGATCTCTGAAATGAAAATTATAAAACACTGAAGAAAGAAATGAAGAAGATAAAACACCTTCTATGTTTTGGGGTAGGCAGAATTAATATGGTCAAAATGGCTATACTGACATGGCTCTCTTTTAATCCCCAGTTAACTTTCGAGTTCAGAGTATTTTATGTGATTATTGGCAAAGCTAAGGAAAACCAACATTTCTAACATGGAAAGGTGCTTGATTTTTCAAAGTTGGTTAAGTCGCTCTTTTTTTGTCACTTAATTGCTTCACCTTACTTACACACAGTCAATAAGAGAAAAAAAAATCATTTGTGGGAAATCGTGGCATGGTGTAGTGAGAACCTCTATAAATTCACACTTTCTAAAAAGTGCTGAAAATGCTGGCACACATCATCAAAATCAACCTTTTTCTCTCTGTGGGAATTAACCACAAGGTTTGCATCACTCTAAAGAGCTTTATTTATTTATTTAATTTTTTAAAAAGATGCCGAATGTTGTGAAGAATAGCAGGGTCAGTGGCCTTTAATTTGGGCTACTCCCTTTCTCCTCTTTCAAGTGCCCATCAACTTAAGAACCCTCAGCCTCACACCCAGAGTAGCTACAGAAGCCAGCAGCCTTGTAGCCACCAGAGTGGAACTGTCTTTCCTTAATGCATGTACCCCACAATGTTTTTACTATTCAGTCTCTAGTTCAAACACCTGGAAAAGTCCCATTTGGGGACATTGTCATTATTTGACCACATTGCTCCACAAGAAAAGTTTCATTTCCAGGATATTTCATTTTAAAAATCAGGTATTTCTGGGCATGATAGTACACACTTATAATCCCAGTGGCTAAGGCTGAGGCAGGAGGATTGAAAATTCAAGGCCAGCTTCAGTAACTTAGTGAGGCCCTAAGCAATTCAGTGAGATCCTGTCTCTAAATAAAAATATCAAAAAGGGCTGGGGATGTGGCTCAGTGGTTAAGCTCCCCTGGAATCAATCCCTAGTACCCTCTGCCAAAAAAAAAAAAAAAAAAAAAAATCAGCAATTGTTATTTAACGTTGCAGCACCCAGAGCTGCAATACCAGTGGGGAAAGAAATGAGAAACTGACACAAGAAGAAAATAAATATAGAATGGAATAAGTAAGGAGAATAAGTTAGAAATTAAAAAATTCTCAGGATAACATGTAATTTAAAGCATGAATTGTTTATTTCCATTTAACATTTTCAGACCGCTGATAAGAGAAACCACAAAAAGCAAAACTGCTGATGGGAGCCAAATAATGGGATGTCAATTCCAAGAGAAGATTCACCAAGACTGGTTTCTCCCTGACTTGCTTTGGGGAAGGCCAGCTGCCATATTGCTCACTGTCTATGGAGAGATGCATGTGCCTAAGAGCTCAGGGAAGCCTCTGTTCAACATCCAGTGGGGACAGTGGTCCATGGTCCAGTCTCCATAGTCAGCTGAATCCTTTGAACAGCTTCCTGAGAGCTTGAAAGCAGATCCTCCCAAATCCAGCTATTAGATGGAACTGCAGTCCTGACTGACAGGTTGGTAGAAGCTCTGTAGGAGACCTTGAGCCATATTCACCCAGCTAAATCATCTTTAGACTGCTTGCCCCAAAAAACAGTAAAAATAAATATTAGTTTTAACCCATTAAATTCTTTTTCAAAAACTTCTCACAAAGAATTGACCAAACAAGAAGATGTCACTGCTAAACATTAAAAAAAAAAAAATTAATGCAAGCCTTCTCAAAACTCTAGCAAAAATTAACATAGGAAGAAACACTACTTACCTTATTCTATAAAGGTACCTTTTTCTTGATACCCAAACCAGATATACATAAACATCACAGGATAAAAAAAGACAAACCTAAGAATCTATTTTCTTTATGAATGTAAATTCAGAATCTTCAAAAAATGCTACCAAACTGAATTCATTGGCATCAAAAAAGAGTTGTAGAGAACAAAAGGAAAATTGATAAATTGGATTTTATTAAAATTATAAAATTTTCTTCACAATACACCCTAAAAATAATATGTAAAGGCAAACTACAAAAAGGGAGAAAATATACACAAGTCATATATCTAAAAGAGGATTCATATCTGGAATATGTAAAGAACTCTATAGTTTCAACAGCAAAAATCCCAGATATTCCAATTAGAAAATGGGCAACAGACATGAAGAGATGGTTCTTCAAAGAAGATACACATGTAGAAAATTCATAGATTAAAAGATTCTCAACATAATTAGCCACCATAGAAATACAACATAAAACCATAGTGAGTTATCACTCTGTATCTACATAAGACTAAACAAATAAGTGACCTTCAAATGATAAGAAAGAATCAAGAGATATTGGGTGGTTTTTATATTGCTTATAAGAACTTAACATGGTATAGTCAGTCTGAAAAACATTTAGAAATTACAAAAAAAAAAAAAGAAAAGAAAAAAAAAAACAGCCTAAAATTTCAACTATCTTTCAATCCTTCAATTTCACTCCTGAGAATTTCCCCCAAAGAAATAAGATTTGTTTTCACATAACAACCTGCACATGAATGTATATAGAAGTTTTATTCATAATATCCTCAAACTGGAAACACTCAGATGTCCTTTGAAAAACAAATGGGTAAACAACTGTGGGAAAACCACATTACGGATAACTTCTTAGTAGGAAAAATTATTGTGCCATGCAATAACCTGAATGAATCTACAGAGAATTACCGTGAGTGAGAAAGGTCAATCCCCAAATGTTATACACTATATGACTTCACTTATAGAACATTCTTGAAATAACAAGAATACAGAAATGGAGAACAGATTAGAGGTTGCCAGGCAGAGGGGATAGGAATGGGTTGAGGGGGGAAGGAGAGGGCTGTTTTTATAAAAGAGTAAGGCTAATGATCTTTGCATGATAGATCTATTCAGAATATTATCTGTGTCAATATCGATATTTTCATATTGATATTGTACTACATATTTGCAAGATATTAGCATTGAGGGGAACTGGGTATGGGAGATATCTCTATATTATTTCTTAATCAGCATGTGAAATTTCTAATTAAAGATAATTCACCATAATCAATTGGAATTTTTCCTAAGAATACAAAGTTTAACATTTGAAAAGCATTTAGTTTGTAGTTGGTCATCAGAATAATACCTCCCAAATGTATTTATATTCTGATCCACAGAAGCTGTGAGTGTAGGTTACATAGCAAATAGGAATCCAGATTATAGATAGAATTAAATTTGCTACCAGCTGACCTTGAGGTGAAGAGCCTAGTCTATATTATTTGGATAGGTCTGATGTAATTATGAAGCTCCTTACAAGTAAGAGAGGGAGAAATGTATGTATTAACAGGGTAGATTTGAGGATCACAACAACTCTTGGTTATGGTCAATTTATTTTCTTTTTATCCTTTTATAGTGCATTAAGCTTATGCATAATTGTTCAATTGATTTTTTGTTGTTGTTGTTTTTAGTTGTTGATGGACCTTTATTTATTTTTTATGTGGTGCTGAGGATAGAACTCAGTGGCTCACACATGCTAGGCAGACACTCTTACCACTGTGCTACAATCCCAGCCCTGTTCAATTGATTTTTGAAGAAGTTTCCATGAAAATTTAATGAGGGAAGAAGAGAAAAGTATTGCTTCAAGTAAGTGATTTGGAAACAACTGTATATCCATATGCAAAAAATAAAAACAAAACAATAGAAAAATTTCCCAGCATTTAAATTTCTCACTTGTAGCATTAAAAAGTTACTCAAAAGAATCATCAATCTAAATGTAGGACCTAAAATTACAAATTTCTCAGAAGAAAACAGAGGAAACAGTCATGATTTTGGTTAAGTAATGCTTCACTAGATATGACAGCAGAACTGGAAGAATTGAGAAAGTCAATGTTAATTGAATTTCATTACAATTGGTAATTTTAATTTTTTAAGAGACCATAAATAAAGTGAAAAAAATAAGCAATAGTGTAGGAAAAAAACATTTGCAAATCTGAGAAAGAACTTCAACCCTATTCTCCTATTGCACTCCAAGAAAGGGAAGAGAAATAAAAACATCACCACAGAAAAATATAGCAATGTTATTGGTAAGAGTTTAAGAATGAAATCAACTCAAATGTTATTAAAATAAAATACAGATAATACAAGTGCGGTTTATCCATACACTGGAATGTTATTCGACATAAAAATGAATGAAATATATGTAAAGTGACAGATCAAAGTCACAAAATATTACATGATATATAATTTCATTTGTTTAAAAAGCCCAGAAATTGCTATTGATAATAGTGAGGGCACACAAGAACCCCCTATATAAAATTAAAAATGAAGATCTGAAAGAAACATAGCTATAGGGTACTCTATGTTAGCCTAGCATAATTGTGCTTTATGCAGAAAATCATTTGCATATGTAGAGTTGTATGCACACTCAGAAATAACCTTCTTTGGCATGAATCATTTACTCTTTCCAACCTGGGTCCTTGCACAAGGAGGAAATGAAGACTGAAGCAGACATTTAAACTGTCAGACTGGTGAATGTGAGTAAGAGTAGGGAACTTATAAGATCCAGTTACTTAAGGAATTCTTTGACCCATCACCAGACCACTAAGACAACCAAGCTGAGACTTCACAGGCTTCATACCATAGGGACAATGGCTTTATAGAATGGTCTAGAAAAATGAATTAACAAAAAACCCCATAATTAATAAAAACAATATGGAAAAGGATGATCACTGTTTTCTACAGTTGCTACAGGGTATTACCTAAAATATCCAGTTTCCAACAAGAATTGGGAGATATGCAAAGGAACAGGAAAGACTGACCCAGAGAAAAACAAATCCAATGAATATGGCCCTCAAGGAGCCCCAGAAGTTGGAAGTACATGGCAAAGATTTTAAATAGTTATTATAAATATGTTGAAAGTAATAAAAGTCAATGTCTAAAAATCTTCAAGAATTCTAGGACAGTGATGAGTCATATTTTAGCCAGCTTTTTCATGCTGTGACTCAAAGACCTGAATAGAACAATGCGGAGGAGGAAAAGTTTATTTGGAGGCTCATGGTTTCAGAGGTCTTGGTTCATAGACAGTAGGCCCCATCCCTTAGGGTTGGAGGTGAGGCTGGACATCGTGGCAGAAGAGTATGGCAGAGGAAAGCAGCTCACCTGATGATCAGGGAGCAGAGAGAGATTCTGCTAGCTATATACAAATACATACCCGAATGGCTCACCCCCAATGACCCACCTCTTCCAGTTACCACCCAGTTAATCCCATCAAGGGGTTAATTCACAGATTGGGTTAAGGCCTTTGTAACCCTTCTCCTCTGGGTTTTCTTGCATTGTGTCAGTGGGGGGGGGCACCTCACCAGAACAAGTTACAAAACACACTAGAAGTAAAGAGGTAGAAAATATTCTTTAAAAAATAGCCAAGGGCTGGGGATGTGGCTTAAGCAGTAGAGCGCTCGCCTGGCATGTGTGGGGAGCTGGGTTCTATCCTCAGCCCCACATAAAAATAAAATAAAGATGTTGTGTCCACCGAAAACTAAAAAATAAATATTAGAAAAATTATCTGTCTCTCTCTCTCTCTCTCTCTCTCTCTCTCTTTAAAAAAATAGCCAAATAGAAATTTTGAAGATGAGATGTACAATGATATAAATTTGAAAATTCACTTGAGGCGTTTAATACCAAATTTGAATTGACAGAGAAAAGAATCAGCAAACTAGAAAAATCTACATTGATTCACTTTTTATTCGAAGTTACTAAAAGAAAAAGAAAATTAAAAGTAAACCGTGGTTTGGAGAACTGCAGGTCTCCATCAAATACAACATATGCAGTGTATGCATAATAATAATCACAGAAAACAGGGACAGAGAAGAAAGAGCAGAATTTTTGGAAGTAATATATCAGTAACAAGTAAAAAAAAAATTAACAAATTGAGAATTTCATACAAAGAAAAGCCCAGGCTCAGATGGGTCTGCTGGTGAACTTCAGTAAACATTTAAAGAAAAATCAATGCCAACACTCCATGGACACTCCAAAAAAATTGAGAAGAAAACTTCCAACTCTGTGTGGTCAGTGGCATCCTGATGCTAATTAAAATTTATCTTAAGAAAGCCAATATCTCTAGTGAACATGGACAAAAAAATAAAAAAAAACTTTAAGGAGACTAATAGGGCAGAGATAGCCCCTCTTCCACTTACATTTAATAGATATTTGGAGATTGCCCCTAAGAAGGTGTATTGATCACCCCTGATCCCCATGTTGACTGGCGATGCCCCATACATTGGCTAATTCCATGTGGCTGCTGGAACCAGTTACCACACGTGGTGGCCTATTATGAAATGAATGTGTTTCTTACATTTAGGAGACCATGAATCTGAAATCACTATCACCTGATCAAAATAAAGGGGTCTGCAGGGTGGTGCCATTTCTTGGAATTTGTTTTTTTCCTCTTCCCAGTTTCTGGGGGCTAGAAGCCCTTGGCTTTCAGTCATATAAATCCATTTCCTTCCTCTCAATTTACAATGACTTTTTTCTGTATCTTTCTTTCTCTTTCTGGTTGAATCAAATCTCTCTCTGCCTCTCTCTCATAAGGACACTTAAAATTTATGAAGGACCCACGTGGGTCATCCAGAATAATTGAGCTGTTCCAGGATTGTGTCCTGAATGACATCCACAAAGCATTTTTTATTTTAAGGGCCACACAGATTCCAAAGTCTGGAAATAGATATCTATGGGAAGCAATTATTCAGTCTAATGTACACACTGGAGGGTTTGGAAGGAACAGGGTACGCCCCAAGCCCATTCTGAAAGTGGTGTGAGAGGAGGAAAAGGTGTTTCTGGTTTATCAGGGATGGGACTGGTATGAGGTTTCTTGACAAGCCAGGATTTTGGGCTAAAAACAAACCAACAAAACACATCTGGACTTTCTTTATGGGCTTGAGTAAGTGTGGGACAAAATGAAAATGACAATGGTGGACTTGTGAACTGTCAGCTGTCAAACATGAACAACAGAGTTCAACTCAATTAAAATAAAGTTTGGAAGGTCTGGACAGCCAAACCAAGAAGAACAAAACAATGGAAAAAAGGAAAGACATTCAGAACAGAAGGAAAGAAGTAAAATTTTATTTATTGATAGATGACTTAATTCTGTATATAGAAAATCCTTAGGAATCCAACTACCACTAAAACAAACAAACAAAATTAGAATAAAATTTGTAACAAAGGTTATAAGAAATAAGGTCTATATACAAAAATCAATTGTAATTCTATACGTAAGGAGTGTCTATTCCCAAAATGAAATTAAATATTTAATTCTACTTATGACATCATAAAAATATTGAAATACTTAGTAATACATATAATAATATATATAAAACTTATAAACTATATAATAACACATATAAAACTTATAAACTGACAATCACACAACTTTGGAGAGACATTCCATGATGATGTGTTGGTAGTCTCAGTTTATGATAAGAAGACAATTATTCTTAAGATGAGGCTTGGGTTTAGTGTCATCCCTTTCTGTGTTGCAGCATATTTTGTTTTTCCTTTAGACATTGTTAAACAGGTGTTGGCATAGTAGCTCACGCCTGTAATCCCACCTACTCAGGAGGCTGAAGCAGGAACATTATAAATTCCAGGCCAGCCTGCTCAATTTAGCAAGATCCAGTCTCAAAATTAAAAAAATTAAACAGAGGTATGTAGATGTCGCCTAGTGGCAGAGCATCTTTGGGCTCAACCCCTAGTATCAAAATAAATAAATAAGTAAAATAAAATGGGGGGAGGGAAATTGACAACAAATCCTAAAACTTACATGGAAACGCAAAACATTTAGAATGTAATTAAATCAGTTTTAAAAATAAGAAAACAAGAACTAAGATGATTTACATTCTGATTTCAAAATTTGTTGAAATTTTTAAGTTACTAAAAAGATGTGGTACTGGCATAGATTGATTGATTAGGCAGTTAGTTTGGTAGGTAGATACATATAAAGGGAACATATTATTAGCATAGGCCATACAATTAAAGATGAAAAAATGGACCTAGGAGAATTTTAAATTTCTGCATTTTAAAAGATACCATAAAGAAAATGAAAAGTGCTAAAAAAAAATCTGAACAACACATTTTCAATATAAGATTTGTATCCTCAATTTACAAAGAACTTTTACAATGTAATAATGAAAAACCAGTCAGAAAAGTGATTAAGAAAAAATGAATTTGACGTTTCATCAAAGACATGCAAACAGCTAATAAGCACATGAAAAAATGCTCAATATCATCAGTTGCCAGGGAAATACAGAGGAGAACCACAGTGTGATCTCACTGTGCTCACACTAGAATGGCTAAAACCCAAAACACTGACAACACCAAATGCTGAGAGTGATATGGAGCAACAGGAGCTCTCGCTCACTGTTTGTAAGGATAAATATGCTTCAGTAATTTTGGAGGACAGTTTAACAATTTTTTTTTAACAAAACTAAATTTATTCTTACCATGTGGTCTAGTTAATCATATGCCTTGGCATTTACCTAAATGAGTTGAAAACTTATGTCCATGTAAAAACCTGGGTAAAAATGTTTATAGTGGGGGCTGGGGTTGTGGCTCAGTGGTTGAGTGCTTGCCTAGCACGCCTGAGGCACTGGGTTCCATCCCCAGCACCACATAAGAAGACTAAATAAACAAAATAAAGGTATTGTGTCCATCTACAAATAAAAATATTTAAAAATGTTTATGATGGTCATAGTCATGATTATAGAATTTGGAATTATTAATAATGTTTTTTAATAAGGACATGAACATAGAAATCAAGGTACATCTATATACTGTCCTCAAGATTGGAGAAATAGGCAAGTCAACTGAAATTCACAGCTTCCTGAAGCTGAAACTCACAATTAGAGATCAGAATGAGGATCAGTTCCAGGGTAGGAAAAACGACAGTGCAATTGAGCAAGTGCTGAGTGGTCCGTGTGAACACATCTGACAGTTAAGACTCCAGAGATGCTGCCCCAATGTGAATCTTAAATGTCTCCCGCAGGCCTATATGTTAAATATGTGGCCTCCAGGTTGGTGCTATTGGGAGTGGTGGGACCTCTGGAAGGTGGGGTTATTAAGAGGTACTTAGGAAATTAAGGGGTGTGTCCTCCAAGGGGTTGTGAGAACCTGATGCTTCTTCTTTTTCTTTTGCTTCTTGGCCATGAAGTAATTGTTTTTGCTCCACTGCATTCCTGCCATGATGTGCTGTCTTGCCACAGGCCTCAAATAATGGGGCCAATTGATGATGGCCCCAAACCTCCAAAACCCTCAGCCAAGATAGTCTTTTCTCTTTATAAGTTGATTACCTTAGATATTTTATTTTAGTAACAGAAAGCTGACTAACACAGTCACCAAAGGATCCCTCTCATATTTGAGAATTCTACAACAATGAACTCTGATTCTCATAGTGACAATCAGAAAATTAGCTTCTAAAGGAATAAGAAGAAAATGAACATTTGGAAATACACCACAGCATTCTATTCTCAAGAATGAGGTCTGCCCTTGGAAGAAACTACTTTACCAGGCATGAAGCTACTGGGGTTTATCAGAGATTAATCGATCTGGAGGAATGGAAATACGCAACTCCTCCTAGCTCTAAGCTTGCACACGGGGAAAGAGAAATGGCAAACCCTAGCCCTCTGAAGCCACCCTTTCCATTCTGGAGGATGTTGGGCACTGGAACCACTGGTGAAGTTCATAGTCCAGGGGCACAGGCTCACTGAAAGGCTGAGTGTTTTTTACAAGTTTTTGAAATGCTTCCCCTTCCCTCAAGCTTTGCTGCACACCCACTAACAGCTATTTACCAGAGTTCACCTAAAACATCATGTTTGGGTTTTTTAAAAAATTAAGACATGCTAAAAGACTAAAAGCACAATTTGAAGATATAGAGCAAACATCAGAACCAGAGTCAGACAGCACAGGAATATTGATCAGACAAGGAATTTTTATTTATATTTAGTTATAATTAATATGCTATGGGGAACTAAATAAAAATGACATAATATAACCATTTAAATTCTAATAAAAACATTGAAAAGAATTGAGAGATAAGAAAGAGGATAAATGAAGAATCCCTTTGTTGGGCCATTTAGAAGACTGGATATGGCTGAGGACAGAATCTCTGATCTAAAGGAAAATCAATAGAAATTTCCAAAACTGAAGAAAACAGAAGAAATAATCTGAATAAAAAAGAACAGTACTAAATATCAAAGATTACAGCATGATTACAAAACATAACATATGCATCATGGAAATATCTGGAGAAGAAGAGAGGAAGGACGATAAGCAATATTTAAAGCAACAATGACTGAGAATTTACCCTCAATTAATAACAAACTATTAACCACAAACTCAGGGAGCTCAGAGTAGACCATGAAGCATAAATGCCAATATACCTAGGCATATTATATTCAACCTATAAAAAATCAAAAAGAAAAGAAAACATATTTAAAAGAATCAGAAGAAAAAAAAATACCTTGCCCGTAGAGAAGCAAAGAATTAACATCCTACATCTCCGAAATCATTCAAATAAGGAGAGAGTGGAGTAACATAGTTGAAGCACTTAGAGTGAACAATATAAGCATGATCCAAGAATTCTGCTCTCTGTGATATTACCTTTCAAAATTGGGAAAGAAATTTAGACTCATAGACAAACAAAAATTTAAATAATTTGTTGCCAGTAGATTGTTATATTGTCAATTTCTTAAAAGTTTGTTATATAGAAGGAAAATTGCATAGGTCAGAAATTCAGATTTAAATACAGAAAGAAAGGATGAATATTGGAAGAGGAATAAGTGAAAGTGAAATAAAAAATTAGTTTTCTGAAACAATCAAATGAATAACAATTAAATCAAAAATATACTATACTTGATCACATACATATATTCTATGTATAAGTGAAATAATGACAATAATTATTCAAAGTGTTAGAATTAGAAATATTTTATTACTAAAAGACATTTGTCCTACCCATGAAATGTTATAGTGTTATTTGCAAGTTGACTTGAATTAGCTATAAATGTATATTAAAACTCTATGGAAACCAATAAAATGTTTCAAAAATTGTAATTGAAATGCTAAGGAAAGAGAGAAAATGAAGTAATATTGAACTCCCAACTAAAACCACAAAGGCATAGCAAGGGTGGAAAATAAAAATACAGTGAAGAACAGGGCAACAAATACAAAATAGTTACAAATATGATAGATGTTACTCCAAATCTAGCAATAATCACTTTAAACATCTATGCTGTGAATGAAAGACACAAGTAGAATAAAAATAAATATGATGAATCATGTAACACTAACTTATCAAAATAAAGCAAATGTAGTTATAATAATTTCACAATGAGTAGACTTCCAAAAGAGGTATCAAAAAGATAAAAGAGGAGTCTTTAATAATAATAAAGGGATTGAAAATCCAAGAGACAATATTCCAAGTACATCAAAATATATGACCCCAAACTGATAGAACTACCAGGAGAAATAGATGAGTCCATTATTTTAGTTAGAGACTCTTTAACTCCCATGTATCAGAAATGGATAGTTACAGTATGCAGAAAATCAGTAAGAATATAGTTAATTACAATAAAACCTTCAATATTCTTAAAATTGAACTCTGTGGAGTATTTCATCCAACAATAGTCAATTATACATTCTTCTCAAGTTCATGTGGAACATTCACCAAGATAGACCTCATTCTGAACTGTAAACGCACCTTTAAAAGTTTAAAAGAATAGAAATTATACAATGTCTGCTCTCAGGAAACATTAATTTTAATGTTGCCTGGATTAACGGAAACTAAGATCAGTAACAAAAAGATAGCTGGAAAGTCCCAAAGTAATTGAAGATTACACAACATACTTCTAAATAACACATGGATTGGAAAAAATATTAAGAAACTTAAAAATATTTCAATTAATGAAAATAGATATACAATTTACCAAAATTTGTAGGATGCAGCAAAAACAGTGCCAAGAGGAAAATTTATAGCATTGAAATCATATGTTAGCAAAGAAGAATGATTTAAAATGAATACTCCAAGCTCCCATCTTTGGTAACTAGATAAAGTAAAGCAAATTAAATCCAAAGTAAGCAGGAGAAAATAAATAATAATAATCGGAGCAAAAGAGCAATTAAATTAAAGAATAAGAAATCAACAGAGAAAATTAGCAAAACAAAAAGCTGGTTCTTTGAAAAGATCAATGAAATTGATCATACTCTATCCAGGCTGCCTAAGGAAAAAAAGAGAAAGGATATAAATTATTAATAACCATAAAAAAGAGTGGGGATGATTTCAAGTTCCATGAACATTAATGGGATAATAAAGCCATAGTAGGAACAATTCCATACCCACTAATTTTATAATTTAGATGAAATGGACTGATCCCTGGAGAGAAGCTCTCTGATAAAACTTTACATAAGAAGCAATAGACAATCTGTGTAGGTCTTTATCTCTTATAGTAATTTAAACACTAATTAATAACCTTCTCAAAAAGATATCATTGGCATCAGATGTGTTGACTGGAAAATTGTAGGAAATACTTAAGAAAGAAATCATACAAATTCTTTACAATCTCTTTCAGAAGACAGAAACAGAATATTTCCTGACTCATTGTATAAAGCCAGAATTATCCCTATACCTAAGCTAGACAAAGACAATTTGGGAACATAAAACTTTATTCATGAAAGTAGTTGTAAAAATCCCCAAGAAAATATCAGCAAACTTAATCAAGAGCATGAAAAATAATATCACACCATAACCAAGTAGGATTTGTGTAAAGAATGTATAAATGGTTCCCCAATTTCATAATTTGGGAAGGGATAATTAAACAGTCTTTTGTCATGGATTATGTATTTTAATGAAAAATATCTGAAAGAATCAGCAAAAACTCATGTAACTTATAAGCAATTATAGAAATATCACATGATACACAGTTAATAGAGAAAATTCAAATGCTTTCCTGTATACCAACAATGAACAAAAGGAATTTGAAGTTAAAAACACAACAATTTATATTGGCATCCTTAAAATGAAATACTTGCATATAGATCTGACAAAATATGTACAAGATCCTTATGAGTAAACCTAAAAGATTCTGATCTATGATATTAAAAAGAGCTATACAATTGGAGAGATATTCCATTTTTATATATAAAAACATGCAATCCTGTCAAGATTGCCTGTTACTGTCAGCTTGATCTGTGGATTCAGTATAATCATAATTAAAGTTCCAGAAAGTTATTATATCAATATCAGCAAACTGATTCTAAAGTTTATTTGGAGAGGCAGAAGTCACAGACAACCAACTCAATATTGAAGAAGAGATAATTTGAAGATGTGATCCTACCAGATTATAAGACTCACTATAATACCCTGATATTCAAGAAAGCAGGATATTTGCAAAAGAATAAAGGAAGAGATTAATGAAGCGGAATAAAAGGTCCAGAAATACACAGACACAAATTTAGTCAACTGTTTTTTGAAAGATAGGCAAAAGCAATAGAATGAAGCAAGTCTGTCTTTTCTACAAATGGTGTTGGAACAACTGAACATTCTAATGCAAAAAAAAAAAAAAAGTGAATCTATACAAAGACCTTACATTCTTCAGAAAATGATCTTCAAATGCATCAAAGATTTAAACATAAAATGCCAAATTAAATGCCTATTCAAATATTAAAAAGAAGCCTCAAAACTGAAAAATTAGCAATGGGACAACTTCATTTAAAAATGGGCAAGAAAAAAGAACAGACACCTCATCAAAGAAGACAGACAGACGGATGGCAAATAAGCATAGGAAAGCTATTACACATCACGTAGCATTAGGGAATTGAGGCACCTCCATATACACCCCTTAGAATGGCTGAAATCCCCGAAACTGAAAGTACCAAATGATGAGAACATTGTTGTTATTTATTGGTAAGAATACAAATGTCACAGCTACTTTGGAAGATAGTTTGTATGTTTCTTAGAAAACTAAACATCCTCTTATGTGGCAATCACAGTCTTTGATATTTACCCAAAGGAATAAAAAAAGATTTTTTTTTCACAAAGCACATGGATGTTTGTAGAAGTTGCATTAATAATTGACAAAACTTGAAGGGTTGGGGGTATAGCTCAGTGCTAGAGTTCTTGCCTAGCATGCATGAGGCCCTGGGTTCGATCCTCAGCACCACATAAAAACAAATAAGTAAAATAAAGGTATTGTGTCCATCTATAACTTAAAAAAAAATGGGGGCTGGGGATATGGCTCAAGTGGTGGTACACTTGCCTGGCATACATGAGGCCCTGGGTTCAATCCTCAGCACCACATAAAAATAAAATAAAGATATTGTGTCCACCTAAAGCTAAAAAAAATAAATATTACAAAAAAAACCTGGAAGCCAACAAGATGTTCTTCAGTGAGTGGATGGATACTATGTGGTATATCGTGGCAACTGAATATTATTCAGCATTAAAAGGAACTTAGCTGTCAGGTCATGAAAAGATATGTAAGGCATACTATTAAGTTAAAGAGGACAATATGAAAAGGTTATATACTATATGATTATACTATATGACATTCTAGAAAAAGCAACAATATGTAGATAGTAAAAAGATCCGTGGTTGCCCCAGGATTCTGTGCAAAGGAGAGATGGATAGGTAGATCACAGAGCGTTTCTATAGCAGGGAAACTTCTGAATACTACTATCACAGAACACATGTTGCTATTTATTTATAAAATCTAATTGAATGTGCAACACAAAGAATGAACCTTGACTTTGGACTTTGGCTCCTAATGATATGTCAATGTTGGTTAATTTTATTAGAACAAAGCTGTGAGTGTTGTGCAGGACATTAATGTGGAATGTCATGTGTGAGAACTGAGATGTGCTGAAATTCTCCTTATTCTCCCCACACAGTTTGGCTGTGAATCTAAAACTGTTCTTACAAAGGAAAATGTATTAACTGAAAATAAGTAAAATATGTCAAAAAATGTTAAAAAAAAGTAAAACCCAATTCTTTTTTAAAAATATTCTTTGAAATTTGACCAATTCTTATTATTTCTTTAGAATATTAACATTTGAAACAATATCTTCTTCTTTGGGAGTTGTCACATAGATTTCATACATTGCGGTATCATTTTTGTTATTTCTTTTAAAAATCTATGGTTGTCACTGTTAAAAAAACAATATTTCCACAAATTCAGTTTCAAAGATCTAATTGGCTTATTAGTTATTCCAGAACTGGGTAGCATTCAGTCTACAAACTAGAAAGGCGCTCTAATGAGCTCAACAGAGTGAGTGAATTTTATAGGCACTTAAAAAAACAGAGGAGCACAGGAAAAAAAGGAACAAATATTGGATTGATCATTTCAAGTTTAATTTCTCTGTAGTGTTGTAGGCTAAATCCTGATGGCTTAATGGGATTTGGCTATCATCTGTCTCATGATTTCTGGGAAGAAATGATCTTACAGTCCGATCTTACACGTCAGGGACCAAGTTTCAGTTTGGCCACATGTCACTTTAGCACGAGTTCATTTTTCACTTGTTCAAAAATAACATCATCAGTTAACATCACATTTCATCCTTGTCTCAGTAGATACTGAATTGTCTTATTTTAAAATGCTTGTTTTTTAAAAAAATACTATTTTTTATATAATAGTATTACTTTAAATTCTACTGGAATCCTGTATAGATGACGTTTTATGTGATATGGGAGTGGAGATGAGCTTTGAGAGGCCAAATTTTCAAACTCAGGAAAGCAAACATTTGCTGTTGTTAAGATGTCTACCTAAGAAAAATATAATCTGGATTATATTTTTCAAGTATCTTGCATTTATCTGTTGCCTTATCAAAAAAAAAAAAAAAGATAAAGGTGGAGGCAGAATTCCCTAGAGATATTGTGTTTCTCAATTTACATTTATGTTTCTTATAGTTTTCTACTCATTGGCACACAAACATTACGGACTACAATCTTCATCAAATGTCTGTGAACATCAGTATATAAAAATCACTTATTTTTGGACATAAAATTTGGTATGAAATAACATTGCCATTTGCTTTTTCAAGTTGTACCACTCAGTGTTTTAGTTACAATTTTGTGATTTTTTTTTGGTCATACATATGACAAAACTATTTATACATTTCTGAGATTGTCCTGTTATTCACATATATCCAATATCAGAACAGCAGTTTGGGTAAAACATAGTTTCAAAATCATGACAATTACTTCACTTTTATGTTGTGAAATTAATTTCCTTCATAACATTGCAGAAATAAAGTTAAAAAACCATATATTCTAGTACCTGAGTAGCTAAAATATTATTTTCTTTGTTCTTATATTTTAAAGTATGGACTCCATATGTTCACAAGATTGTTTACCATTCAATGACTTCTTTGAATTATTTCAGTTTTGAATTCCTTTCCATTTCTTTGAATTCTTTTATCAGCTAAAAAAATTTCTTAATTATACTATAGATTGTAAATTTTTCTTATGAATATGAAATATTCTCAGATTAAATCTGTTTTTGTCCCTTCAATTTCTGATTCTTTTATGGTTTTCATTTCAATGTCAATTTCCCCAGCATTGAGAAAGTGATTGATTCTTGTCTTTCACTTAACTAGTTAAAAAGTCACATGAAATTCTATGATTTCCATGTGGATTCAATTTTGCCTTTCTGTGTACACACACACATTATCTTTTACAGCTTGCTTCTGTTTCAGTAAATGATACACCTTAGACATGATTCCTCATTTTAATGTGACTGTGTCCCTCAATTTTTTTAATAGTTGTATAATGTTGCATTAAATGGATTTGCATAATTAAACAACTGGTTCCTTTGTGATAGGCATCTAGTTTGAGTCCAATCTTTAAAGTATAACAATTCTACCCAATAATCTTATATACATTTCTTTTACAGAAGTGAATAAGTTTGCCAGATAAATTTCTAAAAGTAATAATTTCTAGGTTTCAGAACCTTTCTGTTTTCCTGATGATTTGTTCTTGCATTTTTGAGAAACATTGCCAAATTGCCCTTCCTTTTTATACATCTTCTCACCCAATTCCATTTTAATACAAATCTGTTGTTTCATCTTGAAGTTATTCTCATTCCTAGATTTAATGTGTTATTTTGCTACTTTATTTAGTGATTTATTCTAGAAATTATTTCTTCAAACATTTTCTCTTTCTGTGATATTTATATGTAATGAGAGGTTTAGCCTTCATTTGAGACTTCAAGTTAACTACCCACTTTTGTCCCACTGCTGGTTTATTTCTTTTTTTCTTTCTTCTTTTTTTTTTAACCCAGAGGGGCTTAACCACTAAGCCACATCTCCAGCCCTTTTTATTTTTGATTTTGAGATAGGGTCTTGCTAAGTTGCTTAGGACCTCGCTAAATCACTGAGGCTGGTTTGATCTTGTGATCCTCCTGCCTCAGCCTCCTGAGTAGCTGAGATTACAGGTGTGTGCCACAGAGCCTGGCCACATTGATAGTTTTTGTTTTCTTATAAATATCTGTTTCCCTACCTCATTGCTTTCTGTGGTTTTTCAACCCCTTCCTGGTATGAGGTCCTGATTAAATGTTTCTCAGCAGGTATAGATCTACTGACCAATATGTCTGTCTACCAGAATATTGAAATGCCCTGGCTCAGCGGAAGGACCTGCTGATGTTTGCAGAGTGGTTCTCAGTGTTAGCCAGCATCTAAGAAGAAAGCTTTGCTGAACTGAGTGGCATGGATGCCAGCCCTCACTGAAGACAAGTCTAAAAATCATAATTTCAGCACCAAATTTCCCCATGGCTCTTTCTATCTCTCTCTTCTCTTTCAGAACCTTGTATTCGAGCCACACCTCCTGAGGTATAATTCATCCAAGCACGTAATCCTGTGTCTGCCCCGTGGTTTCTTGGGAGTTGAAGTTGTCATGGGTGAATGAATGTTGAAAAGAAGGGGATTTGGAGGGGAAGAAGTTGGAAAAGAATAACCACCCCTGAGCTATTTTATTATACCTGCACTCTGTGGGGGTTATTAGTTATCACCCAAACTCTAGATAACTTGTAATATATCTACATCTGCTTCAAACTACCTTATATGTGTCACCTAAGTGAAAATGTTCAAGTGATTCTTGATTCAACTTAGATAATGTATATAAGATAGGTCTTTTATTTTTTAATTATTTATAATAGGTGTCTGTGAGTTTAATTTCTTTTGCTATTTAATTATTTCTTTATTTCTATTGATATTTTATTAGGAAGTTTGGAGAACCTACATCAAGATAGAGGGATACAAATATGTCCTAAGTTAGACTTTTTAATTTAATTTAGAACTTAAATCAGTTCATTCTTCTCTTAGTCACACATTTCTATCTCAATGACTTAGTGAATAAACCATTCTTAATTGTGCTTGCATTTTAAGTGAAATATATGAGCTAAAACTATAAAAAGCAGTAATACTATCCGAATTCTCACAAAGTAAAAAATAGCATATTAACTTATCTTTTGTGCAAGTCCACATTTCCATACAATATAGTATTAAAAATTATTCATTATAACTTATGTTTTTCTATATTCTGGAAGGCATCCATTCTTCTAATTTTCAGTTACTTCCAAGTTGCTCCTAACCCATTGGGCTTCTGCCTCCAAATCCCTTCTGGTGTAGTATTCTCTTCTACTTATCAATTTTATACTTGACTGAGTCTTTTTTCTGTTCTGTTAATATGCTAGAAATCTTCCTAACAATTTGCAAGGAAGCAATATTCTTTTTGAATCCCCTTTGAAAAAGAAGGGCTTTTAGATTTAGAAAGATCAAATCAGCCTAAAAATACTAGAATGGTGCTATATTCTGAGTGATGAACAAATATATCACCAAAGGACACAAAGAACACCTGGGATTAGTTCATCTTCCATAGTGTGCAAAGGCTGTATTTAGCTACAACCCTTAACATAATAAATTTTGTTTTCCTTTTATTATTGTAAGAATTAAAATATTAGAAAAACTTTGAAAAGACTTAAACATCACAAAAAGGGAAGGGGAGTGGAGGGGAGATTATCCCACAACTTCCCTATCAACAAAATAAAATATATAGGTAGCCTAAATGTGGCAGAATGACTTCACAAATCAATCAAAAATTTTAAAAAGGACAAAACCAAACCACAGGTATGTACTCTGGTTTCCCCTCCTCCAGTGTGTCAGGGTGAATGCGGTTGTAAGATATTTATTAATTATGAGATAAAGCACTAAATTTTCATGTTCACAGTTGAGATGCAATATATGTTTCAAATGTTTTCAACTAAAAGCTTTAAAAGAAAAAAATATAAATAGCAATTGATTTATCATTCCTTAATTTCAGTGTGAAAAAATAACTCATTCTTTTTCTACATTCCAGAATTCCAATTATTTTAAACACTTGTTTTTCCTTAAGGGCTAAGGATAATCAGGGCACAATGATGGTCCCTTTTAATTGCTCAGTTACTCTATCCAATGATCCAACTTTGGCTTCAGGTTGCTATAGCAATTAAAATGGGAAAACTGGCAACAAAGCCTAATAAAACTTCATTTAATCCATTATATATGGTTACAGCAAACCAAAAAGCTTCCTACGGATTCAGAAACGGATGCATCACCTCTGTAGATAATTAAGTGTTTTGGTGGGAATTTGTTCAAAAAACCTGATGTACAATTAGACAAATATGTTCACATATCATGTTTCACTGAAGTCTGCATGAGCCTACATGCTTGTCAATGGGTCCTGCTCCTAAATGCTTTTATGGCTGATTAATTGTCAATATCAGGCAGGAGCTTGCTCATTAGCTCCTCACAGAGCCCATTTTAGATTGCAATGAGCTTCATTTCAAGATGATACGCTAACTGTTAATAAACGAAATTGAATTTTTTTTCTTATGTGAACAGAGCTTGTTGGAAAAAATGAAAATCTTCCAAAAGAACTCAATAAATTCAGATTATTCTGTTATAGAATTTACTATTTTAGCATCTATGCTCCCTTAGTTAAATATGAACTTTATGCTTGCTTTTATTTTTCCCTTATTTTTGTAATTTGTCTAGTGTCTCCCACAGTTATATATTGATATATTTAACTAATATCACTTCTACATATAATAAAGCAAGTTTGTTTTAAGATTTACTGGATCTTAGTAACTAACTTCTTAGGCAGCCATTGTAAAAACATGTACATGTTACATCATTACTAAAAATTCTACCAGGCAATTCACTCAGTATTTTTCCTTTGAATTTTCTAAAATTATTAGAAGCCTCAATAACACACCTGTTTCATTAATATAGGTTGAAAGCAGTTTGGGGGTTATGAAATGTACTTCAATAAAGAGGACTTGGGAAAGAAATACAGAATTTTTCCTAAGTCATGATTTTGGGATTATAATTGTTACTATTCCTATTGTTTTGCACAAAACTAGACAGATTAAGTCTTGTCATTAGGAAGACTGTTCTCTCAAATTAAAATAAAACTGAAATTTCCAACATTACCAGGCACCAGTAAGAATAACTGTTTTATTACATTCATACCTATACACTAAAAACATACTACGTTCACTAAAATTTCTACTTGCTATTCTCATTATTGTATCTGAACTAGGAAAATAAAACAAATTAAGCATAGTAAAAAATGCAGCTTATAGCCGTATAAAAGAGAAAATAAATTTGACAAGATATAGAATTGTGTTTCAGCAAAGAGTTGCAAATGCACTAATTAAGGCATCAACATTTTTAAAAAATTACATATTTTAAGGTTGCAACCGTTGAAATAATAATCTGTAATCAATAATTACCTTCCATCAAAAAACGATAATAATCACTAAGCACAGTGGTGTCTTTCTCTGTTCTTTGAGTCTTTCATTTATTGGACATACTAACGAAAGATGATGAAAATTTAAAAGAAATTTCAATTATTCCAGGTGTAAAACCAAAAAAGATATGTTAAGTAGATGGTAGAAAAGAGTACTTAATAGACATTAAAAGTTCTCACACTTGAAATCATTCAGGGGCCTTGAGCAAAAATGTGTCACTAAAGTGACTGAAATTTCACAGTTGTCATAAATATATGAGAGGAAACAAGGGAATGTGCTTCCTTGGCTAGAATTTAGAAAATAACAAAGACCCATTGCTGAAACGAAAACTCTACTTCTTGATTGATACTTAATACTCAAATGACCCACAGCCTAAGATTACTTCTAGTTCTCTTAAAAATAAATTCGGGGGGCCGGGGTTGTGGCTCAGTGGTAGAGCACTTGCCTAGCATGTGTGAGGCGCTGGGTTTGATTACCAGCACCATATTAAAAAAAAAAAAAAAGAGGAACAAATAAAATAAGGGTATTGTGTCCATCTACAACTAAAATACATAAATAAAATAAATTCAGGAGACAAAGGTGTTTCTCTTACTTGATTACAGAAGACAGGAATGCAGGCCTCTTCAACTTGTCTTCTTTTCTAATAACCACATTACTGTCAGTATTTAACGATTTAATTTCAATAGTTTTGTGAATCGACTTTGACCAGCAGCCAAGGTAAAAAAAAATATTTATTAATTTTATTCTATGTTAAGGTGACTATACATGAAAACGTTGGTTCATGGGTACATTCCATAACAATTCTCTAAGAAGTTTTATGAAAGCAAAATGAGAACACACAACAGAATCTAAAATACCCTTCAGGAACCTTTGAAATTATTAAAAACACCTCTTCAAATGTGATGTAAATTCCCTACTCAAAAACAAGAGTTAACTTTGATTCCTAAACTGAGGTCCTTCTACCCACTGAATAGATTTTCTTAAAATGTACAGCTCTGCCACCATTTGGAGTTCAGAGCCACCTTTCCAACTGTCTTCTCTTTCAGAACCCTAACAGGAAATTGCAGTTATTGGTGTTTTCTGAACACACAGTGGGGATTTTCTATTCTGTGCCTTTCTTAGGAATGGCTATAATATGAAAACTCTCTACCATCTGTCTCAAACCCTGACCATATCCACCTGCTTTCCTTGCCCCTTTCAATTTTGCTACTTAAGGCTTTCCTGAGCATGTGGAGGGCATGTGTACCCTCCCACACCAATATTCCTTCAATATTTTAATTGTGCCCTTCTAATTTTATTTACTTTGAAGGAAAATTATTGGCCTAAGAACAATGAATAATATTCATTTTTTTAACAAAGAGAAAGCCAGGATAATAGCAAACTCTATAAAAAGACATGAAAATACTATTTTAATGGTAGAGAGATAAGGAAAGTACATTGTAGTGAGAGCTATAGATAGTTTTAGATGTGTGCATGTAAATATGTATATTTTGGTTTTGGCTATCTTTACAGAGTTGAATCATCCCATGATTCAGTCTCAGAACTCCTCAGTGTCCCTATAAAAATATCTGTCTTTGGCAATCAATCAGCACCCCATGCTTAGCTCCAAAAAACAACTATTCTGCTCTCTGTATGTTTTTCCTTTACTAAAATGTTCATATAAATTGAAACATGAGATGAGGTTCTTTGTCTCTGAGTTTGTTTACTTTGTATAATGTTTCTGTTCATTCCTTACTTACCATTTATCAACAATGGGTACTTTTGATTGCTGAATAGCATTCCATTGTTATATGGATATACCACATTTTAGCTGTGTACCCACCAGTTGAGGGAAATATGTATTGTTTTCAGTTTGGGGCTTTGATGAATAATGCTGCTTTAACTATAAATATTACTCCCTAAGTCTCTGTGTGGGTGTCACTAATTTTCTATTTGACACCCAGGAATTGAATTGGTGTGTTATTTGTTCAGTTTTGTTCACTTTTTTAAATAACAGCAAGACTTTTTAAAAGTGGCTGAACTTGTACATTTCCTTCAGAAACATGAGTTATTTCTTCTTTCATTTTTGACATTCAGAATTGTCTTTAAAAAAAATAACTTTTCTCTTTGGTGGGCAGTGGTATATAATTGTTGTTTTAATTTGCATATAGTTAATAATTAAAAATGCTTCACCGTTTCACATATATATGCCATCCATATAGATTCTTTGGTAAAATAGCCATACAAATGTTTTACACAGTTTTAATTTTTTCTTTTAATTATTGAGTTGTAAGAATTCTTTATACATTAATAAGCTCATTATCAGATATATTACTTCCAAATGTTTTATCCCAGTTTATGTCTTGTTTTATTCTATTTATTTATTTATTTGTTTGTTTATTTATTTATTTATTTATTTTGGGTACCAGGGATTGGACCTGGGGTCCTTAACCACTGAGCCACATCCCCCAGTTCTTTTTATTTTTTATTTTGAGACAGGGTCTCACTAAGTTGCCCAGGACCTCACTAAATTGCCGAGGCTGGCTTTAAACTTGTGACCCCCCTGCCTTAACTTCCTGAGTTGCTGAGATTATAGGCATGTGCCACCACACTCTGGCTATCTTTTTATTTTTGATGGTAAGTTTCAAAGATTTAAAGTTTTAAATTTTGATGAATTTCAACTTATCTTTCTTTTTTTGTTGTAATGAACTGTGCTTTTGATATCTAAGGACTCTTCCTCAAATATGTTCAGGAAGATTCTCTCCTATGTTACCTTCTAGAAATTTAATGTTCATCAACATCTAAAAAAATATTTTTTTTAAAAAAGAAAGATAGTTGAGCCAGGCACAGTGGTGCACACTTGTAATCCCAGCAGCTTGGGAAGGTAAAGTATGAGGATCGTGAGTTCAAAGTCAGCCTCAGCAAAAGCAAGGAACTAAGCAATTCAGTAAGACCCTGTCTCTAATAAAATATTTAAAAGGGTTGGGGATCTGGCTCTGTGATTAAGTGTCACGGGGTTCAACCTCTGGTATGAAGAAAAGAAAACAAAACAAAATAGTTGAATTTTGTCAATTTTTTTTCTGGTATCAACTGAGATTGCTGAATATTTTTTCTTTATTTCCATTAACTCTTTTTCTAGTTCCTTAAGGTCTATAGTTATGTATTGATTTCAGACATTTTTTGTTTTTAATATACACATTTACTGATATGAATTTCACTTTTATCACTGCCTATGTGCATTCCATAAGGTTTAGCATGCTCTGTTTTCATTTATTGCAGGGTATTTTCTAATTTCCATTCTTGTTTAACTACTTTGTTGTTTTATTTCCATATATTTGTGAATTTTCCAGATTTCTTTTTACATATAGATTCCTACTGCGTGTTCTATCATCAGAAATGTTACTTTGATTTTAATATTTAATTTTAATCTTTTTAGTTTTTTAAGGCTTGTTTGTGGTTTAATTTATGTTCTACACTGGAGACTGTCTTATACACACTTGAAAAAAAATCTGTATGCTGATGTTAAGGTGTGGAATGATCTGTATCTGCTTAAGTCCTCTAAATCCTTATTGATCCTCTGTTTCATTGCTGTATCTACTACTGACATTGGGAGCATTGAAGTGTCTAACTACTATTGCAAAACTGTCTATTCTTCCTTTCAGATCTCTTGATGTTGCCTCAAATATAACAGGGCTATGATATTTAGTGCATATATGTTTTTAATTACTGCATCATCTTGGTGAATTGATGTTTTTATCAATGTAAAATGTTCTTATTTGCCTCTTGCAATGGTTTTTTAATTAAAGTTTTTTAACTAAAGTGTATTTGCTGCTATTTGTATGAAATGTCTTTGCAAATCATTTTCTTTCAAATTATTTGTGTCTCAAATCAAAGTGAGTTTCTTGACAGCAAGCAGAAAAAAACATGTTTTTTTTTCCATATGTTTTGCCCATCTATGTCAATGGATTACATTTTTTCTTATGTAATCCATTGACATTAAAAATAAGTATCAATAAAGGTCTTCTGCATTTGCTGTTTGCTTTCTATGTCTCTTGTCCTTCGTTTTCTTTATTTCAGAATTTTTTTTTGGTGTTTAGTGGATTTTTATAGTGACATATTTGATTCCCCTTTCCCTTTCTTTCCTTTTGTGTATATTCTATAGATACTTTCTTTGTGGTTACCATGGGGATTGCATGTAGCACCCCAAAGTTACAACTAACTTGAGTCAATACCAACTTAACCTCAGTTTCATACATAAACTCTACTCCTACAAAGTTCCATCCTCTCCATATGTTCCTGATGTCACAGATTACATATTTACACATTGAATGCATAATAGCATAAATTTAAAAATATTTCTTTTGCCTTTTAAATCCTATAGAAAATGAAAGCAGAGTTGCAAACCAAAATTACCATGTAGTGGCCTTTGTATCTGCTCATGTATTTACCTTATAGGAGAGCTTTGTTTGCATATACCTTCATGCTACAACACAAGATCATTTCATTTCAACCTGAAGAAATGTTCTTTAACAGTTCTTGTAAGGAAGGCCTAGTGATGAAGAATTCCCTCAGTTTTGGTTTATCTTGGAAATTTGTAGTTTTTTTTCCCCTTCATATTTGAAGGACAATTTTGCCAGATATAGACTATAAACTGACATTTTTAAAATTTCATATATATATAAATGTATATAATACATATTTAATAGATTATAACATGAAAGATTTTCTGCCTTTCTGCTTCTGGGTTTTGATGAGAGATCTGCTGATGACTGTGTTGAGACTCCCTTGAGAATAGCAAGTGTCTTCCTCTTGTGGTTTTAAGATTCTGTCCATGTCTTTGGCTTTCAGCAGTTTGATTATCATTTGTCTGGGTCTGAGTCTCTTTGTGTATATGGAATTTGGATTTTACTGAGCTTCTTTTATTCACAGATTCATGTCTTTACTCATATTTGATAAATCTTTTGTGATTTTTTGTCATCCTGTTTCTTTCTCCCTTCCTCTTCTGGTACTCTCATGATGTATATGATAGTCTTCTTGATGCTGTCCCACAATTGTCTTAAATTCTGTTCACTTTTTTCATACCATTTTGTTTTCTCCTTTTTTAGACAATTTAAGTTGTCTTATCTTCCAGTTCACTCATTCTCTGAAAATCTATTAATGATCCATTGTAGGGGGTTTTTCATTTGGGTTATTATGAATTTTCAACTCGAGAATTTCCATGGGGTTCATTTTTCAATAATTTCTACCAGTTTGATAATGTTCTCCCTTTGATAATATATCATGTTCCAAATTCCCTTCAGTTCATTGCATTTTTCTTTATCTATTTGAGCAGACTTATGACAGTTGTTTTAAAATCTTTGTCTAGTTAGTCCAGCATCTGGACTTCCTCAGGGACAATTTGTGTCAATCAATTATTTGATTCCTTTGAATGAGCCATTTTCCTGTTTCTTTGTACACCTTTTAACTTTTTGGTGTTGCAGTTGACAATTGGCACTGGATTTTTATAAAGGGGTGACACTGAAAATCACATTTTCTCCATTCCTAATGTTTTCTGTTTTTTTTTTTTTTTTGTCATCCTTTTGATCATGTGGAGACTGTTTAGCCCATTTGTTCTGAGATTTTTCCACACAAATTTTTGCAAAGGCTACTACATGACCTGTATGCTTGTTTTGTGGCTTTAGTTTGCATTCGGCTAATATTTTGATAGAGATCACCTTTAGTGCTAGGAGCTAAGAAAGACAAAAACACTGAGATAAACAAGCAGATAATCACTTTTCTTAGTCTTCACAGGCTGCTTCTGTGCTGGGGTGCTCCTTTATGTGAGAGCAGGTGAGAGCTTAAGGTGTTCTAAGAACTTCTAAAGACGCGTCCTGCTTGGGCATTTGTACTACTTTCTAAATTCTCCTGGATATGAAGTTGCTTTAGGAACATCCTAATTTCCCATAAGCTTCAGTCGGTTTCTTTTCTGGGACTTGGGCAATCTATTGCGTGCGTCCATCCAGAATCTCTTGCTCTGTACTTTTGTAGATGTGCTGGCCCCTTAGAGTTTTTAGTAGCAATGATTATTACTTTTTCTGTTTATATCCAGAATTATGTGAAACAGAGATGAGAAACTCGATCCCTCAAGTACCCATCCAACGAAGTTTGTATAAATATACACAATAATTTACAGAAGGTCTACTTTGCTTCCTTCGTTTTGAGGTGGAAAATTTGTAACCAAAACTGTCACCCCTCAAGACTAATACCATCATGTGTTAATGACGGGGTTGGGGAGTAGAGTGTGAAAACACCACAACACTCTATTCCTATTTTGAAGATGGCTTTTTCTTTTTCCTGGAAATTTTCATCTTTTTTTAAAAAATTTGTTCTAAGCAGCTATACATGACAGTGAATGCATTTTGACACATCATACATATGTGGAATATAACTTCTCATTCTTCTGGTTGTACATAATGTAGAATCACACTGGTCTTGTAATTACATATATATATATATATATATATATATATATATGTGTGTGTGTGTGTGTGTGTGTGTGTGTATGTATGTGTGTGTGTGTGTATATATATATATATATATATATGTATGTATATATGGGGGGGCTAAGATGGCTTTTTCTTGATTGAACATTTATTTTTTGCTGTAAATTTTTCATTATTTCCCAGAGATCCTAAAACACTTATTCACACTCCTTCCGGGTTTTTGTTATTGCTTATTTTGTTCTGTTTTTGTTTTTGAATAAGAGCTACTAACTAGACTTACATTTTACCGATGTCACCCTCTAAGGATTCTCATTTTCATATGTCTAGAAACTCTTTATTTCCTTCCTTCTTTGTTCTTTTCTGAGACCTCTAGAAGAGAGCAAATGCCTCTAGAATCAAGTTCATCATATCATGGTGACTTCCTTTTTTTCTTCTCATTGATACTTGATCTTACTGATTATCTAATGCTGTTTATAAGTTGCCATTCTTTAAATTTCAACAATTCTATTTTGAAAAGCACACATATAACAAGTTCATTTTTTTTTGTTTTCCTAAGTATGCAAATATGGCGGGCATTTCTTGCAACTAAAAAGGATAGTATTCTCTTTCATTTTTTTTTTGTTTGTTTTTTAATCCAGGTACTATGATGATGTTCTTTGTGGTTCCTTCAAAGTTCTCTGCTGCTTTCCCTTTCCTCATAAGCTGATATTTTTTTCCATGTAACTTTCATATCAAATTTTACTTCTTTAATGATTTTCAAAATGATTAATACATACTCATTTATAGGTCATTATATTAACTGTAGCAATTGAGAGAAGCAATTCTCCTACTTGTTGTATCTGCTGGTTCTTAGCAGGCTGGTATACTTCCTCTCTGCTTGTTACTTTAACTCCTGGGCTCTTCAGCAGCTCTATTTTCCCCATGCATGTAGTGGATAGCCTCTATTATGGAACTATCCCACAGATAGTGTTTGTTTTTTCTTCTGATAGAACTTTTGGGATATGTACCGTGAGACATCCATTCACAAAGCATCTCAAATCAGAAAAGTAAGATGATAAATTTGTGTTGTTTAAAGTAAGAAAAAGAAAAAAAAAAAAGAAAATCCACCCCTAATACCTGCATGTGAAATAGATTTACTGTTTCTGTTTCTTATTTAAAAAAAAAAAAAAAACTTCTATATCAATTTTTTGAAAGAGTAAAAACGTTTTTCTTCTCCTTTGGGATGGTAGAGTGTATATTTTCTTTGAGCTATTTATGAAGTGGGAAGAACTTTTAGAATATTTTATGCAGGAAAAAAGGAGGAAGATGGCGGCGAGGGGAGTGCATTACCCCCGTGTGCTGCTTCACTGTGTGGGAGTATGACAAGTCAGGACGGCTAAAGGATATCTTGTTAGGAATTTCCAGCAATAGTGGGGTGCTCCGGAACCTGGAGGAAGGATTTCCATCGCACGAGGATCGGCTACGGGGACTCAAACGCGAGAGGTTTGTCGCACGGAGGGTAACTGCTTATTCAGCAAATCGCCCCGCGGCGAAAGTCTGCAGTGTGCGCTGGGATAGAGACGCAGGGTTACAGCGCTGCAGTTTCTGCCAGCCGCGCAAGCACCGTACTCAGGGCTGAATTCTGGGTTCCAGACGGGG
>NW_026000022.1:2184805-2191748 GCF_001458135.2 Marmota marmota marmota
AAAAAAAAGAATATTTTATGCAGGGGATCTCATATGAAATTCTGTAAAATTTATAACCAAAAGAAACTTTAATTTTTCTTCTCTTCCTTTCTTAGGTTTCAATCTTTATTTTTGAACAGTCGAAGGGCATTTCCCATAGGAAGGTCTTTTTGTTTGGTTGATGAATTAATTATATCTCACAAAAAGCATAAAATTGGTATCGGATCCAGACATCACAAAATAATCCCCAAATAGAACAGTCAGCAGATATTCACTTTGTGAGATTCTGGAGACTTCTTTTAAGGCTGATGCATAATATAAGTCATTTTAAAATGTATCAGAGATTGTCATTATTTATAGTTATACATTTCTATGTACATATATCTTAGGTATAAACATAAGATATAATTATATTAAAGCTACTATTTTATAATTTAATTTAGTAGCTATATATATACCTATACATGGAGATATTTACAAAATATTAACAACAAAATGGCTTTGCAATGAGACTGCTAAACTTTTTTACCCATTTTTGTCATCAAAAGTTACATCAATGTGTCATATAAAATTTGAATGTCTTTTCTATGTATTCCATTTGCTGGAACTATTTATAAATTTTGTCCTGGTATTTTTCTTCTTAGTGTCTTGTAATATGACACTTCATGTTTAATATAACTGAGTGTATATATGTGTATACACACATATTAATGTTCTCTCTGCGTTTGTACAGATCAATAGCATAAGTGATTCATATTGAACATATTTAAACCTAAATGTCTTACACTGAACATTTCTCCCTATATGCGGAGAGAAGAGTGCTATTTCACAGTCATTACCATTGTTCTAGGTGCATATTAAAGAATGGTGGAGAGCTACAGAGGTCACAAGAAGTGACACCTAAGCCTGTAGAGACTCATCTCATAAAGCCCCAAAGTTCTATTAGAACTCTACTTTGATTACCTATTTATTGATACTTCAATGGTAGAAAAAATATAATTAGATCTACATGGTCACTGCCTTACAAAATTTAATTGAAATTTCTATTTTGTTAATTATCTATGACTACTAACCCCCTATTTACATGTTGTAGAAAGAAACTACAGTTTTTTTTTTTTTTTGTTTTTTTTGTCGGGTAGAACATACTGTCCACTATCTGGATTGAATGACTCATAGTAGGTGCTCAATAAATGTGTGTGTGTGTGTGTGTGTGTATCAAGATTACTCTTTCTTATTTACATGCTTTGTGATAGTGTCTTAAAAAAAACATTTTTTAGTTGTAGGTGGACACAATACCTTTATTTAGTTTTTTGTTGTTGTTGTTGTTTTGTTTTTGTGGTGCTGGGGATCAAACCCAGAGTCTCATGGGTGCTAGGCAAGCACTCTAGCTCTGAGCTACAACCCCAGCCCACCTTTTTATTATTTTAAGGATACAATATTTCCAGTGCTGAATCATTGTTAACTAATATCTAACTAGGACATTTACTGAGGGAGACATTCTTCACCTATTCTTTTGGTAGGGAGAAATGGCGATGGGGGTAAATCAGTTCAGAGGAATGTTTCAGTTTCATTCCAGGGGTCGGGGTAGAATAGGAGGTTTCATAAAAACTTGCTCTGGTATAACTACGTGTTTTCTGATTCTGAATTTTTGTCCTACTTGTATAGGATGGTCACATATTACCAATCTGTATCATAACCCCCCCCCCAACACACACACACACACTCTTCATTTGAAAGCCTTGATGCTTTTTCAGTATAGATAAGTTTTGTCACAATTCTGAAAACAGAGTATTACCTGGGATTCTGACTTTCTATTTTCCACCCCCTCCTCATATCTTTTTCCACCAAGGAATTGGACAGATTTTGACTTTTTTAAGGTAGATGACCTGTGATGAACTTGAGTTGCCATTTTCATGAACAACTTTTTAAATATGCTAAGGTGGCAAGTCTCTTGCCTGGTCATTGGGAATCTGTTTTGATGACAGTGACTGATTTGGGGTTTTATCTTACAATTCATGGCATCCTTTGCTGGGTGTCAAGCAGGATTTTTGCCACTAGGGATCACTGTCCAGGAAAGGTTTTATTCTTTACTTTTAGAATAAATATGATTTCACACTCAAGGCATTATTTTTATCAGAGTCTGTACTTTAAAGATTGAGGCCCGGGTCTGTGCTGTCCAATATGTGGGATCTAGATATGTGGATAGCAAAAGAGCTTTCCTTCCAAAGGACTCTTCCTATGAACCGTAGCTTTGTAGATTTGGTTCTAGCTGGGAACAATAGCCAAGGTAAGATAATTCGGCCTTGATGGCAGCATGGAAAGCTGAATTGGTTCTTCTCTTCACATTAAGCAATACATGAAACCCACCTGGGGATCCTGGGAAAGTCTGACCAACACTCCCACTATGCCCTGTTTTGTTTTTCTCCTCCCACTGCCAAACCTTGGTGAACTCTGGAGACATTCAATCTTTCCAGTTTTGCTACCTGTAACGAAATATACAAATGTCAGACTCCCATTAGGAATTCAAGTACAATGGCTCATCCACCATGAAGTTTAAGGCCGTCGAGAATCCTGTTAAACAATCTCATCGGAGTTCATCACCAAGACACAAATCTGGAAGCAATATTTTTTTCCACATAAATGCCATTCCTTAGATATGCTTTTGGATGTTGTCAAATATAAATTATCTCAGGAAACAAGGCAACAGAACGTGCTTCACTGTGAGTGTCCCCTGGGCTCATTTTATACCCGAGTCTCTTCCATAAGAGGGTCCTTTGTGGCCCTGATTGCATGGCTGGTGTCTGTCCGTCATTGTTTTAGCAACAGGGCACTGGGGCACTCTTCCATGGACAATAACCCCCGTGCATAATTGGAGTCTAATTTTAACGGATGGCTATTTGTAATTTTTTTAGGGCAATTTGGAAATTAGAAATAAGAACACGTGAGACCAGATATATGTTCATACGCTTTTTACAAGTGTGAGTCTTGGAGAATGGTTTCATAAGAATCATTAACTTTTTAAAAGACACCCGTTTCCTTCTGTCATTAATGATATGCGTAACAGTTGAATGTAATGCTACTTTTAATTATCACAGCCCTTTCTTTTAAATATCAAATTTCCCCCTCTAAACTGTCCTGCGTTCTCTTTAGAGTCTCATCTGTCACTGTAAATGCCATCCCTTTATTCCTCCTTTAGATGCAGTGACAGGCCTACTCTTATCCCAAGCTTTATCTCTTTTTCCATCCTTTATTGTACTACAAAGATCCCTTTTTCATAGTTTACAGCTGTATCCGCTTTCCACACGTGGCAAATGATTGCCTCGGTAAAGGTATTTTCTGTTTCAATCTTGCATTTTCCCAAGGGAGAACAAAAGGGACAAGCTTTCTGGAGTTGGTTTCACTGAGAAAATTGTTTAGAATTGCCTCATTCCTCAGCAGATTAACGAATGCATACAATCCCAGCTTAAGTGCTATTGTACCGCACAATTTGTCCATTATACTTTGTCCTTTCCATTTAGAAAGCCCCTCACCAATTAAAGTAATACAGCCTTCCAATACCTGCTCCCAATTAAATCTGAGCTGTATTACCTGCCCCGATGCAGCTGGTCACAGATTCCTACCACTTACCCGCATTCATTAGGCCTGTTCATTATCAACGGGATAGTGGCAGGAATTCAAGCCACTGCCTTCTTTTAGGGCTCACCGAAATTATCAGCTTTCCACCCAAGGCCCCCAATAAGGACAGGATTAAGTATAAGGAGAAGGAATGCATACAGTAGCAAACTCCATTGTCTCTGCTTTCCTCATGTCCTCTCTATCTTAACACATCAAAAGGATACAGTGCAGGTACAAAAGAACACTCGTCTTAATTAAAGGATCACTTTTCCCTCCCTTTCTAGCCCAAAGTGCACCCCAGCTTTGTTCCTCTGTCTTCACTGCCCTCCCCATTCAAGCCCTTTCTCCAAGACCACAGTGAAAACCCTACAGAAAGGCTCTGAAAGTGACCAAGAAGGCCCACTGACTGCGAGCTTTGTCATTTAAGAACAGGGCTTTCCAGCTTCAGGGTTAATACGCCCCTGAGCAAGGAGGGGGATGCGGAGAGATATGGAGGGTGCCAGGGACTCACTGAATTCCTCCCATGGCATGATGCCGTCAGTGGTTCTCCCAGAGAAATTTCAATCTACTTAGAACAATGCACATAAAATGTCCAACGAGCTTTCTTTACTTTCATTTCAAAGAAGAAAATGTAGCAGTAATTCCTTGGAAACTCTGATGGTTTTTTTCTCAGGATTCTTGAACAAAAAAAAAAAAAGGAAAAGAAAAAGGTGGAGGGAGGCATGCCACAGATGGGAAAAGGTCACAGACTAAAGAAGATAAGAATATTAAAAAGCATTACAGGGACAATTCAGGAGAGAAGGAAATACCAGCAGATTCCAGAAGAAGGTAAGGCAACACTCAGGTACAAACATTTCAGGCAACATAAAAATTATGAAGTCCTAACAAGAAGAGCTCCCTGTGCGCCAAAAAGGCTGAGGACTGAAGACCATCACAGGCTCTGGTGGCCCTCGGTGTCAGGGGAACTCAGCTGAAGACCATGGGTCCTTTCATAGGGGGATCCAGAGCAAATTTTACCCATCTCATCTGGAGAGAAGAGAATGAGATCCTGCACTAAAATGGCCTTTCAAAAAATATCTGATTATTAGGTAGAAGTAATAGATGTCACCTCTTAACTTCATAAACCATCACTTAGCCTTTAATCATTAGCATTTTTAAAGGGATCTCAGTGACTTTGAGAAGGGCAGGAGCTAGGGGAGAATCTCCATCATGGAGAAGCTGCAGACATTCTCCAAGCAGATAGATGCATGGTGGGTGGATCATCAGTGAAAATCCATTGTAAGCAACTTTACTATAAGTCTTTATTGTATACATGCAAATCTTATCAATGAACAGCACCATATGCATATCCATGGCTTTTTTTTTTTTCTTAAGGGTGGGGGAGGTTGTATATTAGTGTTTTCCTCTCAATTAACTTCTAGGCAATTTTCCCAGCTAAATGCATAACATCTCTGGCAAGATGCCAAACAAAACCTTAAGACCCAACACTAAATTCTGCACTTATACAGGCAGCTTAGATTTTCACGCGGTTATCTGGAAGCCTGCCAACGACTCCCACTATAAACCCAGCAGTGGGAAAGCTATATATTTTTTTTATCAAGAAACTCTACTTTAGATTTCCAAGACCACTTGAAAATTGCACTATTTTAATGTGCCTTTTAGACAAAATAAAAGAAAGATTTAACCTGCTATTAAATTAACCCAATTAGCTATTTATTCCATGTAACCTTACACTTTGGATGCTGTTAAATCAAATAAACTGGCAGTGAATGAATTTTTTTGGTGAATTATGGAAATTGCAAGATGCATTCTAGACAATGTGTTCTTATGTCTTTTTTTCTTTCCCTTTTCACTCTGACAAGATTATCAGAACATTTTTTTAAAAAATCTTTTTTTTTTTAATTTTATTTTTTCTACAAATTGGAATTTCCCAGGATCCAGTGCAGCTGAAGGGCCTGCAGAGACACACTGTGGGGATCAGCAAGTGAAGGATAGCTAATCAAATAGAAATTCACACAGAGGCCATTCCTTGGAAATCTTGCCATCAATCCTTCAAACTTTGCTTTTTACTTTTATTTGTACCTTCTATGCAACACATGTGTTCTTCCAATAACATAGTAGTAGTTTTCAAAGTGCTGAGAGTAGTGGCCCAGCTTGGGATGCCAATCAAGTTTTGTTGATGTAACATTTAGAACCAAACTCTGGGGGTCGAGTTGATGTCTGCTGGGACCTACAACTAGAGGAAAAAAATACCTCAAGAACTTGTACAGTGTCTGATAAACCTCTTTTAACACTAAAATGCTTTTGGAAAACAACATTTTGACGATTTAAGAGGCAGTGAACCAGAAACATATGGATTAAGTTTCCCCTAAAATACTCAGGGGCTTAAAAATTAAGGGAGAAATGCTTGGCCAAACAAATGTTACACAACCAAAAGAAAAAAAAAATTGTAAGACAAGCCAAGAGTGTTTGCCAAGCTCCAAGGGCTGATGAGCTCTCTTTCTTTAATATTAACTATTGTTGTTATTACTTTTCAAAAATTTTTGTTAGATAAATCTGGGATTTCAAACACATCTGGAATGGGTTCAGAGAACAGGAGTTCACATCAAAGTGATTTTGCAATTTCAAAAACAAATCATAAATCACAACCTAGCAACATTGCAAATTTGCCTGTGTGAACGGAGAGCCAGGATAGATAGGTAGGCCATGTGGTGGTACCAAGTGGTGTCCATGGCAAGGGTTTCCCAGGTCCTTGTAGCAGGTGAGGCCCTTTCAAAGACAGGAGGATGCTATCAAGAGGACATGTGGGAAGGCAGAGTCTGCATTTAAGCAATGGCCTAAGGTACCAGTGTTAACCAGACCGGAGAGGAAAAAGACCCCAGGGTAGGGCTTCTTTTAACAAGAAGCAGAAAGATGATTCCTTAGGGCTCCTTAGTAACCTAGAAGATATTGGTCCTGAAGAATGGTTAACGGTAGCTTTTTGATTTCCAAGAACAGACGCAGTACCTACTTCTTCCTGTTCTGACCCTGTATAAGTTTTAACAGCACAAACTCATAACAGGATAGCATGACAAAGCACACGGTGATGTGAACTATGTCCAAACTCTTTTCCACTGTCTTTTTCTGGACTTATCCTCTGTCCTTTGGAAGCATGGCTGGATGAGGCAGCAGATTCATTGCTACCTACAAGAAGAACCTATACTTAAAGAACCAGAGTGAGTCCAGATACTGAAGTGAAGGGCTCCAAAGGTAAACTATAAATAAAAGAGGGAGAAAGAAAGAAAATGAAAGAACAAAAGAAAGAATAAAGGTAACAAGGAAGGAAGGCAGAAAGGAAAGCAAGGGGGGG
>NW_026000022.1:2191873-2203054 GCF_001458135.2 Marmota marmota marmota
AGATCAGCATTTAGAAACTTTGAAACTTTCTCTAAGATAGAAGTGACAATTTGATGTGAAAAAAAAAAAAAAAAAAAAAAACCTCCCTTTAAATATTTTGGAAGAGCCATAAGAGTCATTTGACATTTAAAGACACAGCAGTAGCAGTTAACTAGTTGACTATGGAGAACTGATATTTAAGAAAAAAATTGTATTCAAAATTGCACTGCCAAGACATCACAAAACCCCTTCAAAACTGTGGATAAAGTTATAAAATTAACTATGTTTTATATGACTTATTTTTTATAAGGGACCATTGTGTCCACAGAATATACTTACATAATACATTTTACATAATATAATTATATAAAATGTTACAGAATCTGTTTTAGGTAGGATATAATAGTGTCACAGAATATCTTGCGTACAACATAAGATTTTACACTATCAACAGGACAGTAAATTGACATTTTGTTTGAAACTCTTAGAAAAGTTAAAGACAGGTGATTTTATTTGTGATGAATTGCTTTAATATGTATTAATACACTGACTAGCAACTGAAACATAGTTTAACATATGATTTTTTCTGTCTCCTAACTAGAAATTTTTTTCTTTTTTCTTCTGTAAGGGCAGTCTTGAAGATTGGGTGTGATTCATACTGCATCTTATTACTCCCCTAAATTTGTGTCTATTTATGTAAAAATTAGCATAATTTGACTTAAAACTTCTATTACTTTGTAAAAGAGTTATTTCACATATTTCTCACCACAAGTAGCAGCAGTCTCTTAGGAAGAATTTTCTGCTGGGATGAAATATTCTATGCTTGTATTTATACATAACTTCACTCTTTACACTCCAAAATTGCAGGAAGACAGGCTAAGAAAAAAATAACTACATTCGCCCAAGAGTCTTGGTGCAATTTTTTTTTAAAGTATCATTGTATTATAAATACAAGGAGAGAGAGAGAGAGAGAGAGAGAGAGAAAGAGAGAGAGAGAGAGAATATGAATTTGCTTTTAAGAACACTTGCTTTGATTTAAAATGCATTTGTAAAGACCCACACCAAGTTCCTTTGGCAGTCTCACTGGGCCTGCTTGCCCGGTGACAGACAGGCTGTCCTTGGGAACCCAGCGTGCCAATTTCCACCTAGCATGGCATGCACATTAAAGTTGCATGTAGCAGAGCTCTGTAGCATGCATGTCTTTGTCCAGACTATGAATGATTAGAAATCAGAGATTATCTTTAGTAAGGATAAAAACTGGTGTACAAGACCCAAATAAATAAATACATAAATAAACCTGGAAGCTTTTCAAGAACAGAATTAGTGACAGAATCCCAGGTGGGGAGTCTATGTCAGAAGCCTAAATCAGAATTTCTGATGAAGGTAAATGAAGGGTGACAGGTAGTTCCAAAATCCAGCCATAATCAGCAGCGAAAGAGAAGGAGTCACCTAAACTTGAATCAGAATCCAAAATCAGGGTCAAGAGGCACAAGGCAGGGGTAAGCCAGGAAGTCTACCGTGGGCAGTACTTGAGGACAGTAGACAGCCCAAGAGAGGCCGCAGCTTCTTGGGTTTTATAAGGAGAGAGAGAGGGAAAATAAGCCAGGGCTCTGGATAAAAGGCAGCCCGGAAGCCAGGGGTTGGGGGTGGGTCAGCAGGTTACTGTGCCCTCATCTGTCAAGGGCCACACCTGGCAGCCAGGCCTGGACCCTGAAGAGGAGAAAAACCTTCCCAGGGAAGGATTGGTAAACAATATAGATGGAGAGATAGAGGCCATTTTACCCAGGCCTTTGTTTAATCAGAAACTAGTCATTATTAAAAGGTTACTAACTACAGGGAAAAAACGTTCTCCTACGAGGCTAATTTATTCCTGTACAGCAATTACTTCTGAAGAATGACGATTTCTAAGAACTGGGAGGATAAGACATTGTAAAAAAGAAATGCATTATTTCAAGACCTCTTTTTCCTCTCTGTGCACTGATCTCTCTGCTCTTTTATTGATTCATGTCTCAGTGTCCAAACACAATTTTGTCTTTTTTCAACAGAGTTCAAAGCAGAGGAGATGTTCTCTCGTCAGTTTTCAGAATTTCCATATGATTCACCATCTGGCTCTTTCCTCCCTCTGCATCTCCTCTTCTCAGTAGACCCCAGCGTGCTCTCCCTAGCTCACTCCAGAGCCACACCTGGAGCACCTTCCAGGAGCTCCCCGGGCACATCCTGCCTGCATCCCTGCACAACCCCTTTCTCTCAGCCTCTCCGCGAGGACCCCTCTCTCTCATTTATACAGTCAATATTTACTGAGTCACAGCTACGTGCTCAGTCTGTGCTGGGAGTTGAGGGAATGACGGACGAGGTCACCTCTGGAGCTTCCTGTTGTTACTAAGGGCACCCAAAGCTTACACTGTCCAACAAAACTCAGCTCCACTTTCCAATGGGAATCCTCTGTGCTTCCCCATTTTGAATCTGACGCATCTTTGTAATTTCGCTATAAGAAAAAATATATATGTAGCGCTATTTTACCAGAAATCCTATTTTAACTAATTATCCACATGTCTCCCCACTGGGGGGTATGTTGCATCCATCAATTTTTTCTGTATTATGTTGGCTCTGGTCTCTGTGTATTTTAATTATTCATTTGCAGTGACTCTTTGTTCAGGGATGGTGGATGGATGGATGGATGGATGGTTGGTTGACTAGCTGGGTGTAGGTAGTTGAATCCCAAGACAACTTTATTTCTTGAATTCATAGTTCTTTGGCCATTATCGCTCAAGACAGTACAGTCTTCCTGCCTCCACCTGAAATTCATGACTTTTTAATTTAAGCAGTACTTTCCTATAGAACAAGAAATCAAATAACCTCTCCTGTGTTTTGTTAGAACTACTCACCATCAACCTGGTCATGTAACCATTTTCTGTTATTGCACTGAACTTTCCTATGGCATCATGGTGTATAATCGTCTGTTCAACAATATAGTATTAATTTAATAATCAGCAAAGGGGTAACCATCCAAAGAGGATCTGCATTGTGGTTTGACTTTTTAAAATATGTGTAAAAGAAAAATATTTGCATCAAAAGGCCAATCTGGCATTTACGTGAAAGGACATAATGATCATTAATTTTCATAATTAAATGTTTCCAATCTGCCTTGGTTATATAAAATTATTATCAATTATCAATTTATATGTCTTTGACTTTCTTCTAGAGGTTTTTCAAAATGAGTACATAACTATCTTTATACATTTGAAATTTATACATAGTTGATATTCATATATCAACAGATCCTATGTAGAAAAAGAAAGTTTGCTCTATCATGTTTTGACAATTTAAAAAATTCATGTCTCCATCCAAAAAATCCTTGATACAGTAGACTGATTCTGGCACAGGTATCATAATTCAGAAATGTGTAAAAAAATGCTCAGAGAAAGGCATAGCTAATATCACCGTCCTAACACATTCGATATAGAGTATTGCCGAGCTCATTATAGCAGACCCTATACTATAATTATATTACACACATTTTAAATTATCATTATAATTTAAGCCTGCAATTTTGTTTGGGGCTTAGATTTTCCATATTTGTTCTCACATGTGAATCATTTAAATTGTTGAAGTAGAATCTGTTTAGCTGTTTTGAATTATATGAATGAAAGAAAAAAAAATACTTTCTCTTTAAAGCAAATTAAGATATTTGAGAATTCAAATGTGAGACTGTCTGAATTTATAAGCTTGAAAATTTTGAAGTAAATACGAACTTAAAAATATTTTCTAATTTCCCTCGAATGCAATTTACAATTACAAATGAATTAACTCTTTGATATAAATCTGATGAAATTATCACTTTAGTCAGTGATCTTTGTTTTACTATATCAAGAGTATTGATGTTTAAATTAGCATCACAAATTGGTAAGCAATTTAAGATTTCCTCAGTGGATATACTATTGTGGGGTATATAAGTACATGATTTTTCTTTTCAATATTCGGACACAACATTCAGAGTTACAAATTAAATAACCTCCTATTATTATTCCATTTACGTCTAAAATATGATTTCATGAAATGCACACGTCAGAATTTACTAATATTAACTTACCATGAGCAGATGTGGCATTCATTACTTATATTTGGGTTTTCTAATTGGAGACCTTGATACCATTAGTTCTTTACGCTGATCATTTATGTATTTATACTTTGTAAGGAAACTTGGCAAAGATTCCAAACAAACACAGAAGAGAGGGTAGAATTTTCAGGAATGGAGACTTCTATCTTTCTTTCAAAAAATGACTTAAAATACCAGTTTTGATATTGAAATAAAAATCACTTGGCCCCTATCTCCACTCAACTCATTTTGTGTTTTTAATTGCATAATGTCATAGTTCTTGCTGTATTGTTGTTCCTCTTAAACATTTACCTCTGGAAGTCAGCAGAGAGACTTAATGATCAGTGTGAACTTTTATTCTTGATGATATAAGTATTTCAGATTATAAAACTCAACTTGTTAAATTCGGCTCTCCTGACATTTATGAAACAACAGCAACCGCACAAGGGCACTGAGGGAAATCTCTTGAGGACCGAGCAGCAGCTGATCCATTCAGGTTCCCTTGGTCTTTGGTACTTGCTTCCCTGACCTACACCATATATAGCAGAAGTGACTAGAAATAGCTCCTCAAACTCAGGCCAGCAGTTCCAGGAGGAATCCAGCTGCAGCTGAGGCTTACACTGTAGGAGGAGAAGCCAGACTAGGTGTGACTGCATGCAGGGTCTTCACCGTGGGCCTCAGGAACTCACAGTGTCACTATCTCCTTTGTATTTATTTTTATTTTTTAAAATATTTTTTAGTTGTTGATGGACCTTTATTTTTTATTTATCTACATGTGGTGCTGAGGATCGAACCCAGTGCCTCACACATGCTAGACAAGGGCTCTACCACTGAGCCACAACCCCAGCCGCTCCTTTGTGTTTTTTACAAAGAGTTTATTAAAATGTCTAGAAGCCAACAGGATGCATTTCTTTTTACCAAACACTCCAAGCAGCAAGAAGCCCAGAGCGTTTTCATTATTGCTAATGAGGAAGAATATGCTGTCCGTCCTGAGATATTAACATTAATACCCAAGTATAAGCAAATTTAGCCATATTATTAGGAAAGATTTATACAATGTGCATCATAAGAGATATTCCAAAAGAACCCATGAAGTAGTCAATTTGGATGAAAACTAAAATTCTGAAGGTGGATTCACATGATACAACTAGCACAGGCAGTAAATTTTTAAATTTCCCTGATAGTACCTGGTTTCATGGCCTTTCACCCTCTTGTTTCTATGAGATTCTATGTGATTTCTATCACGTTGCCTTTTACAATTTTTGCTCACTTGCCTTATTTTGAAATATACTTTTGTACCATTGTATGTAAGTGAAGATACCTTTTCTTTTCCTTCTCACAATGTTGCATTTCAACCAAATCACCTTTCAACAGCTCTGGAGATAGCACATTAAATGAATTTGATGATGCAAATTTTGTAAAAAATTTAAAAAAATAGATTTTGAAATTATTAACTCCTAATTTGCTGTATAATTTTGTTGTTGTTGTTTTCAGACACGAAACCTCAGAATTTATCCTGGAATTTTAAAATTTATTCTAAATATTTATAATGTAATTTAAAAAATTTATCTTATTTATGGGCCGTGTCACCAATGTTTTTAATGCTATTGAAGCATTAAAAGATGAGTAAGCAGAAATTTTAATTGTCTTATGTTTTAATTGTAATTTTTGCAGTCTCTTCACAGTTGTTTTAGGAGCCATCTTTCCTTGGCGAGACAGGAGTTGGCACCAATTTTAATTTGGTTAATTGTTTCGGCACATTTTCATGATACTTCAGGCATCCCTTGGATTCTGTATGTAGAATGTGATAGTTGTCAGCTTTTGTCAATGAAAACTTTTTGCCTCTGTAGTGGTTGTTATGACAAAGTATTAATTGTACTCAACAAGGAAAACAGTCAACAAATTTAGCACTGTGATGTAATTTATAAATTAAAATTATTAATTTTTTTTACAAAACCTTTTAATTGAATTTTTTCCTAGTGCTTAGCAAGACAGGGTAATCTGGCAGAGCACTATCCAACAGGAGTTCTGTGGCTATAGAGAGGTGTTACCTCTCTCCAGTCCACTATGGCACCACCAGCCACTTGGCCTTCAGCTTGTGAAACCGAGAAGCAGAATTTTTAATTTTCTTTAATGTTAATTACTCTCCATTTAAATTTAAATGTCAACTGGTCTCCAGCCATTCCACATGCCTCTGAGACCTGATACCACCTCTTACTGTGTGGTTTGGGGAAAGTCAGACTTGCCAAAAGCTCATCTTTATATCTGTGAAATGTGGATAAATGGTACCCACCCCATAGCATAGTTATGAGGTTTTAATAAGACATGGAGCCTTAAAGCAGTGCCTGGAACATGTTAGGCACTTGATAAATGTAAGCTCTTGCTATCACATAGGTTTTTATTTTGTATTTCACAGCAGTCAACCACGCTTAGCTAGGATTTTCTTAGGGTGCAGCTAAAATAAGTAGAATATAATTGTAACTTAGTCAACAAATAGCTTTGGATTCAGCCATGGTTTGTACCATAAGAAAATGAGACTTCTGGAGGCTTCTCTTTCAAAGGGGTGTACATGTCACACCAACATTTTCTTAGGTTGAATAAAAATACATGGTGATTTTAAGAGGTTTGTACAATCTCCTTTCAAAAAAATTATTTTTTTAATAAATCTGACATTTTAGAGGTGTGCATGCACAAACAAAACCATAAAATGAAAAAAAAACAGTTTGTAAATATTCCATGAAATATGCTGTTTTTTTTTTTAATTAATTGTATACCTAGCAGTATTCAGGCTATTGAAATTAAAATAGATATATCATTGAGAGTAATTTGTGTATTTTTATTATTAAAAACTGAAATACTAACAAATACATAACTCATGTGAGATTTTTTTTCTTTTTCTCATGAATAGGTATATCTAACTAGTATCTCTTATAGTCAAAAAATTAAGATTTGGGTTTCAGTGGATGAAATGCAGAGAGAGAGAGACTCCGAGATGAAGAGAGAAAAGGAATGTTAATAGAACCTTGCACGTCTTTCTTATGTTGTTTTGTTTGTTATGATGTTAAATTATTTCTCAGTGGAATTAGGTGAAATAAGGAAAGGCTGATCTGGAGTTGAGACAAGAATACTCGGAAGCATGAAAGCAAGAATCTGTTCGTGGTGTGTTCAAAACGGAACAGGCTCCAGCCTGCTAGGTGTTGCCTCTGTCGGGCTGATCTATTACAAACTGCTTTGAGAACCATGTTGAAAGTAGGTTGTGTGAATTCACCCCCTTCTAAAATGACTTTTTTTTTTCATACTGAATTTAGGTTGTTTGAAAATGAGTATCAAAAAAGCAATGTCAAGGGAGACAAATATCAGCCACCATCATCAACAAATATTTGCTGAGTTCTGAATATCTAGATATATACAGTGCGATGGGGCTTTCAAAGCAGGAGGAAGATGGGATTTTTTTTCCCTTTAAAGCTGATGTTCTTAAAACTTGATCAATGGGGCGTCTGGGCATTACGTCCAGGCAGCCCTGAAATTAGATGCAAACTTTGGTGTGTGAGTGAGCACCTAGGCACTTTTATGTGGGGTGTGGACCAAGGGTATCGTAAGTTGTGGGAGTACTAACATTTTGTGTTTGATCCTCAAAGTATTCAGTGACTGCAGAAATATTAACCATTAATTTCCTTGAGTCACATGGAAGTAGAAGCTGAGCAAACTTTAAATATGAACCTGCTTTTTGTTGTGATGTTACTGTGCTGCCTAGGTGTAGATTTTCTTAGGCAGTGTGGTGCGATTAGCGACTACTGGTATTAAGTCTGGCTGTTCCAATGAGTGGAGTACCTAGGCAGGTGTGTTTGGTATTGCTCCACATGGAGTCCAGTATGACTGGAAAGAACTGGTATTAAGACTGACTTAAGTTCTGCAAAATTAATTGTAACTGTCCCAGTGCCTGTCAGTCTTTTTCAGACAACCAAAGAGGTAATTTTGTCCTCAAGTCCAGGATTGTGAAAAGGAATAGTTTCCCCAATTCCCTCTCCTTTTTTATTCTTATTTTTTCACTACTTACAGAACACCTAAAAAATGTGGACAAACTGTGTACCCTCTAGCATGAGGTAAGTACACATGAGAAATCTTTTAAGTTTAAATATTTTTGAAGAACGTAATTTATAGCATGTTGTAAATATTGACATTTAAAAATAAAACTGCGGTACCATTCCTTAAGATATGTCCACTGAAATTGAAATACCATAGGGATTTGATTTGAGTTATCCATTTAAAAATATATATATGCACACAGCATTCTTTAGCAGTCAGAAACTGTATACTGTTCCTTTTTCTCCTTGCAGTTGATTTCTATTCCACTCTCCACAAAGAAACTGATCCTAATGTAATATATTTTCAGGCTTAGAAGTCTTTTATTGATCATTGAATCTTACTTTTCGGCAATAAAAAAAAAGTATGTAAATTGAAATTCTAAAAATAATGTTCTGTGATCATAATGATTGATGTTTTCCAGCATTCCTCTGGATGGAGTTATCATTATAACTATATTTAGCACAGTTGATGAAAACAGTATAAACATATGACACAATTCACAGCAAAAGCAAAGACCCTTGTGAAGACCGGAGGTAGGGGAGACCCCCCTGTTGTATTTCAGGGGCTGTGTGCTGTGTGTTCAAGTAATCCACACTCCTGGACACCTTGCAGTTGAGACATAAGCAACATCATTTAAAGAGTTGAGATCACTCTGCATTCTCTAATATGCCTGAATTCAAAAGCAGCATCTTATTCTATAGGCCAAAACCCCTATTTCTAACATCAAAGTCTCTCCTTAGTAGGAAAATGAACAGGAAAGGAAAAAAAAAATATCAAGGGTTATTCCCAACATGAATGTTTTGGACATTTCCTTGGTTAGCACTTCAGCATAATGTACTGAAGTGTGATGATGGATGTGCTTTATTTTCTAAAAAGAGAGAAGATTGATTGTGATGAGAGTACACTCTCCTAAAGGAAAATAATGGATGGATTAGAGACATTTTTAATTTTAAGAAGACTTTTAGGATCTCCCAGTCACTTCAAGACCTATTCATAAAACTGAATTCTACTGAATGACACCTTCCTGTGTCCAAGCCCCCTATGGAATTAATAGGTTTCTCCTCTGCTCTTCTTATTGAGCTTTGGCTGTCCTTATGACTTGTTTAAGCGATACAAAGTCAAGAAACTGAGCTCATGTAAGTACTTGTGTGTAGGCTTTTGAGGGCCTTTTGGTTATACTTAGATACTCTCCCTTGGGAATCTCAGTTTAACCTGCTGTGCAGAGGCCCAGGGTAACTGAGTGGACTTGGGTTCACATGGAGAACTAAAGCCCCACTACCAACAGCCAGCATCTACTATCACACATGTGGGTGAGGTCTGAAGCTCAGCTACTCTTGCAGCTCAACACAGAAGGACCAGCCAAAACAGAGCTCAGCTTGCCCACCTATGGTTCCTGAGTTCCAGAACTCTCCTCTGGGATTTGAGTCACCAAAAGGTTGGTTTGCCACACATTGGTAGCTAGCTGATCCAACTATCCACTTCTAACATTTTTCGCTAAATGTTGAGATATAGCTTTAAACTCATAATCCTTCTCAAAGAAATAAATGAAATGAATTTATTTTCACGAGTGAAATAAAAGATGTTCCCGACTTATAAAAAGAATTATGTCTTAGCAAAGATTACGTTATATATAAAATCTTACTTTGTAAAACATCCTAATATAAATATTTAAATTGTGTACACATGAACACACACACACACACACACATACACACACCCCTTATAGAATTGATTAGAAATCAACTAGATTTCATTTAAAGTGTTAAACTCAAGTCAAATTTTCATGAATATAAAGATCAGACTCTTGCTCATAACGTGTGCTCTGCAATAAGGCAGGGAATAATCAAATGAGTTATTTTATTGTGTGAATGGTATTGACCACTTCTAACAAAAATGACATTGATTTGGGAATTTGGGACACAACCACAACATCTGTAATAAAACATTATTTTCCATCATACACGGGCAACATCATAAAGTCTTTTCTTTAGTCTAAACCACAATTCTTGTAGAGGTCTAAGAGGTTTTATGTAGCACATTAAAAAGCCAAAATAAAAACCAAATGATTTAGGAGAACGAAGAGCTTATTTGCAAATACAAAGTTAAAGTTAGTCTATTCGCTTTATGCCTAAGTCAGTTTTCAATTGGTTGAAACTTCAGTATTTTTCTTTGTGGACACTCTGGGATTAGGAATATAAATCCCCTAAATACACTCATCACACCAGAGTTGACATGCACAATGCACGGGGCAAAGAGGAGCCCAGAACTGTCTGTCCCTTAGAAGACCGCTTGGTTCCAAAGAAGGAGACAACGTGGGGCATTTGATGTCAATCAATGTGGAGAGCTTACAGGACACTGTGAAAAAATAATAAAGTCAGCACTCCAAGAGGAAAAACGCCTTGGAGATCTTTGAGCATAACACACTTTTCCTATTGCAACTGGAGGAAGCAAAGGAAGATAAAATGGTAATTAAACAGTAGGTGACATTCAATGGGCTGAGAATTCAAATCCAGGCCACTTAATTCTCACCCTTCCGATTTTCAGTGTACAGGTGCACAAATGCTTATGGTAAACCACTGGAGCCACGTGTTTGGGGATCAGAATGTTCCAGAGTTGAGTATTAGCAACACGTATTCTGCACTTCAGAGTGTCCCTACTCAGATCTTGGATATTATTTTTAAATAAATATATTAGCATGTCTGCAAGGAAACGAAAGATCATTCATATACTAAGTGGACCAAGACTAAAGTGCTTTTTGTTAGTGCAGGCAGGTACTGCTGCCTCACGACTGTCCTAAACTTACAGAGAAAACTTTAAAATCAAACAACCTCTTTCCTTAAGAGTTTGGAACGCCCAACAAGGGGTTAAGGATCTTGCCTATTTCTTACTCAGAACTTTATTTTTATTGTTGAACGTACTTTGGTTTTTTAATCATAGCTTGTTTGGGGATCCAGAGTCTTCCCACCCCCCACCCTCTCTCTCCCACCCCCACCCCACCTCTCTCTCTCTCCCACCCCCAT
>NW_026000022.1:2203079-2231407 GCF_001458135.2 Marmota marmota marmota
TCTTCCTCTCCCCACCCCCCATCTCTCTCTCTCTCCCTTCCTCCCTCTCCCCCCTTGCTTTTTCCTACCTGGTTCTTTTTTCTCTTTCTACCATCTTTTCTCCCTTCATTCTCTATGTAAAAGGCTACCAATGGAGGCTGAAGTGTTTTTCTGTCCACTTATTATATGGAGATCATTGTGCAGAGGAGAAAAGTGAGTTGCAGTTAGGGGTGCCTTAGATTTCAGCCAGGACAGACAAAGCTAGGACTCTGCCCCAGTAGATCCAGGCATGCTCTGACCAGCAGGTCTTTGGCCTTTGGATGAAAGAAGATAGCTCGGAAACAGCACCAACCACAGGATCCACATCAGTCAAAAGCAACCAAGGACGAAATGATGCCAAGATGTCACATAACTCGGGATCACGTGAAGTGAAAACAAAAGATCTGATTTTGTCGCAAGTAATAAAATTGTAACTTATGTTTTAAATAGGAACGCTGAGGACCAGTCATGGCAATGTGTGACAATAGGTACAATATGGGGTAACACCAGACTTGACATGGAAGTCCCACAAAGATGAAGAGCTCTGATGATTTTTGTAACACTACAGGTATTTTTTTTTTTAAATTCTAAGTTTTCAAATTTTTTTGAAGAGAAGTTTAAGATCCTAGTTGAAGCCAGATACAGTGGCACACACCTGTATTCCCAGCAGCGTGGGAGGCTGAGGCAGGAGGAGAGCAAAGTTTAAGGCCAGCCTCAGCAACTTAGTGGAAGCCCTAAGCAATTTAGGGCAATTGTGTTTCAAAATAAAATAAATAAATAAATAAATGAATAAAAAGGGTTGGGGATGTGGCTTAGTGGTTAAATGCCCCTGGGTTCAATCACTGGTACAAAAAGAGAAAAAAAAAAAAAAAGAAAGAAAAAAATTTAAAATAAAATCGTAGTTGGAAAGTTTACTGCAAGAAATCAAAAGTATCCCTTTTACATTTCTCCTAAAATTTCTAGGAGCTTGGGGATCCTTTGAGTGTCTGTGGGAGACTCTGCATGTTCACTGACCTATCTTACTTCTCACTCCCTAAAAACAGACCACGGTGACATAACTAGCTTTGGTCAATGACATGTAACAGAAATGTCACATGTCATCTCTGGAGGAAGCATTTGAACAGCAAAGCATTAATCACCAGCTTTTCTTTTCCACTCTCTCGGGAGACATCTGTGTTGAGATGCCAACCAATCAGATGTGCTAGAGTCTCCCGCTATTTGATGCCTGAGTCACTTGAGGGAGCAGAGCGATTGTGTGTGTCCCTGTCTAATGGGAACTTATGTTGGACTCTAGTAGGACTGAAAAATTAGTTTGTTTCTGTAAGTATGGAGGTTTTTCAGGTTTGGGGATATTTCAGCTTAAACACCAGCAATCTGATTGAAATAGTACTTTTTTGAAGTGGTCTGTGACTTGCTCATCACTTGGAATTTGGACTTTCTCTAGCAAGTTCCAAAATAAACCCACATTCTAAATGCCACAGCTAAATAGATGGCTTTGCTCATGGTGAAAACAAGATATTGATAAAACCCCCTCAAACAATCTTGTCAATTATAACTCAATATTATCCTATTCTTTTAGGATTTTTAGAATATGACCACATTTAAATACCAATGTGCTCTTCAAAGAGTTCTACTCCCACTAATGACTTATGGTATATGTTTCCATTCCAATCTTAAGAACTGATTATTGTGGTTAATTGAGAATCCTAGTAATCTGGTCAAGACAAAGGGCTATTCTGGAAAGTCATGCAAGGTGGAGATTAAGAGAGAGAACCAACAGTTGTGAATTTAGAAGGAAGCATATTGATATTGCAGAACAACAAAATCAGCATATATAAAATACTGAAATAGCCCAAATCTCCACATTAAATTCTATGAATCTCAGTTTAATCTATGTATGTTAAAATATTCAGGAGCTTAGAGGAATTAAATATTTTAGTAAGAGGAATATATTTTAGCAAGTCTTTTGCAGTCTCTCTGTCTCCTGTGTGAACTTAACATGGGTCCAAAACTGAGACAGCCCATGTGGCATGTGTGGGCTAAGCCTCTGTGTGAACTAGAGGTCTAATGTCTATAATAGTCCTTTATCCTGGAAATTTGCGGCCCCAATGATTGCTTTTATAAATTGATTTTGTGAAATCCATCAGGTATCATGTGTTGGCTGGATAGGGAATAAAATTAGAATACTGGAAACTAAAAATAGAACTGCCATATGGTCTAGTAATCCCATTTCTGGGTACATATTCAAAGGAATTGAAATCAGTATGTCAAAGAGACATCTGCACTGCCACGTTCAGTTCTGTACGGTTCAAAATAGCCAAGATATGGATCAAACTAAGTATCCATAGATGGACGAATGGTTATAGAAAATGTGATATGTGATACATATGCACAATGGAATACTATACAGCCTTACAAAAGAAGGAAATTCTGTCATTTACAATGGTCTGGATGGAACTGGAGGATATTATGTTCAGCAGAATAAACCAGGCACAGAAAGATGAATACTATAGCTTTTACCTAAATATAGAATCTGGAAAAGTAGGCATCATGAAACAGAAAGTGGAGAGGTGGTTACCAGAGACTGGAAATGGGAGAGTGATGGAGAAAAGTACATTGAATCAGCATGTGTACAATGTTTCAGTTAGAATGCAGGAGTAAATTTTAATGATTTATTGCACTGCAAGGTGACCACAGTCAAAAATATGTAGTACATTTCAAAACTGTTAAAAAGATAGATTTTTTAATGTTCCTCCCAGAAAAAAAAAAAAAAAAACAACGCAGGTTTGGTGCTATATGTATTAATGGATTTGATGATTCTTCCTATAAATTTATACATAGATAAAACATCGCACTGTACTCCATAAATATGCCCAATTATCATTTTTCAATTAAAGGATTTTTAAATTTGCATAAGATCAACACAAAAAAAGAAATTGAAAAACTGCAAGAAAGTTGCTTTAGAATTTAGGTGTGATTTTTGTGTACCTGTGTATGTGCGTGTGTGTGTGTGTGTGTGTGTGTGTGTAGCAGAATTAGCAAAGATTTTTAAATTGCTTAAAGCTGATTTTTTTTTTTTTGTAATTCAATTCTTGGCTTAGATGGTGATCTGAAATGAAATCATGGGGAAAACGGACTTAATATGTGTATTGAGGCAACCAAATGTGAAAGGATATACTTATACATGTTCCTGTTTTCTCTTATTATGGAACATGAGCTGAATCGGTGGGAAAAGCTCAGTTTCTAGTTCCCACATGTTTAAAAGTCAATTCACCATTGCTTTTTTTAGAAAATGGAAAAAATACATAAAATTTGTGAAGCCAAAATTTATTTTCAAATATGATTTTGAACATGCTGTTTGTTTCTTCGATCTGTAAAATGGGCCAGTAAGTCCCACGTAAAAAGTGGTTTAAGATTAAATGAAATAAAATATGTGAAAGTATTTTGCAATGACAAATTAAATTACAAAGGTCAGAGATGTTTTTAATTTTCTGTTTTCCCTGATGACGATTTTAATGTAACTCCGTGTATTTTCCTCGTCAATCGGCATGATTCTGCAAGGATCCACTTCTTCAAGTGGACTGCAGGTACCATCACTGCCCAGCATTGCCTAAGTGGTATGTAGTAGGTGAGCCCAGCTAACTTCCATCCTGCCTCAACTGAATTCACCACAATGAAGTGAGTAAATATAAAAATGAGATATATCATTTATTCCAAGTTCTATCCTTGATCCTTGTCAGAGAAGCATAATTCTCTGTGAACAACACACATCACATTCAACATATCCACATATTTTAGTCTCTTGCATACAAATAAAAATATATGTGCAAATATATATAATTACATTTGTAATAATTATACTTTCAAATCCCACGTACTCATGTATGTTTTTACAAATTCCTGCATGCAAGTAATCAATTATGTGACAGACGTGTTTCTGTGAGATTTTTAAACAAGACAGGCATTTTTTCCCTGAGTGCATGAGGATATTTGTATAAATGCTGTACTTTTGTATTAAGTCTGTTGACTCACAGATCCATACGTAAATTCAGAGTTTGCCTGTTGAAAAGTAACACAGAGGGTATCTAATGACGAAGATCCATTTGTGCATTGTACTGAAAACCAAGACACTTAAAGTATCTTGGCAAAATGTTCATCAAAATTTCGTTGACAGCCAGCCTCCTCTCCGAGGTGCATGACAGACCATCCACTCTGCTCCCTCACAATTCTCCTTTTGTTTGTTTGTTTATTTGACTTCTAAAGTAGTTGCTTCCTTCAAGTTCATTTTGCTATTTCCTTAAATCTTATCTCCCCCTACTGGTTGTGCAACACGGAGCGTGACTCGGTAGAGTGAAAGATTATCTGCAAAGGTTGGAGACCTTGACGGAGGGCAACTAGTAAAAAAGAAATAAGTGCATACCCGTGTATACGAGGGCAGGCACACCTGTGTTCACACGTGTCGTGAAACCACATCCTCAGTAAGTTAAACTGTCTTTGATTAGAATTTTTAAGATGACAGTTCATATACAAATTGTATTTCAAAAGGAATATCACAGCTCTTACATGACAGACACTCAGGATGCACCTACACCCATACGTACTTGAAGAGTGATTGACAGGCACTACTAAAGTCTTCAGCTAAACTATCGTTTTAGTTATATGATCACAGACGAGATTTGTTCAATGGCTTACCAAGAACATGAAGGAGACATGGACTCCTCGTAATTCTACATGCCAATACAGATATGAGTAGGCCAGAGCCATCGATAATCCAGCAATAAGGTTCTTATGACGTATACACAGCATAATGAAGTTTACCCAAACTTTTAAAGACTTCCCACACTTTCAAATGAGACTGGTCCTTCAACTGGGATGTCTGATCTGTGATGCTGGAAATGCTTGCTAAATAAAAGATATACGGAACCACAGGATGCATAATTTTCAGAACTGTGTCTACATGGTCTGCAATTTACATTAAATTGCTATGTTTTGGTTAAATGGCACCTTAGCTTCCAAGCAACTCTTTCAATAGTTGTTTCTTTAATTATTATTTAATTTTGTGGTTATGACTGGTTTTCAGTTAAAGAGGGTACTACTGACAAATTCAATTAAATGAAAATAGAGGACTTAATGGTCCATGCTAATGCTTCATTTCATACATAATATTTTATCATTTTCTGTGCAAATTTGTAATGAACGCTTGGTTTGTATTAATAAATGCTTACATTTGGGCCAAATAAAGTACAGTATTAAAATACTTTGCTAATAATATTTACTTTATAAGTGCTCTCTAAACAATTAACCCATTGATTCCATTAGATTCTACTAAACCGACTTCTAAAAATGCAATTCTTTGGCAACAAAAGACATTATTTGAATGATACCTTTAAGAAAGTGTTCTTGGGGCTGGGGATGTGGCTCAAGCAGTAGTGCGCTCGCCTGACATGCTTGCGGCCCGGGTTTGATCCTCAGCACCACATACAAACAAAGATGTTGCGTCCGCCGAAATTTAAAGAGAAAATAAATATTAAAAAAATTCTCTCTCTCTCTCTCTAAAAAAAAAAAGAAAGAAAGAAAGTGCTCTGTGTGCAATTTCATCCTATTTTCATAGAGCCTGTCATACATCTGCTGCTTTGTGGAATGCAGGTTCCATAGAATAATGGCAAAACAAAAATTTAAACAAAACTACCACTTTTTTGAACTATGAACAAAGGACACATATGTTCTAGATCTCATTTCCAAATATTTAAGCTGAGAAATGTAACTGTTTATTGTATTAAAACGAACAAAAGTTGGTCCTCCTTTGCTCTTTAAAATAAATGTTGTTCTATGGTATTTTTTTTTCTTATAACCTATAACAGAAATCATCTGTAGACAATTTGCATTCCTCCTCCTGCTAAAACAAGATATGCTGCCTCCCCCCAATGAACGAAAGCCTTATTTACAAACACATTGCAGAATATGTGTGACTCATAACTCTGTAATAACAGAGCTCAAAATTAAATAGGTATATAATACAAAATGCACAAGCAAAACATAAAAGCAGGATTATTTCATTTTGTGTCTTATAAAGTTATAATTAATGTTTGTGTAGGATTATTCAGTTTTCTACTTCAAATGGAAAAGGAACAATTACAACATTTCCAAAATATCCCTCTGGACACATGGTCAATATATTAGCTCATCAATGCTTCTGGATTTTTAGAAAGCGGCAATCTTTAATTAGACATATTTGAAACAAAGTCATGCTGATTTTGTTCAGTACTTTTTGCTATTGTTACTCAATCAATAACCTTGAAGTAAAGATGAACAAAATCGCAAACTGATATAAAGCACCGAGATTGTAAAATACAGTAAGTAAAGAAAACTCTCCGTGAGAAAATTAAAACATCAACCCAACTCTTCAGATTACTAAAGGTTTAGCTACTGACTCTTAAAAAGACTTAAAGGTTTGAGTCACTTGCAAAGCCCTTATTTTTAAACACAAGTTGGGAGTGACAGCTCTACTTTTCACAATAAAATACCAAGTGTCTCGTGATAGAATGGTGCTTCTAGATGTCATCCACAGATCCTGGAAGCACGTCCTTTTAATGGAAAGGTCACTCGACCCCAATGTAAAAGGGATGATTACTATCTTAAAAGTGGGAAAGCAAACACAACTTCAGGTCAGACATTGAATAATAGAAAGTCTACATTTATAACTCACATGGACTTGACTCCCAACGTTATCATTTCAACTTGCCTGTTAGACCTTTATAAGAAAATAAGCCTGTATGTTTTTGTTTAAAAGTGATATTTTGAGTGTTTTTAAATGGGTCGACAAATGTGCATCTAGTGATGGTAGAATGCTAGTGTTATGTAATAATACGTAATGGTTATAAACACCATCTAAAAGGGCGTAGGGTTAACATTGACACACACACATGAGTGCACAGAAAGAGCACATTTGGTTTCTGGAATTTAGAGATGCAGGATGCAGAGTCAGTTCTTCATTAACAAAGTAGGAAGAGGTGTGTGCACAATATGTTACACAGTGTTGTACACATACACTTTCTGTGGGTTTCAGCTAAGAAGAAGATGAGGAGCACCCCTAGTGGATCCTCATTATTACAAGACCCTTATTTCTCACAATGGTACACTGCTGATTAAAGGACCAGAATTGACAGACTGGAGATAAAATTCTTGACCCCAGCAAAATAAACAAATTAAATATTCTCTATTATTTACAGAATCAGTGAACCCCTTTCATTTTTACCCCAAACAATTTTCCACCTGGCTAAATATTTTAATAATATCGAGGACTGATTAAAGGTTTCAATCTGCTTTTTTACTTTTCTTTTAAAGTAGCTTCTATTTGTAAAATATTTTTTTTTTCTAATCCCTAAAGTAAATCTTATTGTGGAGAATGCTTCTGTCAAAGTATTAGTGGCTGAATCATTTCTCTTTCAGAAGCGACTGTTGGTCCAACAGGATCTGATTCTGCCTCTTGCTTGGCAAAACATGCCAGAGGATTCAGGAACCTGGTGTGTGAGCATTCAGGTTGCCTGCTTTTCTCATATCATGCATGGCACAGTACCTTCAGCAACTGTTGCTCAAAACTTGGGGGGTATGACACTTTTTCTGTCTGGTTGCCTGTGGAGAAAGGGATAAATCACCAGCTGGAATCCCAGACATATTTTATAACCACAGAGAAGATAGAATAGCATGCTTGGCTTGGGGTGAGGAGGCATCATAGTGTCACCTGACCCTATAGAGGAAGAGGCACCTTGTTCTCTCTTTGCTTTCATAAAACAATTTCCAGTGGTTGGGATTCAACAACCCAAGGATCGACACCATAAACAAAGTTCTTTTATTATTATTATTATGTGTGTGTGTGTGTGTGTGTGTGTGTGTACTGGGGATTGAACTCAGGGGCACTTGACCACTGAGCCACATCCCCAGCCCTGTTTTGTATTTTATTTAGAGACAGGGTCTCACTGAGTTGCTTAGCACCTCACTTTTGCTGAGGCTGGCTTTAAACTTGCAATCCTCCTGCCTCAGCCTTCCAAGGCACTGGGATTACAGGCATGCACATCCCAGCAACAAAGTTCTTAAAGGCATGTATTTTTTAATCCATGGAAATAGAGGTATTCAACTACATGATCATACTTCCCTCTAAGCCAGACGAGTGTAGGAGCCTTTAACTTGACATTGGAATACAGCTTTGCAGAGCACAAATAGGCATTAGCAACTTCAAAACACTGTCTTTGGACAGCCTTTGTTAACATGAGGCCTGCAATGTAGGATACCTCTCTGCAGACCTTGCTCTGCTCAGTCTTGGGTGACCCGGTGGCTCTTGCAGGTTTTGCCTCACTCGCACCATGAAGGTATTACCTGTTGCATTTCCTTTTCACTTCTTCATTTCTGCCCCCTTTGAGGGTTCATTTCCTCTTACACTGTAGTGAGTGAGAACTTTGGATTTCCATGCACTTTCTCTTTGATTGCACACAGTGGTGGAAGATTCAGTGATCACTCTCGAAGCCTCAGTGCTGATCCCTCTTTGATCAGAGCAAGAGAACTTAGGCTGGTGGACACATTTTACAGTCCTCATTTAAATGTTACTGACTCAAGCACTGCTAGGTTTCCCGTTAGCTTAAGTACTTCATATTTCCAAATATTAATTGTTGAATGACAGTTCCGCTATTGAGAAAAAAACCCACTGCAGACGAAACACCGTGATGCAGAGAGCCTCTGGTCCTAGCCACTTGGTTGATCTGCTTATTCCCATGCTGAAAAATATCACGTCAGCGCTTCAGTTGCAACTCAAATTGCTAAGTAAAGCAATTTAGTTAGAAGCAAAATATATCATTAAAGAAAACAGTCTTCAGAATAACTTGATCAGATATTCCATTGGCTGAGAAGTTAAATAGGGATAAAATCAAACCTGTAACTCCTCTTCTGTCATAGACAGTGATATAGCTCAGCAGCGGCATTGATTCACTGTTAACATAATTGTGTTGTTTTATTTTGTTTTTGGTGGAGATTAAGAAACAGCAGCTTGGAAGAGGTAAGGAATAAGCAGTTTCCCATGAAATGGTGAGGAAAATAATACACGCAACACTGGGATTTTATTGTGGTTGGATCTTGCTACATGAACCTAACTAGGTTAAGGAACACACATAGCACCAGAACAACAGAGTGCTATAGAGAAGTTATTGAAAATTGCTTTCTTTTTTTTTTTTTTTGGACCAAGTTTGGTTTCATCATGTTGAATAGGTAACAGCAAAAGTCTTTATATATAAAATGCATGTGAAACATAGTTGTGGAATAAGGAGAAGAAAATAAATAGCATTGTACATAAATCCTTCTGAAAAATGCAACTTGATTCAATGCAAAGCCCTACATGGGGTAAATGCATGGTGGGTGTTAGTAAAACAGCTAAACAAGTAAATAGATGAAAGACGCTATAACCAGGGATTATTTCCAAGTAGGCAGGATACACAGATACCAGCCATGGCTTGGTCCTGGCCAGCACTAATAGTTCATAAATAAACAAATAAACAAACAAATTATATATATATATATACACACACACACACACACTTTAAAAGCTGAATATGGTTGCAGGGAAGGCCTGAATATTGGTAAGTTTTCTGTGGCTCAATGAACTCAATCATGGTATGTTTTTACCCCTGGGTTGCATATATACTTATTAGGATTTGCCCTGGACTTATTTAGTAGAGAGTTTTGAGTCACATGCAGTTTAGAGTGGATGTTTTACCACCAATTATTAATATTATGTACTGGATTTTTAGTAGACTTCCCGTGCTTGGAATAAATCCAATGCATCATACCAGGGCAGTTGGAACATGTCTGTTCAGTAATGTCCATGTGCTAAAAAATCCTCTGGAGAGTTCTACTGGGTGAGGATTAAAACTTGTCATTGTGCCAAATAACAAATCTTTGTTGGTCCTCTGCAGTGCCGCAATGTTAGAGCTCATGTTACAGGTTAATTGCTTTCAGGGGTGGAGTAGCCTAAGTAAGGTTTTCTTTGGCTTAGCAGAGTGTTAATAAGAAAACCCAACACAACGTGACCATCAATACCAGAGCAGAGACTGCTGGCTGGCTGAGGCAGCAAAGGGCCAGTGGGAAAGCTCTAACACCCTGGGCCCATCTGATACGCACAGTGCAGAAAGTATTTTACCCTGATGCAGTCCACTGAACTTACACAACAAAGACCTCTCCAGTGAGCCTTTGCAAGATTCAAACAGTACACCCAAAGTTGGGTTTCAAGTGCAAAATAGAAAAGAAAACAAATGCAAGTGATAAAAGAGAAATCCAGAGAGTTTAGAGACTGTTCATTTGCTGAATTTCTTTGGCCTGAACATAGATGGATTATTTTACTTTACTTGAATATATTTTTAAAAATAAAAATAAGATTGCCTATGGGCTGAAACTTGGGAACCAATTTTATCCACCACATTCTTTTCAGCCTGATTATAAACCCCTGAAAATCAGCATTCTTGGTAGAATGAGAATATTGCACATCTTTATAAGAGCCTGAGCTATACTAATTACCCATTCTGTACTTAGAAAGTAGAAGGATGGAGACTATATGCATTTACAGCACCCATGCTTGCAGAGGTAGCTAGTCTGTCAGCATTTCCATTCTGTATGAAATGCCTGAGAAGATTTTAGAAATGGCAAAGCTGCCTCTTTAGCATCAATCTACATTGCAATTTTAGCAAAGCCGCGTTACTCCGAACACCATACAGTATATCCTAGTGTACACAGTTAAAGTCCAATTTGAATCTGTGGGATGAATTAAAATACCATATACTAAAGAGACGTTCAAAAATAGTAAACTACCGTAGCCGCCAGCTGCAATTTCTTATTTTTCCTGAAAACTCTTCTCCATTTAAATAAGATCAGCATATGGCTTATCCAAATTATACCTTTTAATATCTCCATAAAAACAGAGTGACTTGGAACATTATACAGCACCGGTAAGGAGAAAAGCTGATAAAGTGCGCTTCTTGGGGTGGGGGGGGTGTTGGAGAATCTCCCTACGTGAGCAAAACCATGCAAAGCCCAAGATACATGATAAAACAGACATATCTGATCTTTTGCCTTTTCAATCCCCTGCAGGCTCTGCATTCTGCATTTCTACTCCAGTGATTCTGTAGCAAGATACATACACAATAACAATTGTCAGAAACAGCACTCCACGGCTGACCACCTAGAAAGAAATGCTCTCTGTTGTGAGTCCTGGTTCTGAGCACAGCCAGTTGAGGTTTCTGCATGGCTTGTGCAAGACAATATTGTACAATCGGTTTCAAAATGGGGTGTCAGTCAGAGCTCTGGCACATGTGCAAGCTCAAAGGGTGCAAGGAGTTGCAATGTAGCCGTGGTCAGTGACTGGTGGCCCGGTGGGTGAAGTGGGGTGGAAGGAGGCACTTTGGGACGATGGCATTTGGTTTTCCCATGCTCTGACAACAAGCGACCCACCGAGAGCTTTCCCTTTCTTTTCCTGTGTATCCACCTTCCCCTCCTGCCCTTTCTGCCCCCCGCCCCTCCCCATTCACTTCACCCCCATGGTGCCCTGCCTTCGGTGAAAGAAAGAGACCAAAGTGCCACAAAAGGCCAAGGGTAGCTCAGTTTCAGACCCCAGGGCAACATGTGTTCAGCGAACAAGAGTGTAAGAAACACTGAATATAGCAGTTAATACTTTAGACATGCGATTTTCTGACTATAGCTTTCTTTTTAGCCATGCATATTTATTGCCATTCAAAGAGATTGTGCTTGAATACCAGCAACCAGCTATGGAGAACACAGCAAATCTTAAAATGATTAAGGCACTGGAGTTTGCTAAAGATGTGGCATGCAAAGAATCACAAGAAAGCCATAGAATATTAAAAAAATATTAATAATGTCAGTTCTAATAATTCAATCTTAGATTTATTTTGGTACAATCCTGTTCCAAGTGGTGTACCCTGTCTTTTTTCTTAAGAATGAACAAAGATCATGGAACAGATTGTAACCTAGGTAAATTGCATGTCTGTTTACAATTGTATTTCACATATTTTATATATCATTTGCAAACTATTCCCCAAAGAAATATGTATCAAACTTTTGAAAAAAAAATGAAGATTTGATGACAATCTGTTTTCCTTTCATTTGTTTCAGATGCTGCATGAGAGTTCATCTGTTGCTTAGATTCTTTGTATTTTGAATACAGTGTCCTGTCCTGTTCATCATTTGTTTCCTTTTGTTCTCCAGGCTCTTGCATTTATAAACTACATCTCTTTAAATGATATCAGCACAATTAAGCAAAGAAGATGAAACAAAACCTTATAAAAGATTGAGGTTTACATATGCAATGCAATCATGGAATTCTGATCCAACGTGAATGTCAAATATGTTTTCACATTTCCCTTGAAAAAAAAAAATCAGATCGTCCTTCTCCCTTAATGCTTTTCCTTATAGGAATATGCAACTTGTGAGTTTTAAGTCTTGTCATCGCAAAGATGTCTTAGGTTAGACTTTGAGGAAAACAGTTAATCATTGCAGCATATTTATGAACATGTTTCCGTGGTCTGTACTTTAAGGATGGGAAATTTTTCCCTAGTAATTAATTGCTGCAACTGTTTTAACTGTCAAAACGAAAGATTAATCTTGCAATCGCTGTTTAACCAGTAGAACAACCAATGGCAACTGCACAAAAGCATGACTCACAGAAAACACTCAGGAACTGCAGACACTCTGAACTACATGCTAAATGGATTCTCATCGTGCATTTCCAACATTACTCACAGTGTATTAATAGAACCTCTCTGCTCCTGAGTTAGCACTGAAACCAGACAAAACCTCTCGCTCTCATTACAGGACAGGCATTTCCACACCAGCACAAATAAGGGCACTTAGACAATACTCTTACTAAATACTATCATAGGCTCAATATTTCATTATTGTTGTAACTCAAATGTAGATCATTAAAAAAAACATGATTTTTTTAATGATCTTCAAAAATGATCATGAGAAAAAAATCAATATTATCATGTACCTTTGGCATATACGCATATAATAAATGTGTTATTTTATGACTAATCAGCATGATCAATGATAAGAAAGCTTGCATGTTAAAGTTGGTTTTGAATCAGAAACTAAATACACACATTTAGTAATAAATGATGAGGATCACTGAAGAGGCGTAGCACAGAGCTTGGGAAACAGAGGAGCTACTCGTGAAAACGCTTTTGGCAACTCTTGACCTTTGAGTTCCTAACTTAAAGGACACATAAACAACACCATTCTCCAGCAAGTTTCCCTTGATAACCTGCTGGAAAGGGGACAGAATATCCTGCAGCCATTTGACATGCACAATTTAGCAATTATGTGGTCAGAGGAAGAATGATTCTGCTAAGCCACTGGGGACTGCTGGTGTCTGTAGCCTTTACACATTTATAGAAAAATCTAAAATCTAACACAGCATAATCAATATTGAGATGGATTCTCCTTCTGAGCCATAAGTGATGTCCCACATTGTACAGGAAAAGCAAATTTGGATGATTTGATTCAAATATTTGATTCCCTCTAAGGCCACCGGAAGAAAGGATATAAGCAGTCTGTGAGAAGAGAATATTCATTCCTCTATTTAAATGAGAAATAAAATGAAATAGGAGTCAAATGTCATGGAATAATGTTTTTAAAACCTTGGATTAACAAAATAACATTTTTGTACGTGAAAAAGAATTCAATTTATTTTACTTTTCAATTAAAAGAAGTTTATTTTCTCTCTCTCTCTCTCTCTCTCTCTCTCTCTCTCTCTGTGTGTGTGTGTGTGTGTGTCCTTCTTGATATCAGAGCATTTTTTAACTTATTTTTATTTTACTGGACATGCAGAAGTAAGCAAGACCAATACTGTTAATGCTTTAAGTATTCCAATATGGGACTTTCAATTCATTTCCCCCATGGATCACTTAAAAGTGTTGTGTTTAGTTTCCATTATAGGAAAACATATTGTATTTGCATTTTTCTTTTTAACAGACGAATAGATAGAAAATAGTTATTTCCTTGTCAAAAAGTAAAATCATGTTCAGGCTTACATATTCACATTAAAATGCGGCTCAACACGTTCACTCTCAAAGTTCCACTTTTTTTTTTTTTTTTTAAATATTTATTTCTTTTAGTTATTGGCGGACACAACATCTTTGTTTGTATGTGGTGCTGAGGATCGAACCCGGGCCGCACGCATGCCAGGCGAGCGCGCTACCGCTTGAGCCACATCCCCAGCCCCACAAAGTTCCACTTTTAATGGGGTTGTTTCTACAACTTTATGCACGCATCAATCAGATATCAATTGCAGTGTGCCTGATTGGGTCCCCTTCCACTGCCCCCATTCCCTGCTGCCTGGGCACTGCCTGCCAAATGTCGCAGGAAGTGACTTGAATAGCGACAGCAGATCCAGCAGCACCCTCAGTGCTTGTGGGTCATTGCCATCCCTGCAGAGAACCCAGAACAGCTGCTCTCTAAACACAGAGTCAGAAACCCAATCAGCTTGCAGAAGTCCATTCTGCGCAGGGCAACACAGACCCTGGTACCTCGACGCACGCAATTGAACTACCCTCCCACATCCACATCTTTCTCCAAGATCTGTTCCAAGATTTGAATTGCAAAGTCTGCCTTTTGGTAGGTTTCCTTTGAAAAACAAAAAAATAATCCAAGCAATAAAAAATATACACATTAAATGGCAAATGAATCTCCTCCATCGTCTAACAAAGGACATGTGCCTAGGAAAAATTACCGCAGTGACAGAGGCAAATTCAAGTTGTAAGGAGAGATGGGTTGGCATAGAAATTGGCTTCTGCTGCTCCCAGGATCCCAAAGTGCTCTCTCGCTCTCTCTCTCTCTCTCTCTCTCCCTCTCTCTCTCTCTCTCATGCAGTCTTCATGCAAGTGTGATTTTTCAGCATATGGAATATAGAAGGATAGGACTCCCTGAACTAAGTCACACAAAATTGATATTCACCCATCGGGACTGAAGAACTTTTGGAGAACTACCTGGCAAGGAAATGTATGTGAACCTTCTTCACAATGCAAAAGATAATACAGTGGCTCTTGAACTATTTCCTTATTGTGCTCATCTCAAACAGATGTCTTTGTGTTCGCTGCCTCCCTTGCACGGCATATTGGCTGTAACCTTCTGTTTTTAGGGGACTGAACAGGATGATTTTCCACATGCCGAGATGCTGAATGGAGTGTGTGCTCCGTATTTGATTACTCAGTGAGTGCCTCAGTGCAGAGACGGCAGTGATGTCTGTGATAGTATTTCTTAGAGGAATTAGGAAAAAACAAATTGGCTTCCTTGATTTTGTTATTAAAGAGAGGCATTGAATTCTCTTTCCTGCTTTTTTTTTCTAAGCATGGGAGACGACTGGTCCTCTCTTTCACACTGACACACATACATACAACATGGCATGGAGTGATAAGCATTATTTGCTGAATATCAATCACAAGCTACCTACCTAGTCAACAAGACATCCTATCTCAAATTCTGGATGATTCTCTAGCTTAGTTTTGTGACCTTGAGTGTGTCACTTAAACTCAATGAACCTTCTGTTCCCAACCATGTGATGGAACAAAACTTACCTTGTGGGTCTGGGGAGGTGGAATGGTCTCCAAGAGATAAAAATGTATCCATCTCTCCTCATAATTACTGGCATTTAATAGCCCCCGAGGGTCTGTTCATATCTTTGCTAAATTTCCAAGTACTCATTGCTCGCCCACCCCTACTCCTCAGGCATGTTCTCCTCCTTCTTTGCTTCATTTTTTCTCTTGAATACTTTTCACCCTTGAACATGCTCTAGAATTTTCTCACTTCTTTTGTAGTCTATCTTGCCTTCAGTAGAATATCAGCTCACCGGGTCAGGAATTTTTAACTCTTTTGTTTATTACTGTATCCACACCCCCGCACACTCATCCACCTTCTGTCTGGGAACTCTGTAAGTATGTACCTAGTGAGTGGATAAATGAATACATTAATAAATGGATGGCAAGGCTGGATTTGTTTAAGATACTTCTTTGCCATCCTGTGGAACCTCATGAAATTCTTTGCAGCACGTTTACTGGTAATATCTTTTTCCAAAACTTTTGGGTCAAATAGAATATTTTCTTCCAAATACAAACTCAAGGGTGTACTTTTCAGGATATCACTTACAGCTGATGCTAAATCTAGCATGGGAGTGACCCTTTGTCTACAAGGGAAAATGTTTTGCGTATTGAAATTGGACAGTCCCCTGCAAGAGCTTCTCTCTGATTTGCAAGCTAATGGTATGGCCAGAGTTGTGGGAACTGCCTGTATTGCACAGAGACCCAGGCTGTCACAGCCCCACACTGGCTGAGCCCAGGAGCCACATTCTAGTCTTCCTGACGCCTCACCTTTGGAGAACCAGATGGATCATGAAGCCTTCGATTTTCTCATTTAGAAATTGTGTGCACCGAATCAACGCCATTTCTTGCTCTAGTACCGCTCTCAGGTATTTTTTTGGCATTTCACGTTCTACTCTTTGCAACTACAAAGCATGGTGTGTGGACCTGCCTCATGTCTAATTCCATTCCATGGTGATGAGTCCCTACCATTTGGTGCTCCTCTTTTGTAGCTAAGCTGATCAATGGAAGATCTGAGAGAAAACAAGTAGTGGGAAATAAAAATAGAAGCATGGGGGAGCCCCTGGGGCTCTCAGTCTTGACCATATTTCTAAATTTTTAATTTTATTTTTACAAGATCACCTACAGATTTATGAAATCAGGGAAAGATAGAGAAGAAGAAGAAAAAAAAAACCCCTCTAATTTTAAATGCATCCCTTAACGCCAACTATTCTTAATGTAGATGAAAGGTAAAATGAGTCTGGAGTGAAAGCATATGATTACAATAAAGAGAGGGAAGAAAATCCTTCTTCAGGAGAGCAGGTTATAACTTACACATGTTTAGAATTATCAAGAGAGCTATTTGTCTCCTAATGCACGCGGAGGGGCGCTCATGTCATCGCCACGCACACCGCCTGGAGCAAGCACACGGGTCTTTTGTGAAATATCTGTGTCACTTACCTTAAGTGGGAGTGTTAACACCTTTGCTATTTCTCTAAAAATGGGATTTGCCTCTTTTTTGAGTTTTTTTTTTTTTTAAAGGAGAGAGAGATTGCTATAAAAGGGAGCATTAAGCAAGTTAACAAAGTACTTTTTTAAAGGATCAAGCTAAGGAAAGCAAGACTTCCTTAAAAGGTTGCACTTCTTATTTCCCACCTTCCTTAACAGTATGACAGAACACGCTGAGGAAAGGCTCAAAGGAGAAATATGTTGAAACTCAATTACCTGTGTTAGTGAACCACCTACAGATATTTAAAAATATTCTCTTCTTGCAGGTACCCAGTATGAACCAGGGGCTTTTTTATTTGTGTCTCTGGTGCTCCATTAACATAATAAAATGCTATATGACTTTTTTCACAGTAGGAAAATATGGTCCAAAAGAGTAATAAAATAGCTATACCCACTGTAAGCTAGTGGACATCAACTTTAACCACTTCCTGGCTGCTTCACCTGTGTGGAGTACCAAGCAGGACTGGATGCCTGTCTGTCTGTAGTCCCAAAGAACCATAAATAAATAAATAAATATATANATATATATATATATATATATATATATATATATATATATATATACACATACATACATACTTGAGCTTTGATCTGGACACAAGCCCTTTGGTCCAATCGATTTCTTTTTTTTCTTTTTTTGACATTTGTGAAATCAACTGACAAGATTTATAATACTAAGAATTATATAAAGACTCAATTCTCTTGGGCCATCGTCAATTCACATTTAAGGGGGTATTCTTCAAATAGGAAGGGATTTGTATACTGAAAATTCAGTCTCTATGGAAAACATTCTTGAAGTTTCTGATACCAGGAATTCATGTAGAGCCACCCGTGCCTTCTTTCATTCATCCATTTCAAAAATAAGAGTTGGCGTGCTTGCTAGGCACGGAACATGGTCCTGAATTTGGGGGGCGTTCAATGGTTGGTTTTTCAGATTGATCACTGATTTTTAATTTGACTGTCTGTTCGACAAGAATGAACACAAAAAATCTTGAGAGAGAGTGAGCTAATGAAGAGGTTTGTGTTATGTCCAGATAATCCTCACATTCATTCTTCGATTCCCTGGCCATCCGGGGCAGAGCACCTGATGCCACAGGTACACAGAATGGTCCCATGTCAATCCGTTCTGCATTCCCTCTCCTTACAGTATCCCTGATCAACATCCTTGGGTCCTTCAGCACTGCCTGCCCACGGGATCGAGCTCGAATTCTGAGCAACATCCTACTCTGACTCAGATGCCTCCCTGTGCCTTGTACCTCATTCTGCCCAGCCACACCAGGGTCTTTTGTGTTCCTTCATCTTCTGCTTCCCTGATGACCGCCTCCTTAGAACATCTTCTTCCACCTTGCTCACCAGGACACCCCAGCGGAGACCCCGCTCCTTCAGGAAGCCTGCTGACCAAGTCAGGCTGTAAGACACTCTGTCTTTTACCCCTCCAGAGCATTTTTTTTTTCCTAGAACAACCAATTCATTTCATATTTCTACATTTCTTATTCTATTTGTTTCTTACCTTCTCTCCCCCTCAGTGCATTACCATCTCACAGAGGGCAAGGTCTAGGTCTTATTCCCACATGTGTCTTTGCATCCCCTACCCATATTGTAAGGTCCTTGCTTAGCATCTGGACGGCCATCTTAAGTGACAGCTGCCATTTTAAGAGAAACTTCACTTTCCCGCCCAAGGGCATTTCTGAGAAAGGCTCACCACTCCCTCATACTAACCCAACCCTTCACTGCCTACATTCTTTCCCAACAAGGGCATATCACCACTCCCTCAAACAAAGCCCACCCTTAACCACCCCCATTAGGACCTGCCCCATAAAAGTCCTGAACCCCAAGCCTATTTTTCCTCTTTCCATCTATGGAGAGATGGCCTTTATTTCTCAGCTCTGACAAATAAACTCTCCTGTGTATTTCTGCCTGGCCTCCGTCTTTCAATTCTCACTCGCCCATCTCCAAGTTCCTTGCTTTCCTTTCACATACAGTGAAGACACAGGAGTCTCTCATTTGAAAATGAAAAAAGAAAAATCAAAAATCAAAAGATCAAAAAAACCACTTTCAATTGACATATAAGTAAATTATTGAAAATTTTGAATACTTTCTCTATTGACAAATTAATTTCTGCATGTTTATTCATTGACAACTGGTAAAATGCATTATATATTATTCCATTTGACTTCTAAAGCATGTTATTAGACAAATGTCCTATTTATGAGAAAATAAACAAATAAGTTAAATTAAACTCACAAGGAAGCTGAAATTATTTACGAAATAAAGTTTAATGACCCTCCAGTTGATCACTAAATAGCTGTCTCAGAGATTTGAAGTTAAAAATAGTGTGTGTATATGTGTGTGTGTGTGTGTGTGTGTATAGAGGGATGTATATGAGTCTGTGTGTGGATCAAGGAATTACAGGCAACGAGGATAAGAGGGCATAACCTGGGATCTGCAGCCCCATAGATAATATATAGAAGGCCCAGTTAATTTCATGCAATATAGAGCTTCTAACATTAGGAGCCAACTACCTACACAGGGAAATTTTAAAAACAGGAACTTGAACCAGCAGAAGGGGTTTAAGCAAAAGTCACAAGAAACCACCCTATGAGAGCAGAAAAAGAACCAAAACAAAGTGAAGAAGGCACTTGAATCAGAGAAGATTAAATCTGAAGACTCAAAGCAAGTCTAACTAGGAAATGTTTTAATAATCTAGGTCAGAGTCTACAAGACAGTGCAAGAAGTAATAGAGTTTAAGAGTGAAAAGGGGGAAATGCATAGTATTTCATAAGATAAATGGAAATATTTGTTCATCAAATGAATTTTCCAAAGGTAGTAGACAAGTCAATGGCATCATCAATTAATTGTCAATCAGAGTCATTACACCATTCATTCATTCACTTTAATAAAGCTCAGCCCAGTGGTAGAAGGAAACGTACCCAAGACTGCCCCATTTATAACAATGTGTTTGTTGCACTCATTGATAATACGCTCTAGGAACAGAGCAGGGTGCACAATAATTCAGGCTGGTGTTTGAGGAACTACTTAGATACACAACACCTTCCATATATATACATAAATGGACTGGATTTGATTAGGCAGCCAGCAGCTCACACTCAAAGTCCTCTTAGAAAGAGCCCAGAATGTTCTAGAATGAACTGCCTGGAAGAAATATGTAACATAAGACATATAATTTTACTTTTTGTTTTTGGTAGTACTGGGGATTCAACCCCGGGCCTTCCACATGCTAGGTCCCCTGAGCCACACATCTAGACCAAATTTCACATTTTTTTTTTCAGCCAGGTGAATAAGGAGCTCAAGTTTACTTCATTTCAACAGGTCATCAATATTAAACATCATTTCATATTAGGAAGTCCATGAAGGCATTTTCTTAACCAATTTACATATATTATCACATTTCATTCTTAAAGCAGCATTGTGCAATTGGTCCTTTGTGTTTTCATCTCCAAGTTAGAGAGGAGGAAATGGATTCCACATTAGGTAATATGTGTGAGGCTGCCTAGCTAGCCATGATGGAGCTAGGATTTGTATCTAGAAATGTTTTCTCCATGTCAAGCTGAAGGATATTGGAAAGGGATGAAAAAGTTCATGAAAGGTGTGAGAGTCAACTTTCCTCTAAGCTCTTCGGTAGCTCTAAAAGTACAATGGAATACATACAAAGAATCAAGTGTAGATTTTTTTGTCAAATAAAATGACAAAATTAACAGTAAATGGGTTTAATCGGCAAAACCCTAATGATTAGGATCATTGAACTGAAATACACATTAGTAAAGTATAGCACTGACACATGGAGATATAAATCAATGGGAAATACTGAAGTGAAAATAAACTCATCGAACATCAAAATATACATGCAGTTGGAGTCCCAGGAGAAAAGGATAGGTAAACGCCCAGAATAACATTTAAGGGATGAGGTGGGAAACCATCGGAAAACCAGTTAAATAATCCAAAAACAGATTTTAGAAGCAATATCAACCTTAAAAATATAAACAAATTATAGTAAAACTGCAGAAACCTAAATATCGTTGAAAGCAGCCAGAGGAGGGAAAAGACCATCTTTGAGGGAGACACAAGAATGCTAAATCCAAGAGAGGATGGAATTATAGAAGGATACTCTTTTACCTAGAGTTTGATGGCAGCTAAAACTTCCTGTAAAAGAGAAGCTGGAATGAAATAATTCTCAGGAAAAGAAAAACAGATTTTTTTAAAAACAAAATCAGCAAACCCGAAAAACAAGAACACAAATTTGTTAAGTACAACAAGCGCCCAGATGGAAACATGGAATTACAAGAAGATTAAAAACTTAAGAGTAGATCTTCCCGGTATGGTAGCATATTCCTGTAATCCCAGCAACTAGGGAGGCTGAGGGAGAAGGATCAACTTTGAGGCTGGCCTCATCAGCAATTCAGCCAGGCCATAAGCAACTTAGTGTGAACCTGTCTCAAAATAAAAACAACAATAATAATAATACAAAGGGCTGGGGATGTTGCTTAATGGAAAAGTCTTTCTGAATTCAATTTCCTACATGAAAAAAGAAAAAAAAAAAACAAAAACACCTTACAGTAAATCTAACCAAACATTTGCTATGGAAAAATGTCTTGTATAGTTTCTTTTCTTTCCTTTTTTTTTTTTTTTTGAACCAGGGATTGAAACAGGACACTTCTCCACTGAGTAACATCCCCAGCCCTTTCTATTTTTTATTTTAAGCCAGAATCCTGCTAAGTTGCTTATGGTTTCACTGAGTTGCTGAGGCTGGCCTCAAAGTTGCTTTCAAGTCCTGGAGAACATTATCAAATAGGAAAATTACAATTCAATCTCATTAATGAAGGTGGAAAATATAAAATAAATATTAGGAACAAAATATTAAAAATAAGTTGAATTCAGGGATCTATAAATTTAAAATATTTTATATCAAACCAGAATAGGAGTATTGCAGGAATGTGAGGTTCATTTAAGTACAAAGTCCCTTCCATGAAATCAATACATTAACACATGAGAGGAGCTAAAAGACACCTTCTCAACAAAAGCCAAGGTGAGGCAGTAGAGACAAGGAAGGCGGAGTGGAGGGAAGGAGAAGAAGAGAGACAGAAGAAGGGAGAGCAAATGGGAATATTCATCAAGCATGCACAATTTAGTTAAAATAAATAGAACAACAAAGATGCTTCACTAAACTATGTGAAGGAAGACACATGCTTAATTTGATAAAGCATACTTGGAAAATAGACATTATACTTAATTCTAGGATATTAACAGCTTTCTTCCAATAAAATTGGGGAAAGAGACAAAATTCTCAGAATCACTGTATCTACAGTCATTCTGTTGGAGGTTCCAACCATTTCAACTGGCAAGAGAAATGTGCAAGTTTGGAAAATTGCATAAAAATATGAATATTTGCAGGTGTCATTATTGTGTATATGGGAAGAATTTTAAATCAAGAGTGTGTAGGTGTTATGAAGTGAATTTAATAAAGTCACTAAAATCAATGCCCAAAATCAATTTTATTTCTTTATCGTAGTAATAATCCAATTGAAACCCTTTTAAACTATAGAATGTACTGTTTTGGTGCCAAGAAATATAAAATATCTAAGAATAAACGTACCAAAATATAGACCAGACTATTGCACAAAATCCTATAGAACATTATGGGACAAATTATTGTACATGGGTGTAATAAGAACATATCATGAAGATGTTGACTCTGTCCATAGTCACTGAGCACAGCACAACCCAATGAATGTCCCAGCAAGAATATTTAGCTCTTTAAAAAACTTCTTTGGCTGATTCTAATGTTTTTATGAAAATGCACATGACCAGGAATAACTAAGGCAATCATGAGAGACATGTTAAAATTTTTATTTCCAGATATAAATAAAGCAACAAGTAAACTGTATGGCTTCAACTTCAGGATATACTAACAGACCAATGGGATAGAATAAAGAGTTCAGAAACAGAAAAGCCATAAATATGAATGTTATTTTATAACAAATTGACCCTGTAGAATAGTAGGCAAATCTTTGACAGTTTTCTCAATAAGCATTACTGGGTCAACTTTCTCTACCTAAGAGAAAAATAAATCTTGACTCACACATAAAAATTAACTTTAGGTGAACACAGATGTAATTATCAAAACTAATAATCACAAAGCTTTTAGAAAATAATTCAGGGGGATATCTTCAGAGTCCCGATGACAGAAAAAAATTTCTTTTGTAAGATGAATGTCTTTTTAATTATAATAAAAAGTTGGTAAACTAGGCTATATAAAAATTAATAGATTCAATTTGTCAAAAGAAACCAAGAGTTAAAAACAACAACAACAATAAAGACTGTTGTGGTGGTGCATGCCTGTAATCCCAGAGGCTGGGGAGTCTGAGGCAGGAGGGTGCGAGTTCAAAGCCAGCCTCAGCAACTTAGCAAGGACTTAAGAACTTAGTGAGACCCTGTCTCTAAATAAAAAATAAAAAGCCCAAGGATGTGGCTCAGTGGATAAGCATCCCTGTGTTCAATCTCTGGTACAAAAAAAAGAAAAAAAAAAACCAACAAAGTAATTGAAAATATTAGCAATACATGTGTATAACAAAGGCCTTGTATCCAGAATATATATCTCCTACAAACTGACAAGAACAAAACATATATTTTTATTTTTAAATAGGAAATATTTAATAATAGGCATTTTGGAAAGATGTTATCAAACATCTTAAATTAAAAACAGATGTTATTGTCTTCCCTTGGGAATATGCACACTTAATAAATTGAGCCATATCTACTGTTGGCAAAGAAGAGTTAAATTATTTTAAACACTTTGGAATAATTCTTGGTATTATCTAGGCAAGCAGGAATTATGTTTACCACAAGCAGGGCATGGTGGTACACACCTGTAATCTCAGTGACTTTGGAGGCTGAGGAAGGAGGATAGCAAGTTTGAGGACATCCTAAGGAACTTAGCAAGGCCCTATACAACTTAGTGAGATCCTATTTCAAAATAAAAAAATGAAAAGGGCTGGGGCTGTGGTTCAGTGTAGCTCAATGGTAAAGTGCCCTTGTGTTCAATACCCAGTTCAGGTTATATATCCAACAGAAATGCATATTTTATATATATATATACACACACACACACACACACACCCCAGAAAACCTGCAGAGGGGTGTGGACAGCAGCAAGATTCTTAAGAGCCATAAACTGGACACACCTCAGTGTGTTAATTCAGTGAAATACTCTAAAGCAAGAATAATGAATTTCTATAAAAGATAATTTTGGAAATAAATTTCAAAACATGTTGAACATAAGTTGAAATTCTGCCCCCAAAGGTACATATTCTATAATTCACTTCATGTAAACTTCTAAAAAGGCAGAATTACTCCACAGGGATAAGTCAGGCTAATCACAACCTTTGGTAGGAGGGTGATTTGGAGCAGGCACAAGAGGGCACCTTGGGTACTGCCATTATTTTATTTCTGTCTCTAGGTGTTTTTCATAGGATCTGCTACTTGAAAACATTTATTAAGCCAGGCTTGTTGGCACATACCAGTCATCCCAGCACCCTGAGAGGTTGAGGCAGGAGGACCATGAGTTCAAAGCCAGCTTCAGCAAAAGCAAGGCATTAAGGAATTCAGTGAGACTCTGTCTCTAAATAAAATACAAAATAAGTCTGGGAATGTGGCTCAGTACTTGAGTGCCCTTGAGTTCAATCCCTGGTATCCTCCCCCACAAAATATTTATTGCATTGTACATTTAGGAGATATGTGTTTTCTTTCATTCATTTTTGCTACATTAAAGACATTTTGAAAAACTACGCTTGTACTACTGATTGAGGTGAAATATGCTTGAAATATGAAAGGTGTGGCCATTTTCACGGAAGAAATGATATGTTAATATTTTAAAGGTGCTTTTGGTGGATTTAGCCTTAGACTTAAAAAAAGAAAGAGAAAAAAAATGTGGCTCACAGAAATGTAGAATTTTTACTGTGGGAATAGAGGAAGGAAGGCCAAGGTGGAGGTCTGGAGAGGGGGACTTGGTTGCAACGTACTAGGTCATGTCTTTGGGGTTCGGGCAGAATCTTCAAGTGGAAGCCTCTACTTGACCCAAGCAACTAAAGAATTATAAGTAGCACCAAGAGGAAGAGATCAAAATGAAACAGTGGCAGAGGAAGATTAATAACATAGCCTAGCCTAGGTTCATCCTAAGTTGCTGTAATTATTGTCTGCCCATAGCATTTATTATATTTGTCATTCATTTTGACAATTGATTATGTGCATATTATCTTGTGTTGTCACTTATTTTAAGATGTATTAGGTGGAATAGTACAAAATTGCAAATATGCAAAGATTTTTTTTTTAACGTACAAAAGTAGCAATTTCACATGGTCTGATCTAACAATGTCTGTGCCTCAATTTGGCTGACTTTCACTAGCATTTGCATATGGCACACCATGTCTCTAAATTCTCTGGGCTTCCACTTACTGCTTCACAAAATGGGCATTCACAGAGTTGCCACAATGAGAAGGTGAAATTGATCTTGTGAAAATGTTCAGTATACTTGCAGCATAATGCAAGGCCCCAGTCATAAAGCAAAGTCTAACAGAAGCTATGACTAGAAATATTCTCTCACAGGAAAGCATTGGCTCAGTGGGTCTTTGTGGAATAACTGTCACAAAAAGGAGGGAAAGGCATTTCACAAGTTGTAAGTCAGCAAAAATGACAGGGAAGAAAGTTTAAAAAAAGTAGACAAATGCCTTCTGGAAATGACTGTGGGTTCTGGCCTTTTTGAAAGCGAAGTGTCTTTGTCATGTTAGTTGCCTCTTTAAAGATTCCTGGGTTGGCATTATCTGTCCACGTTGTCCCACATCAATGCTAGGAAAGGAGTGCCTCCTGACCCCATGGAGTGAGGACACTGGGTACCACAGGACACTAGGTACGCTGGAAGTATTGAAGTTTAGTACTTCCCCAGCCTATGTCCTAGGCAATTCTTTCCTTGGCTGATTTTCATAATGATAATGATAATATGATAATAATATTATAATGATAATAATGACAAATAATGATACAGATTAAACTTTGGAAATACCAAAACTTCCCTAGCCTATTTTATTCCCCATGATAAACCATAGATGTGAAGATCACAGCTGTCAGTGAGCTCTCTGTAATGAATTATTGAACCTTGAGGTGTCTCAGGAACTCTCTGAGCTTGCACTTCTCAGAGGGGAGACTGGCCTTGTGTGGTCCATACGCCTTCCACCTGAACGGCTGGCTTACACTCTAACAGCATCAGGGAGATCAGGGGAAGAGAGAAGTCGTGAGATAACTACCATAATGATCGTATGAGCTGAGCAGGGAAAGAGGAGAAGCTTGGCTGGCGGCACTGAACACCTGGTGGGGAGTGAGTGGGTGGGTGGAAGAGGTTGGGTGGCATGCCTCAAGCTCCCCTGCAGACCACTGTTGCTGTCTCTTCTGGATTTCTAATACCTGTACTTCAACAGGTGCTTGGTGACATGAGGTTGTTGGTAAACAAGAACCTTCAAATTGTTCCTTATTAGATTCACAACATTATATTGCACTTCACAAATTTTACAAGTTCCCACTGCAGCATTTTCCTTCTCATTCTAGTCTGTGCATGAAAGCCTTTTTCAGACATTTTAACCGAACCTCTGCTTACCGAGTCTCCACAGGATATTGATATCAATATTTAACACAGACGGAATTAGGCCTGCTGATTTTCCTCATTCTTAGGAAATGTGTGTCGCCACACAACGGCATCAAAGCTTCCCTACACTTTTAGTTCCCTTTGCCCTTTGTTATAAAATGTCTGTGCATTTTTTCCCCATCACCTACAACCCAGTATCATTCATTTCACAAGTCCTATCCTTGCAATGACAACCGAGAAAGGAGTATTTTGCATTTTAGCGTGTTAAAATGACGCCGTCCCTTAGCTTTAGGTTATCATTTCCAAGCAATGTTTAAATGGCTGTTTCCCATTAGTCCTAGCCAGAAGTAATAATTCCCCAAACTTAACAAGACTCAAGTAGGGAACAAAGGAGTCGACATACAAAGAACATTTACTAGAGTGCATTCTTCAACGTACGAGGGTGCAGAACCACTGCAGATAGACAGCTGTGTGTCTAAACATTTGTGACAAACACGACTCAGATGGAAATGTATTTCTTAAAAGGAGAAAAAAGGCATCAACATACATTCATCACTTGGGCGTGAGAACAATACAAGCTTACAATATAGGTCTGAGCAAAAGAGTTGCTTTGCAAAATATGATGAGTTTTTTTTTTTTCCTTTATGAAGTACTTCTGCAATTGTCAGCACAGCTTCTTGCTGCCTTGTCATCTTGCAGCCAGTACAACTTTTTGATCATCAAAAAGGCTCAGAAGACTCTAGACCATATTGAGCGTTAATGGGCCTGGATGGATCCTTCCCCTGAGGTTGTCATTGTGAACCCCACAGACAAGGGCAGTAAGGAGGTTGGGGGGACTGAATGAAAGTCAAGTGGAACAGCCACTAAAGAAATATAAAGAAACAGCTGGATATATTGTCTTGAAATTCTTGAGATAACTCTTCAAAGCCCAGGGATCTGTTTTAAAGAGTTATGAGAGTGAAGAAGCCCCCATCTGGTTAGTGTTTACGTTAGGAGTATATATGTCACTATCAACATAGGTGAGATGTGGTGAAGCAGAGGTAATGCATCATAGGTCCATGATTTTAAAGCTATAACACTCTTACTCTTGATGTTAATACATTCAAGTTTATTAAAAATAGCTAGTTGCCTTTAAAAACAACAATTATTGAATACTATCTATTTCCACTACCTGGAATGCCTGCTATAGCATTTTTTTCCCTTGAAAACAGATCATAGGTGGTTCCATTCCCAGCTTTCCAAGAAATCTCCATACTGCTTTCCAAATTGGCCGCACCAATTTGCAGTCCCACCAGCAATGTACAAGTGTACCCTTTTCCCCACATCCTCGCCAGCACTTGTTGTTTGACTTCCTAATGGCTGCCAATCTAACTGGAGTGAGATGGTATCTTAGGGTGGTTTTGATTTGCATTTCTCTGACTGCTAGAGGTGGTGAGCATTTTTTCATGTACTTGTTGATTGATTGTATGTCCTCCTCTGAGAAGTGTCTGTTCAGGTCCTTGGCCCATTTGTTGATTGGGTTATTTGTT
>NW_026000022.1:2231504-2258924 GCF_001458135.2 Marmota marmota marmota
GGGATGAGAGGTGGGAGGGAAAGGGAGAGAGAAGGGAAATTGCATGGAAATGCAAGGAGACCCTCAGGGTTATACAAAAATACATACAAGAGTAAGTGAGGGGAAAGGGAAAAATAATACAAGGGGGAGAAATGAATGACAGTAGATGGGGTAGAGAGAGAAGAGGGGAGGGTAGGGGAGGGGAGGGGGGATAGTAGAGGATAGGAAAGGCAGCAGAATACAACAGACACTAGTATGGCAATATGTAAATCAGTGGATGTGTAACCGATGTGATTCTGCAATCTGTATATGGGGTAAAAATGGGAGTTCATAACCCACTTGAATCGAAGTGTGAAATATGATATATCAAGAACTATGTAATGTTTTGAACAACCAACAATAAAAATTTTAAAAAAAGAAAACAGATCATGCAGCTGAGATCTTATTCAAAGGTTTTTTTAGTAGAATCATATTTGTAGTGTACTTGATTTCATCACCAACCTATGTTCCCCTAAAACTGTTAATTCATTGGTTGCTTTTTAAATGTCAGCTGTTATCTTCTATGTTATCCTGATACCTATGCGTCCTTGTTTTATCATCAGAAAGATACTCCTAGATATTTAGCAAATGTTGAATGTCAGATGGAAGGAGTGTGGATTTATAACCCCAAAGTCTGAGACCATGATTTTCACACTAAAATAAATAATCTAAGGTAGACACATGTGTTAAGTGTAAATAAACAGATCCCGTGGACTAGGTATTTACATAAAAAATAAACCATAAAACTAAAAGATATATGTGAAATACCATGTAAGGAAGGCCTTCTTGAGTATACTCTGAATCATAAACTCTCATTCTATAAACAAATAGATGCATTATACTATGTAAAATTATTAAAGTTTTGTGAAATAAAAATATACTGAGTTAGGGGCTGGGGATGTGGCTCAAGCGGTAGCGTGCTCACCTGGCATGCGCGGGGCGCTGGGTTCAATCCTCAGCACCACATAAAAATAAAATAAAGATGTTGTGTACACCGAAAACTAAAAAATAAATATTAAAAATTCTCTCTCTCTCTCTCTCTCTTTAAAAAAATAAACATATACTGAGTTATATGGCAAAAAGAATCTGTGTGGAATACACTCCTCCTCATGTAGAAAAAAAAATTGTAAGAAAGATCTAATTCTTGAAATATAAAAAACTTATTACAAATTAATAACAACATTAAGCATCTAAATATAAAAATTGGTAACATACATGAACAGTTAATTGTACCAATTACATGATACATGACAGGTCTTTTGGGGCTAGTTATATTCAAATGAAGACACACACACACACACACACACACACACAGAACATACTTGTCCTCCAGAGGAACAAAGTTTAAAAGAATGATCATATTCACTGGGAAAGAGTGTGGGAAAGGCCAATCCTATGGGGAAGACATTTCAGAGCAATTTGACAATGTATATGGAAAAAAAGTGCATATTGTGATATTTCACTACTAGGATACATTGAACAAGGTCATACGGATTTGGGACTATGGTATCTGCTGCAGAATTGCTTATATATCCTTGTCCAGGAAGAATACACTGATGGTGATAAATCCACATGATATTCCTCTAACAATGAAAATGTGGACCATTATTTTTACTGAATTCAAAATATATGGTGCTGTTTTTGTTAAAATATGAAGACCATGTCTATAAAATCTCTAGAAGGTACAACATGAACTGAAGTTTTCATTGGTGATTGGTATATATATTGCTGATCTTAAAAAATTTACCTATATTAGCTGGGAACAATGGTGTATGCCTGTAATCCCAGTAGCTCAGGAGGCTGAGGCAGGAGGATAGCGAGTTCAAAGCCAGAATCAGCAACAGCAAGGTGCTAAGCAACTCAGTGAGACCCTGTCTCTAAAGAAAATACAAAATAGGGCTGGGATGTGGCCTAGTAGTCAAGTGCCCCCAAATTCAATCCCCAGGGACAAATAAATAAATAAGTAAATAAATAAAAATTATCCATATTATCTAAATTTTGATAAAATGAATATTAGTAAATTTAGCAAATAAACATATAGCAAAAGTTATCTCTCAATTAGGTCAGAAACAAATGGGAAATGCATTTATTCAGAAAGATATTATTACAGGTCCACAATGAATGAGTGGTAAAAGTAATCAAATGTGTTATTTCCATATAGTGGGAAGTAAGGTAGTAATTGATTTAGTTATAATATGTGTTAAATGTAAATAAACAGATCTCATGGACTAGGTATTTATATAAAAAATAAACTATAAAATTAAAAGATATACATGAAATACCATGTGAGGAAGGTCTTCTTGAGTTTACTATGAATCATATCCTCATTCTATAAACAAATAGATTATAGAACAAGTCCATAATCTTGCATATGATATTAAAGAGTCAGACAACAAAATTGCACATGTTTGATGATCCAAACTGCATACAGTTTAAAAATAAAAAGAAAGAGTAGAAGGAATGCTATAAAAGAAATATTGTACATTTTCCAGCAATTATCCACGTGGTAAATATTGAGAATATTCATTTTCTTCAATTCAATTTGTTTCAGTATTTTCTACTTTTTCCATACTTCACTGTGTGGAAAAGTATGACTGTTGCAATCTTCTCAAAATTGTTCGGGAATAAAATAATAGACCACTACAGCAACAGCAAGAAGCAGACACGCATTCCACACTGTGAGGTGGTACGGCTTGTCCTGCTCCTGTCATAGATGATTCTGGTAATGGTTGACTGGCCATGGTGTTTGGAAACACGGAGGCTCTTCTCTTTCTGAATCAAGGATTACTTGATGTTCGACTGAAGCTGAAACTAAATGATGCTTCAAAGTGCATGTGTTTATACCCATGATAGATCCAGTCTTGAAAAGTGATCCCTACCAAAATTGCATAATGTCTCCTCCAACTTTTCAACTTTCTTTACAAAGATAAAAAATGTGTTCAAATTAAACAAACAGACAAACGAACAACAACCAAAACACAACTCAGGGTATGGCTCAGGAGACCTGGTGTAGGGCTGATCAGTTCGTGCTGGTGGTACAACAGGACCTGTGGACTCAGGAAGGCAGGGCTTGGTCTTCACTCAGCGTGATCTTTGTAGGACCTGTATTGATGTTTTCTTATTTAAACTCCAAAGTTGTTTTGAGAACTATTATGTTTTTCCACTACCTTGAAGATGACCCTACTGGAGACCATAGTCTTAAGTTCTAGGTAGAAGGGGTAAAATACATACTTCATTTTTCTGGTTATTAAAGTCCTGTATGTTGAAATTTTAAAGATTCAGGTGAATCCGGAGAGTACCAAGAACTCTTCAATCGCCCTAGTTCATATACCTATATGTTGTTCATTTTTCATTGTACTGCCTTCAAGTCTTTGTGTGTTTATGTGTATGTGCAAGTTTTATATAATATATATATATTTATATACATTTGATATTGTTTTATACTATTTCTATAGAAACCTTGTTTTAAAAATGGAAGGGCTGAGGATATGGCTCAGTGGTTAAGTGATCCTGGGATTAATCCCTGGTACCAAAAAAAAAAAAAATGGAATTTCCTTTCTTGATTTAGAACCAAGTCCATAAACTTGCCTTCAAGCCATCTTCTCTATATGTCCCAACTTCTTTAGTTTATTTCAAATAGTCCTTTGGAATCAAACCTCCTTCATTCAGACCCTTAGATCTGAAGCTTCATAAAAATATGGCTTTGGGTGGAACCAAGAATTAATTTCTCTGTTCTTCGGGTTCTTTATAAGATGGCTATAATAATTATTAGTGTTTCATAGGATTATTTTGAGATAATTATATTCCATATGGTACATATGATCATTCCATAAATATTAAGTATTATTACCATACAGCAAAACTAAGTTATTAATTCTTCTGTATTATGCTCCATAATGTCTTGTATTTCCTCCCTTCCCACATTTATGTTATCATGTGTTTTTCTTTCCATTCCTGCCTGTTAAAATTTAGCCATTCTCAAGTTCTACGTCAAATAAATCTTCCCCTGGATTTAATCAAGTGACATATTTGCATATGTAAATCAACGGGTGTGTAACTGATGTGATTCTGCAATCTATATACGGGGTAAAAATGGGAGTTCATAACCCACTTGAATCAAAGTGTGAAATATGATATATCAAGAACTATGTAATGTTTTGAACAACCAACAATAAAAATTAAAAAATAAAATAAAAAAATAAAACCATTTAATGGATTCTTACATACGTCCTACTATTAAATGTAGAGTTTGTTGAATGTTGCAGTTAGAGTTAGAGTCTTATTTCTCTACTGATTGAAGACATCAACAGGGCAGGGGCCAGGAATATATTCCTGCCTCCCTAAGTTTAGCAGGCTCTGGAAAGGACCGTTTTCCACAGAGCTGGGTTCTAAGCCTACTGTCTCTTCCCCTGGAGCCTCAGGTCTAAGCAGGATCCTGATCCATTCCTTATGTTTTCAGCTCACACCTTTGCAAAACTGTCTCAATCGGCATATGGTTGATTATAGCCTTTAAACTATTTGTTTCCTGCCTGTGATAGTTAATTTGATGTGTCATCTTGACTAGTTTAAGAGGCACCCAGACAGCTGATAAAGCATTATTTCTTGGTATCAATGTGAGGTGCTTCCAGTAAAGATGGTATTTGAATCAATGGACTGAAGAGGAAGAGCCACCCTAAGCTCACATGGGAGGTACCAATGAATTATTTGAGGGCCCCGATAGAACTAAAAGACAGAGAAAAAGTGAATTTGCTTTTTCTTCTGGGACACACATCTCCTGCCCTTGGACAGTAGAAACTGAGGCCTTTGGACTCTGGCACCTGCACCAATGACCTCCATCCTCAATTTCTAATGCATTTTGACCAGAATCAAGGGTCACTCCATTGTCCTCCTGGTTCTCAGGTCTCTGGACTTGGACCGAGCTATGTCATCAGCATTCCAGGGTCTCCAGCATACACTGAGTCTGATTTGGGACATTTCAGTCTCCATAATCATAGGAATCAACTTATATGATGAATCTCATGTCATCTATCATCTCTCTATCTATCATCTGTCTTATTGATTCAGTCTCTCTGGAGATACTTGATTAATATACTTCTGCAGCACTGGCTTATATGGCAAGAAAAACCTCTCTAGGGCCAGATCTACTTGATGGGAACTTTCATGTGGGACCACGATTACTTGAAGGCTGAGTCCATGGCCCTTTCCTTGTCTGCTACAAGCCAAAAAAAAAAAAGCAGTTAACAACAGTTGTATCTATTCTTCCTACCATTTAATATTCTTTTCAGGTAATACTTGTAGGAATTAGAGTAGAAGCACTTTGCTGCCTCTATCTATCTCTAGGTGAGGCTGGAATGTGATAGCCAAGGAGCCCAGTTGTGAACCACAGCAATAAATTACTTCTCTATTAGCTATAGCAGAGAGATTCAAGGCCCTGGTGAGTCTAGGATTTCTACTACCTTTGAAACTACGACTACATTTCTACTACAGTGAAAGAGAGTTCTATTATTTTTAACTGATTCCACACATCGAAGAATGAAAACACAATTTCACAAACGGCAAACAGATTGTGTGTTACTTTCTGAATTTATGCTAACAATCTCTAAAGTAACAATACAGAGAAGTGGTTATAGTTCATTTGCTTCAAAATCATTCTCCTTTCAGTATATTTACACACATTATTTGCTGGGGGGTGCTCAAAATTTTTTCATGTTTACAAATAAATATGATTTCTTGGTGAAGGAGCATTTACTCTGTGGACATGAACTTGACTGCTACTTCTTGTTCCACAATATGGGATTTTTGAGCTTAGCTCCATTTTTAAGGCTTGAGGAATGCTGCAGGTTCATCCTTGATACATTGGCATTGCCTAGACATCACAAAGGTAGCCACAAAAAGCATAGTACAAAAAAAGCTAAGCCAATTGAGGCCACAAACACACCTAAGCACAACCAAAGAGTCATCCTTCATGGAAACAGGAAAGAACCTCCAAGTTCAGCATGAGAATCAGGTTTTGAGATGACTCCACTCTTAGATTTGGCAATAGAATTTTAAATTCCTGAATTATTCTTTCTCTAGTTCCTACATCTAAAAATTTTTTAACAAGGCTGATTTTCAAATTTATTATAATTTTTATAAAGCTATTCTATAGTCTAATGCATTGGAATAGGATCTCTCTCTCTCTCTCTCTCTCTCTCTCTCTCCTCCCCCCCTTAGTCCTCCCTTCGTTCCTCTCTCTCTCTAGGTTGCTTGCTCATGGCCATTCTCTGTCTCTCAGTAATGTTTGAACATTACTTTTTCTAGTGAACCACACACTCAAGGGGGCTTAATTTCTTCATAAAATATACAGATATTTTCTTTAAAGTAGAGACATATGACCCTTCTCTTTTTCTGGTCCCATGATTTGCATTGGACATGTAGACCTTTTTCTGTTTTGGAAGCCTTTAATTTGTACATCCATTTTGGGTCCTCCCTGTCAACATGTATCTATACAGCAATGGGAGAGACACTGGATAACATTTGCCATTATTTTCAATTTTGTTGATTTTATTATTATATGAATTAACATTTCTGTTATGAAAATGACCCCAGTGACTTTCAAAATCACCAACAGAATAAGGCTTCATATATAAATACTTATTTTCCCATTTATATCTCTATTCCTTTTGGTATATTTTATATAAACATTTTAACATATGCATTTAAAAAGATATTCTGCACCTTCAAATCTAATTCAGTGTAATAGTGTAAACCAGAATACTTTCCTGGTTTAGAACATCATGTTAATTTTAATTTATATACTTAATTTGTATACTTTATGATCTAAGGACCATAAAATGGTACACTTTTTTTCTTGAATTCAAATCCAATGGAGATTGAGTGACTCACTAAATAGCTTATATATATATTTATTAATGTTTTGTAAACTTGTTCTTCGATTCACTTTTTATACTTTTAAATTTTCCAATAGGATTCTTTGTTTAAAGCATTTAATTTCTTAGACATGCATGTAGGTTCATGTATAGAAGGACAGCTGTCCCTTGGTCTCCTTGTTTGAAGTGGTCCTTATGTAAACCATTTTATTTCCGCATTCCACTTATCTACTTAGACAATATGAGAAATACTGATTAGATAGGGGAAATAATATGAAATATGATAATATAATTATAGGTGTATAAAGCCAATGGATTCTGTGAGTTAGGTTCTAAAAGTGCAGGAGAAATATTTCCTGTTCCCTGTGTTCCAAAGTTCAAGTCAGTCATAGCCCATTCTCTGTTTTTTTTAGTCATGGAATTTCAGATGCTAACATGGCAAGACCACAATACCATGGCTACACTATTAGAATATGGAGCTATACTATTGAAACATCTTCCCACCTTGCTTCCTGAAGTAATAAGAGATCCATTAATACTGATGGAACTTGTTCAATAAAAATAAAGAAACTATTATAAGGAGTAGAGCTGGGGACTCATTGCACGTTCCCTGGGATGTTTTTTTGTTGATGGTGTGCTAAGTTTTCTCCACAGAATAGAAGTCACTTTCACATTTGGTAGGATTGGAGAGTCCTGTGAAGGGTTATGTGTTCACAGCTCTGTCAAAACTTCATTAATCTGCTGCCCCTGACATAGAATGTGTGACAATTCTACCTACCTCTAGGGATGTTTGCCCACCACAGTGTTTTTAGACACATAATTGTGAGGAAAATGAGTGGTGTGAGAGGAATTGCAAATACTTGATGAGTTTTTGGAGAAGAAAACTAAGTATCTGGGTTTGACCCTTCGGCTCCCTTTGTCAAAATGGACTGAGTAAGTTCTTAGTGGTTCAAGTAAGTCCACATGCCAGAAAATGCATGTTTACTTTCTACCTGTGCAAATTTTCTAACGTTTCTGTTCTCATTGCTGTATGCATATTGAGATAACTTTCCATTCCCAAACCCTATAATCCAGAGATATCGCTATTTCAAAGTGACCTCCAGAATTAAGATGACAACATCATGTTTACTATGCAGTATCACCTGTTCTCAATTACCTATGATGATTAATAAATCCTCTGATGTCTAATTTCCATTCAAAAATATCTGGTAATAGCCGGGCACAGTGGTGCATGCCTGTAATCCCATTGGCTCAGGAGGCTGAGGCAGGAAGATTGCGAGTTCAACCCAGCCTCAGCAAAAGCGAGGTGCTAGGCAACTCAGTGACGCCCTGTCTCTAAGTAAAATACAAAATAGGACTGAGGATGTGGCTCAGTGGTCAAGTGCCCCTGGGTTCAATCCCTGATACCAAAAAAAAAAAAAAAAAAAGTTTGCTTAAAATCGACTCATAGTAATTACAATCAATATGTCTACTTGTTAGATACTGATACTTACTGCAAGGGAAATATTATAAACAAGGAGGAAGGAAGAGGTCCATAAAATCTTTCCATTAGATATTTAAGAAAAAATTCCATGTGGAAAGAATTGTAGACATTTATCTAGGCCCATGTGTATCCAGCACTGAGTCCAGGATTGAACTGACGTCTGGGAAGCTGCAGGTGTACCATTTGAACTGTCGTATTTGTAGACATTTGGTGCCACTCTTCCTGATGACAAATGCACACAAGGAGCCTTGTATCACATCTCAAGTAACTGGAAAAGCCACATAAAATACAAACCTCTATGAACCACCCAAATCCCAAACACTAATACTATATATTCCTCAGCATTAAGCTGTAAAGTTTGATAATTAAGGGTCCAGGTTTCTTATCATTTATTTGTAGGAAAAATGCTTCTTTATCACATGCATTTTCCAATGTTCATTCCGCTTATTTGATTAATAAGGATGTCAAAGACACATTTATGAAAATCAAAGACATCTGTCTTATATTGAATGTAACAGTTTTTCTCACATTGGGTTAGTTTGGGTCACTATTTTTTTTTTATTTTCTAGAAATGGATTCTTTCCTTTATATTATAAACCTCCTCATAGTTTTCCTTACACAGCAAGAGTTTTATGCTCAGCTACGCTACTCTATTGCCAAGCCCCATACCATCTGTACAGGTAACCATATTGATAAACCATATTTTCTTACACATATTCAGGAATGAATCTCCCTCAGTTGCCAAATTCATACTATACAAGTGATTAATGAAAAAACTTGAGATATACTAATAGAAAAAATCAAAGTTGTTTTTTTTTTAATACTCAGTCACTTGCTTATACTGTCCTGATGATTCAATGTCTGCTTTGATCAAATGCAAACATGGATTATACCATCATTCTCCCCTGAGAAATGCACGATTGACCACTATTGCTCTTTCTCTGGGTAGAGTGCAGTGATGTTACTCACAGCAGTGAGATCCCTTAGGACAGGATCATCATGGTTGGTAATTGAACAAAAATATGGTGAGTGGCTATTCTTTGCAGGATTTCGTGTCAGGTACTGGATATGGAGTAATAACCAAAGCAGTACTTTGGTTATTACTCCATATCCAGTACCTGGCATAAAATCCGGCAAGGTACAGGCTGAGACATACCAGGGCAGAAATTTGTGGGATAAGGATGGTTTCCCAGAAGGAAGTATAGCATGTGCCCGACTCCTGCATATTCACACCCTCCATTCACTTCAACAACGGTTTTAGAATCATAGGTGTCTGTAATTGTCTGCTGAGCAAAATCAATTCAGTAACTACCTAAACCACCTACTGTTGGGTAGTCCTGGAACTACTATTTCAGTGAGTTGTTATGGAAGGTTCAAAATGAGTATACAGTGGATTATTTAAGGTAAGTATAGACTAGTTGGGATGATTTTGTAGCTTTATAATACAAGTCTGTTTATTTTTAATTGTAAACCAAAATTAATGGTAGGTATAAGAAGAGAATCTCTTCACTCAGCAAATAATTGATTGAGCATAATGTAGGAAAAAATTGCCTTTTAGAAGCACAGCACAATCCATTTCTTAAGAAGATGGTTGATTTTTCTGTTAGAAAACATGAATGGTCCTGAGAAAGTTTTGTTGGTGGGGAGCTCTTGTTCTAGGCAGAGCTGTGACAGAACAGGTCAAAACCAAAAGAGATGTGATGGACAGTGTTTATGGGCATAGAAGACAGAGAGAGCCGCCAGTGGGTAGCCACAGATGGGAGAGCACGGGTGCAAGGTCACAGAAATTCAGAGAAGAAAACATGAGGAGCATCAGGAGAGAGGTTCAAGAAGTTGGCCACAACCAAGAACCGAAAAAACCAAACACAACACCTTACCACAAGAATATCTTTACATTGGAGGGGTGAAGGACCGCGTGATGTGTGTCCCATGCTTGTTCCGCTGTGCTATGCTACTATTCAAACTAATTCCCCCACTACAAACTTTTAGGAAAAGTGTGACACACAGTGACATCTTAAGGGGACAGTGACCACCCCAGGGCAACAAGAAACTAGAAGAAGGGAAGACCTACAGAAGCCAAGAGCTCCATTTTGTTAAAAGACTCAGCAGAAATTTGCTACATGATTTGATTCAGAATTAGATGCAGATACTTTATTCAATTTCTAATAAGATGATCCATTGAAGGGGGACCAGAAAGTCACCTGAGTTGTCCCATGAAGGGACTTAGATATTTATTTCAAGAGACAAATAGATGGAAATGGTAATTAATACCAGATTTCAGAGACAAAAACAATTGGATTATTCAGCTTTGGTTAAAAGAGGTGGCTCCGCTGGAGAACAAAATTGAGGAACAATAGGAATAAAGTAGGAAAGAGGAGTGGGGGGTCCTCTCAGAAGTCAGGAAACAAGACCTACAAAGCGCTTAGATTGGACTGGAGCCACACTTTGGTATTTGGGATCATTAGCTCTGACGTCAGATGGATCTAAATTTGATCTTCACTCTGACACTACTTAGTTCTGTAACCTAGAAGTTTTTTGTTAACATCTTTGTGTTTTGAGGGGAATTAATTGATAAAATGCCTGGAAAAAATAAAAGATTTCCTTAGTGCTTGGCACAGGGCAAGCCCTTAACAAGTGATAGTTGTGTCGATTAGACAATTGACATATGATTGAGTGATCTTCACAGGTGAAGAAACTACAGGTGAGCTCTGGAGACCAGGGCCTCCGTCTGTGGAGAGTTCAAGGAAAAAGCCTCCTTTTAAATGGGAATTGCTGGACAGAGGGCAAAGATAAATGGAACAGGAAGACAGGGAATTGGTGCCCCACGTACAGACATGGACCGCTCTGATCACCGCTTGGATAAGAGTCCAAGTTAGATTTCAGCATGAATGTCTGGCCCTACCTGTTAATCAGATTCAGTGACTATGAAAGCAATTGGGGCTGATTTCATTATTTGTGTGGCGTCTGGACATGAACCAGGTTTGTGAAAGCAGCTCAGAGTTGGGAATGGCACATCTTTCTCCAGCCACAGTGAAGCTCTGGATCCTAAGGACAGAGAGACCCCCTGGCCACTGGACCCCTTCTCATGAAGACAAGAGCATCCGATTCAGCTTTTTCATGACTGGGACCAAAATACCTGAAAAGAGCAGTGTATAGGAGGAAGAGTTCCTTTGGGCTCATGATTGGAGAGGTTCAGTCTGAGGCTGGCCAACTCCATTGCTCTGGGTCTGAGGGGGGGCAGAGCACCATGGTGAAAGGGCCCACGGGAAGAAAGCAGGTCAGTACATGGTACCCAGGAAGCACAGAGAGAGCTCTGTTTACCAGGGAATAAATATTAACCCCAAAGACACTGCCCCTGTGACCTGCATCCTCCAGCTACACCCTACCTATCCATAGTTACCACCCAGTTAATCCATAATTAATCATAATTTAATCATTCCACCCCTGAAAATTCTTAGATTGCTTCTTGCATGAACTTTTGAGGGACACCTCATATCTAAACCATCACAGGGTTGAAGGACTCTATTGAGAAAAGAAGGCATAAGAAAATTTAGAAACTTACTTTGTACTTTTAGTGAATTAGTGGAGGAGACAATAGAGACAAGGAGAAATTAGAAATTATGAGAGTGTTCAGGTAATTAGCTGCTTGTCTAATTACTTTCTTCTTCCATTAATATCCAAAGAAAGGTCTGCAGAAGCACATAATAATTTGAAGTTTACCAGTTGTCCTTCTGTAGAGAGTCTACAATTTTTTTAAAAAAGAAAATCCTCACCAATCAGTTGTAAATTTGAACAGATTTTTAAAGTAACAAAAATTGTAGTTTTTACTGGAAAGTGATGTAGACTTTTAGCAGTCTATGGAGACTTAGGAGAAGAAGTAAACTTATTACAGAAAAAAATTTCAACAACATGAATTATAAGCAAAGCAGTAAGTTTTTTGAAGGGAACTATCATGTTTTTCCTAGAAGTCATGGATGAAAGAAGGGAACCACGCTACTCAGAAAATAATCAGTCAACACTAAAACCATCCCAGACAAGAAGAAAAGATAAAAATGAACATTCAACATTACATCCATGCTCTATGCACATCCCTCAAAGGTCCATGTGCTAGATCATGTCAGACAGTGGGACAAACTTGAAATCGTGGAATCTTAAGAGACTTGGCCTTAGTGGAAAATGGTTAAGTCATTAGATGGTAGGGTGCCACCCTCAGAAGGGATTAATGAAGTTCTCATGGGATCTTGGTTATGTCCTGCAAGAATGATTTATTATAAAAAGAGCAGGTCTGGCCCCAGAATCCCTCTGGCTTCCTGTCTTACCATGTGATCACTTCCCAAATACTCCTGCCTCTCTGATGCCATCTGACTTAAGACCCTCATCAAAGGCCAAACCAATTGGACTGCCTAATCCTGGGCTTCCAGCCCCAAAATTATGAGCAAAAGAGACTATATTTCTTTTTAAAGTATTAATCTCAAGTATTTTGTGATAGCAACAGAAAACAGAGTATGAAAATCTGTTAAAAAGAATCATGACATTCTTACAAAACTTTATCCCTTAATTTATTTTCTGCACACATTTTGTCAGGTGATATCATAATACAGTTGCAACTAGTCAGCATCAGAAAAGTTTTCACTGCATCTACATTTGTAACGGAGTTTGGTTCTTTCTCTGAAGGTTAGAGTTCCCGAGTTCACCTCCCAATATGAGCCCCAATTAATTCAATCCACCAGCAAGATGGGTCACGTTTTAGGGAGGGAAAAGGAGAGAGAAAGGCCCTGAGCATGTTGACCTCATCAGGACTCAGCCCACCGCCTGACACCTGTGCCCACATTCACAGGCTGATTAATGAGCTGTCACCATAGTTGTTGACTGGTGAATTATTTATACTTATAAACCACTAAATAATTTAAAGCTGATATCTTAAATTACAGCTGAGAGTGACAAGAAGAAGGTGGCCTAAAACTCCAACCAGAGATCAATGCCCTTTTTCTCAGGGCACTTTTGAACACAATTCCTGCTGACTGTTCTTAGAAGGAAAAAGTGGAAAACAAAAAGTGTGTGAATTTTGTACAACAGAATTAAATGTTTCTGCAATCAAACAGAAGGTTGCTTTCAAAAAAAAAAAACACAAACATGATACAACTCTGAATGACACTTTTTTTTTTTTTGGAAAATGAAGATCTTTGGCTTCAAAATTTAATCACCAAACCTAGACGACAATATATTCTAAAATTTTCCCCAAAAACTTTGAGCATATTTTGTGATTACAGAAGCTCTAGTTAGTTCCACCTGTGGCATTTTATTATCTCCTGATAACACAGAAAATATAGCTCAGAAATAAAAATTTTCATCCACATAACACAGGGTGGGATTGCATTGCAAAATATTCACATCCAAGCATTTTGAAGAGCAAATGGAAAGGAAGTTGAGGAAAAGAAAAATAAAATAGTGAAGAACCTTAGTCCACTACTAATGCACAGATTTCAGAATAATCAAATAAACGGAAGAACATTTTCTTGAAAGTGGTGACCATGAGCAAATCAGTCAAACTGAATATGTGTTATGGAAATAATAGATCAATATGTATTAAGATAGCATTGCAAAAGACAGAGAGAAAGGAAGGAAGGAGGGAGGGAGGAAGAAAGAAGAAAAAAAGGGAGGAAAAGCATACATTGCAATCTTACAACTAGGGATTTTCCATTTAGTTGAGTGTTTTTTTTTTTTTTTAGTGTGTGTGTGTATGTGTGTGTGTGTGTAAGATTGTGACTTTGCATTTGTGTGTGTTTAAGCAGTATATGAAAGATAAATGGAACTATTATAGGTACCAGTTCCTTAGGCACTGTCCTTCTACATACACTTCATAAACATCTTCTCTGGCAATGGCCCTTAATGGTGTATCTTTCTCGTGTGGAGACATATTAAATACTTATTTGTAGTGACTTCTTCATGATTGACCTCCATTGCTGCACCAGCCTGTGCTGAGAATACTTTGACTTGCCTTCCAGCTGAAGCTTCTTACAAAAATTCTTCAACAATATTTGCCTACAACTAAACACAATTCTCCCAAGGTTAAACTTTCCTTGAAAAAGCAAAGGATAACTTAAGGAATGTTCTTTTGATTTTGTACCAGATGAGTGGGTCTGAGGAGCACACAGGGTCCATTCTCAACATGGAAGGCCTGTTTTCTCTTGACTCAGTTCAAGACACCTGCTCAGCTCATTCTTTGCATGAAACAGCAATGCTCAATGTCACCTTTTTTTCCCCCAGAAGTCATCTTTATTTTTTTTGTCTTCTATAAAAAGAATGATCCTTTTTTTTTTTGCACTCTGTTCCTTGTTTCTCATTCATTCTTCTCAGTACTTTAAATCAACACTGTCATTTTCGCTGAGAACAGGGATGAAATTCTTGAGTGAGAAACTCCCAAACAAGTTAATCTCCTCTCTGAATATTGCATAGAATTGCCTAGTGACACAATTATCTTCAGTTTCTAAAATTAGATATAATCATCTCCATCCTTGTAAAGGTTAATAGACACTTAAAAACAACAGCAAGTGATTGGATAGACTTCTCAATTTGGGTTACCAGGATCAAATAACATGACTTAGTGCTATTACATATGTCCAAATACTTCAATATTGACTGTTTTAATATCATGTTTGCATATACAGAAACAAGAGGGCCACCATGCACAATGGAAGGGACAGGGAAAGAAGCCCCTTTGTGCCCTCAGGCCTGAGAGTCCTTTCCCCTGCATTGAGACAAGCAGAGGAATGAAAGCCTAGGGTAGGGAATGCTCTCTGCCCCTTACAGACCACAGGGAGGAGAACTGTCCTAGTCAGTGTTTACTCATGAACAATTGTCCCCAGGAGGGACACTCCCCCACCAGGAAACTTCAGAGCTGGCAGATACAGCTATTTTGTGTTGAAAAATCTCTTTGTCCACGGTTGCCTGACTGCCTCCCTCATGGAGAGACGTTCAGCAACCTACCTGGGAAGTTCCTGGAGCCCTGTTAGGTAGCATCATCTGGAGATAGTAGGAATTCTATCAGTACCAGGCAAAACAGCAGATCAAAATAAAACCATAAGGACATGGAAATATTAAATCGTCATTGAAACTCTGGCCCACAAGATTGTGGTAAATATAACAGGATGATTGCCAGCTAAAATAAAAAAAAATAAATAGGACCCAGAGAATCAGAACATAGTCAACAAAATGTGCAGGATGCAATTTAAAGTAATTTGTAATACCAAGGAACAAGAAAATCACAATTTGAATTAGACAAGGTTATGATTTGAGGTGAATTTGATGTTGGGATTTTCAGACAAGGATCTGACAAGAGCAGCCATCATAAAAATGCCTCATCTAGCAATTTCAAATCCTCTTGAAACAAATGTAAAAATAAGACATCTCAGCAATGAAGCAGATGCAATTTACGAGAGGCAAGTGTAAATAATGGTGCTGAGATATGGTCATTCCTTAGTAACTACTTGTTTCATTTCTGCAATCTCATATCTCCCAACCATCATGGGTCAACCCTTCATCTGCTTTCCACTGTGTCTATATTTACTATGTATGAACTTTAGGATCCTGTTGCTATTTCTTAATCACAACATATAACAACTATTCACATAGCACTTACATTGTACTAGGTATTATAAATTACCTAGAGATAAAGTATACAAGAGCATTGCATACTTTATATGCAAACATTCCAGATTTTGATAAACCTGAGAGTCCTGGAACTAATCCCATGCAGACATTTAGAAATGACTATATACAATAACACAAATTAAAAACTGTAAGAAGTCTAATAGCAGAGTGGAGATGACACACCATAATGTTGGTTAACTTGAGTAGAAATCAATAGAATTCCTCTACTCTAAACAGCAAAAGAAATTAATTAAAAAGGAAAGAAAGTCTTCACTATAAATGGCCCACTTGGACTCCCAGGAGATAAGAAAGAGTTCAGGATTGAAAGAATTTTTAAAGAAATAATTTCTGAAGATTTCTCAAATTTAATGAAAAAAAAAAAACAAAACCGAACCACAAACATGCAGATTCAAGACAGCCTGTCAATCACCCAAAAAGTAAGTTAAAAGAACACACACATACACAAACAACACACACAAACCTGGACACACACTAAGGCACATCATAACTAAATTGCTGGGGGAAGAAAAGCCAATAGGAAATAAAAATTAACTTATAAGCAACATCATTTTTAATGGCATCAGATTTCTCCTCTGAAACCACAGAGGACAAAAAGAAATGACACAGTACTCCAGAGTAATGGCAAATACATAATTTTTCTTTTCAAGTGTTCATGGAACATGTATCAACATAGACTCTATCCAGGGCCATAAAACAAACCTCAAGAAAATTAAATAATTAAAATCAAAGTATCTTCTCAGATCACAGTAGAATCAAGCTAGAACTCAGTAACAGGAAGAACAGAGGATAATGTCTAAACACAAAGAAATTAAACAACAAAATTCTGAATAATCCATGAGCCAAAGAGGAACTCTTCAAACAAACAAAAATGCTGGGAACTGAATGAAAATATATATGTGAAAAATAGTTGGGATGATACTGATACCGAATCACTGTGATGACTGATTTTATGTGTGAATTTTCAGAGTGATTTTGGATGAAGTTAATATTTAAATCAGTGAACTGAGTAAACTGATTGCCTTCTACCATGTGGGTGGGCCTTATCCAATCCATGAAAGGCCTGAATAGATCAAAAAGACTGTCCTCTAGAAAAGAAAGAAAATTCTGTAGCAGACATTATCACCTGCCCTCCTGGGTCTCAAACCTGAAGGTCCATCCTGTGAATTTTGGACTCCCAGCTTCAAGAATTGTGTAAGCCAAATTTATTCCATTTCCTAACTCAAGACTAAGTGAGAAGAGCAAGATAAACACAAAGAAGACAGTAAGAAGAAAAAAAAATACAGTAAAAAGCAAAACCAATAAAAATGACATTAGAAAAACTAGAGAAAACCAATTTAAAGAATTTGTTGTTTGGTAAATTCCATTAAATTATTCTCATGTCTTTATGAGAATTGAAAGATAAAAAGAGGGAAGAGAAAAAATCACCAATATACAGAAGAAAACAGGATAAATCATTATAATCCTGCAGGAAATTAATAAGAGAAAATTTTAAACCACATTACCATCATAAATTCAACAATTAAAAATAAATAAACTGTTCCTGGACAATTGCAGACCACCAGAGTTAGTTACTGTCATTTTAGTGAGTCTAGAACCATCAACACAATCGAATTTATAGTGAAAATTTTCGGAAGTAGGAATCTCCATGCCCATCTGGTTTTACTGGAGAATCCTACCAAGTGTTTAATGATAAAGGTCAATTTCCCACAATTTCTTCTAGAAAACAAGAGGACTGAAGACTTGCTAACTCATTTTCTGTGGCTAATATTATACCCTGCCCCCCCCAAGGTATTATAAAGCAATTCTCATGAAATTAAAAGCAAAATTCCTCAACCAAATAAAAACAAACTATATCCAACAATATACAAAAATAATTATGATCAGATAAGATTAATTCCAGGTCAGCAAACTGGTTTAATGTTTTTTTAAATCAATTTAAATCATTATATCTGCAAGTTAAAGAACAAAAAAATCATATAATTGTATCATTTTTTTGCACAAAACTTGGCAGTATACAAAAACTATTCATAATTTGTAAAAATCCTTTTAAGTAATAAATAAAGGTAAGTACCTCAAATCGATAAAGAACATCTATTAAAAAACATGACTACCATTATACTGAATGGAAAAGACTAAATTCTTTCTCCATAGAATTGAAAACAAGTGCAGATACAGAGGGCCATCTGTAGTGAGTGTTGCTTCTTTGGTGAGCACATTTGGAAAAAAAAACCCACAAAATTGTAGAACCTGAGAGAGGTATTCATGCTTCTAAATCATAGGTAAGTTGAAAATAGACCCTGAAACGCCTATAAGATGAAAAGGATTACTTGCAGTGCTTCTCAAGGACCTTCAATATTCCCTCAGAGGACAAAGTAAAAACTCTCTTCTTCAGAATAACCCAGACCCACGAAGGTGGCTGGGAGTGGGATTCATGCTGACAGAGGAGAAACACTAGGGAAGAGAAGAGGGAAAATGTTCATGTGCCAAATGTGGGATAGAAAGCAACTCAACAGTGGAAGAGAACTACCCAAAGGCTTTTTTGTTTGTTTGTTTGGTTGGTTTTTGCAAAAACAAATTGAGGTGGCAAAAGAGGTAGCAGCCCTTGAACAGGGAAGAAGAAAGTCTTGTGCAGATTAACACTCATTTCTTAAGCTACCATCTTCTAATGTACAAATCCCCTCTCAGTTAATCCTAACAACAGAAAAGAATTGCAAGTGAATTCAAAATCATAGGTATTGTATTAGTAAAGAGGAAAACAGATAGAATAACAAACTAACAGATTATAGAAGCATATTAAGAATAAAGTGGAAAAGCAGATAAAAGTTTTTAATGCGGTACTGTAAATTGAACAGCTAAAGAGGCTATAAGACAGCAGAATAAAACAGACATAGATGCTCCCAGGGATGGTGTTTCAGCACAAACGGATGGAAACCGAGTTGAGAGAAGTCAAGATGGACTCTGTGGAATAAAAATAGAGCACTTGCAGAAAGGAAGATCTCAATGAGAAAATTCACAAAGAGAAACACAAAAAGGAATAGTAGAATTTTAACATTTTCAAAATTGTAAAAATAATTGAATCTAGCTATGGAACAAAGGCAAGGAAGATTCAGTACCATTGTCAAAGTAGAAACACACACACACACACATACACACACAACTATGGAAAAATTAAAGCTTACTTTATTATTCACGGGATGATATGGACAAATGGAATGGGACAAATGGAATCTAGTTATTGAATGGGAACATCCTTTTATTCACTAGAATAAAATACTCACTAGAATATTCCACCAGAACAATCTACCATCCAATTATATTTTATAAAATAACTTGGCTTTATTAATTAATAAAACAACAATTTAGATATTTAGGTTAAAAAATCATTAGTAAGGGAAGGAAATCAGATTGAAATCTTCCTTATAAACAGCAATACTTTATATCAGAAAAATGTTCAGCATAATGCCTGGGATATTTAAGAAATAAAAAAAAAGCCAAGAGTTTTGTTCACAACTAAATTTTATATTCAAAGTAAGACTGAATGGAGAGTGAAAGTTTGTGCAATAAGTCAAAAACTTTTTTCATCTTGAGAAAGAATAAGAATCAGGCAGGCAGGTAAGACCTTCATGAAAAGTCCAAACAAATGTAACTGCAGAACTGAGACTATCTAGTGAAAATAAAGATGCCAGAATTGCAGGTAAATGTTACCGAATCTGACACTATGGATATGTGGATATTAAAGGAACAAAGTAGAACAAAAGTGAGAAGAGAAAATGGAAATTAGAAAGAGTTCACTGATAACTGCCTATTTATTCAGCAAATCCTGCATTTTTTTTTATCCATTCATCTTTTGAGGGCATCTAGATTGGTTCCACAGTTTAGCTATTGTGAATTGAGCTGCTATGAACATTGATGTGGCTGCATCACTATAGTATACTGATTTTAAGTCCTTTGGGTATAGAGTGAGGAGTGAGATAGCTGGGCCAAATAGTGATTCCATTCCAAGTTTTCTAAGGAATATCCATACTGCTTTTCAGAGTGATGGTACCAATTTGCACTGCCATCAGCAATGTATGAATATGCCTTTCCCCCCATATCCTTGACAACACTTATTATTGCTTGTATTCTTGATAACTGCAATAGAGATAACTGACTAGAGTGAGATGAAATCTTAGAGTAGTTTTGATTTTCATTTATTAATACTAGAGAGGCTGAATATTTTTTTCATATACTAATTGATTGTATATCTTCTGAGAAATATCTGTTCAGATCCTTAGCACATTTATTGATTGGGTTATTTATTGTTTTTTAGGGCTGGGGATGTGGCTCAAGCGGTAGCACGCTCGCCTGGCATGTGTGCCGCCCAGGTTCGATCCTCAGCACCACATACAGACAAAGATGTTGTGTCTGCTGAAAACCATAAAATAAATATTAAAAATTCTCTCTCTCTCTCTCTCTCTTTAAAAAAAAAAAAAAAACAAATCCCGCATTTAATGTATTGTTAGCAGGAGAAAGCAGAGTCAGGCAAGATCGGTGTTTTAGTTTTTTCACTGCTGCAACTGAAGGACCCAACCAAAACAATTGTAGAGGAGGAAAAGTTTACTCGGAGGCTCACCGATTGGAGGTCTCTATCCATAGGCAGCTGGCTCCATTCCTCAGGGCTGGAGGTGAGACTGAACATCACGGCAGAAGACTGTGGTGGAGGGAAGCAGATCACATGATGAACAGGAGGTAAAGAAAGACAGTCCACTCTTCAGACTCAAATATATACCCCATAGCCACGCCCCCAGTAACCACTTCCTTCAGTCACACCCCACCTGCCTCCAGTTATCACTCAGTGAATCCCATCAGGGACTAATTCACTGATTAGGTTAAGGCTATAACCCAAACATTTCTACTCCAAACTTTGTTTCATTGTCTTACACGTGAACTTTTGGGGGACACCTCAACATCCAAACCATAACAATTGGGTTTGGGCACATCAATACTTAGCATCCAAAGAATAGAGGACCAAATCTTTTTAACAACTCATTGTGCAAACATAATTGATAGAACAATAATCCATGATTTTCCAAATATCACAAGATCTACCCCTCAAAAGCCACAAAGGTAGCGTAGAAAAAAAGCAACCAAACATCAAACACAGTTGAACCTCAGAGTCCATGGTTTCTGCATCAGCAGATTCAAGCAACTGTGCGTCAAACATATTTCCAATTGTGTCTGAACACATACAGACTATTTCTTCTTGTCATTATTCCATAAGTAATATATCGTACCAACAATTTACGTAGCATTTACACCGTTATAAATTATAAGTCATCTGGAGATGATTCAAAGCACATGGTTGTGCATATGTTTCATGCAAATACAAGGTCATTTTATATAAAGGACTTGAACATCCATGAGTTTTGGTATCCTCAAGGGTGATGGATAATCCTGCAGGGATACTGAGATGATTGGGCTACATTGGAACTGAGGACATCCACAAACACAACTGGTGTTACTCAACAACTAGGATTACCACGCATCCTCGCCAAGTCCTTTGCTATCAAAGAAAGAAGTCATAAATAAACACGGGACAAAAGCTAGTGTGGATATTGTGATGCCAGAGTGGAGCCCAAGAGATCAGCCTAAGCTCAGGCTTACTTTAACAGAGACAACACCGATACTAGCATAGATCTGTGTATATGCATGGGTTATATACGTTTGTGCATTCTCCGTCTGTGCTCATTGAGAGTACCTAGAAACAGTGACACACTATATATAGTAAAAAGAACACAAGACCCCACGACCCTAATTTCTTAATACAGCTCTTCAAAAAAAGAAAGGAAGAAGGAAAGAAAGAAAGAAAGAAAGAAAGAAAGAAAGAAAGAAAGAAAGAAAGAAAGAAAGAAAGAAAGAAAGAAAGAAAGAAAGAACCCTTCTTGGGGGGGGGGGATGATTGATTCTAAAGTCCTTGTAGAGAAAACACAAGATGCGCCTGGAGTCTAATGTGGTTCCCAAAAGTACACAGGTGTATGTACTTATGCCTTCTGCCTGTGAGAAGTAGTAACTCTAACAGGGATCCAAGAGGGTGGGCAAGAGGGAGGCAGCATTCTGTGACCCTGGTTTCAACTAGTGGGAATACTGCTTTGCTGAGAGTGATATAGGAACCCTCTACACCTGATCCGGTGCAGGGATCATGGCCTCAGTGTTAGAAAAGGACTCTGGACTCCCACCTACACGCCCATGCAGGTCTCGTGGGTGCCTTAGTGAGACCATTGACATCAGCACTTGTGCAGATTCCCAGGCGCTGCTCTCATGAAGGACACTCAGCTGCTACCCACGTGCAGAAACTCCAGACCCCACTCCCATGTGGACCCCCATCTACTAATGTGCAGCTCCCGAGGTCACCTCCATCCTGGGACTCAGCAGCTACTGCCTGGTCCCCTACTCACGGTAGCCTGCCTGCTCCTGGGGATATCACAGGCTCTAAAGAAAGCTGACAGCCACAACACTGCAGCCACAGAGCTCATCTCTGAATGCATCACCCAACACCATTGCCCGGCTCCCCGAACCTGACCTGACACCCCTTAATTGAAAGCAGCTGCCTCTATCTTGGGTCACCTCCATCACCACCTTTAGTTGGGGCAACTACCAGTTTGGAACACCAGATAGCCAGGTGCCCGTAGGTTTCTAATTCCCCCCAATCCCCAGCAGCTGCTAACTCAGCTGCCCAATTCAAAACAGCCCTCTGTGACAGGCCACCAGAGTGCAACCCACAAAACTCCCAGAGAGAAAGGTTCCTGATTAGGAAGTAGAAAGGGAGGGGGGTGAGGGAGATGCACTTTAGAGACTAATTTAGAGGGCAGGAACTGTGGGGTCTACAGGTGATAGGACCGGGTGCCCACATCACAGGAGCAGACCCCAAAGGAGATCCTTGAGGTGCAGCATCCCAGTGGCCATGTGCTCTGCACCCAAGGCCAACCCTCACACCCTGGTAACCCCCACCATCCTGAGGGTGGAGATACCCACTAAGAACAGACAACCCCACCTATTGGATGAGAAGGGAAGCAGGAGAGATACAGATCTCCAACCAAAACAATCCTTGTTTCATCCTTCAAGATTTTTATTTTTCTTTATTCTCATCCTTTATTCCCCCACCCTCACATCCTCGACATATGTGAAACCAAGTACTTTACATGAATTAGAATATTGAGGACTGAGACAACTGAATAGTATATTACAGTTGTGTTGCATATCCTTTATTTTCTTTGCTTTTTTCTCTCCAATTTTCACTATTTTAACATTTTTTTAAAAATTTTTCTTAATATATATGTGTGTTTGTCTATGTACTCCATGGTCTTCCCTCTTACTTGTCCACCCAAAATGACTACCTCTCTATTCTCCTGCTACTAACCTTCTTTAGATTTCTTTCATACTTCCTAAGATATAATAACTCTATATCTTCATCTCAGACATCCTCAGCATATCTTCCTTCACCTCACCCCCAGTTCTTTGCCCACCATCAGAAACTGTAAACACTTTTACAAACCTACTGATTATATAATAATAATAATTGAAATGCTATACAGTTCTGTACATTGTGATCAAACTGTAAACATCTTAATAACAACTATTTGTTTTTAGGTGGTATTTTGTTTATGTTGGGATCTGTTAACATTGTCCCTCCCCTAAAAGGTGAGGTATTAGAACCCTCAGGAGCACTATAGGCTGATATGGTAAAAATGGTAACGACTCAAATCCACAGAGCCAGAAAGGAAGACACACAAACAACATGAAAAGACAAGGGAAGTAAGTGCCCCAAACAAATCAAGATACCAAAGTATTAGAATTCATGGCCAGCACAGCAGATGAAATTACAGAGAAGGAGTTCAGGATGTGCATAATTAAAATGTTCTGTGAATTAAAGGATGATATAAGAGAGCAAATACAGGCAGCAAATGATCATTTTGACCAAGAGCTACATAAGCAAATATGAAGCAAAAGATTACTTCAATAGGGAGATAGAGGTTCTTAAAAAAATACCAAACAGAAATTCTTGAAGTGAAAGAAACAATAAACAAAATTAAAAGCTCAATTGAAAGTATCACCAACAGATTAGACCACTTGGAAGATAGGACCTCGGACAATGAAGACAAAATATATCATCTTGAAAAGAATGTAGACCACACAGTGAAGATGGTAAGAAACCATGAGCAGAACATTCAAGAATTCTGGGACAGCATAAAAAGACCAACTTTAAGAGTTATTGGGATAGAGGAAGGCATAGAGTTCCAAACAAAAGGAATGAACAATCCTTTCAACAATAATATCAGAAAATGTTGCAAACATGAAGAACAAATTGGAAAACAAATTCAAGAGGCTTATAGGATATCAAATGTATGAAATCATAATAGATCCACACCAGTTCACATTATAATGAAAATTCCTAACATACAAAATAAGGAGATAATCTTAACAGCCACAATAGAAAGGAATCAGATTACATACATATAGGGGGGAAACCAATTAGGTTATGTGCAGAGTTTTTAAGGCAGACCATGAAAGCTAGAAGATTCTAGAACAACATATATCAAGCTCTGAAAGAAAATGGATCCCAACCAAGAATTTTGTATCCAGCAAAATTAAGCTTCATGATGGAAGATGAAATTAAAACCTTCCACGATAAACAAAAGCTAAAAGAATTTACAGCTACAAAACCTGCATTACAGAACATCCGTGGCAAAATATTCCATAAAGAGGTAATGAAAAACAACAATGAAAATCAGCACAGAGAGGTAGTACACTAAAGGAAAAACTAATCAAAGGAAAAACCAACTCAAGTTAAATTACGAAAAAAAAAAAAAAAAAAAAGGCTGGGAATACAAATCATGTCTCAATAATAATCCTGAATGTTAATGGCCTAAACTCATCAATTAAGTCATAGGATAGCTGATTAGATTTAAAAAAATATGCTGCCTCCAAGAGACTCATCTCATAGAAAAAGACATCCACAGACTAAAGGTAAAAGGCTGGGAAAAATCATACCACTCACATGGACTGTGGAAGCAAGCAGGGGTTTTTATCCCCATATCAAATAAAGTAGGCTTTAAACTAAAGTTAATCAAAAGGAACAAAGAAGGACATTTCATACTGCTCAAGGGGAGCCATACACCAGTAATACATAACAATTATAAATATATATGCCCCAAACAATGTAGCATCTATGATCATCAAACAAACTCTTCTCAAGTTCAAGAGTCAAATAGACCATAACACAATAATTCTGGGTGACATTAACACACATCTTTCATCACTGAATAGATCTTCCTTACAAAAGCTAAACAAATAAACAATAGAACTTAATAATACAATCAGTAACAGACTTAACTGACATATATAGAATATTTCATCCTTCAAAAATCATATTTACTTTCTTCTCAGCAGCTCATGGATCCTTCTCTAAAATAGACCTTATATTATGCCACAAAGCAACTCTTAACAAATACAAAAAAGTAGAGATACTACCCTGTATTCTATCAGATCACAATAGAATGAAATTAGAAATCAATTATAAAATAAAAAATAAAAACTACTCCAACACCTGGAGACTAAATAATATGCTATTCAATGAAAAATGGGTTGCAAAAGGCATCAAGGGGGAGATTAAAAAACTTTTAGAGGTAAGTGAGAACACTGATACCTCATATTAAAATCTCTGGGACACTATGAATGGAGTACTAAGAGGAAAGTACATTACATGGAGTTCATTCCTTAAAAGAAAAAAAAAGTCAACAAATAAATAACCTAACACTGCATCTCAAAGCCCTAGAAAAAGAAGAACAAATCAACACCAAAAGCAGTAGAAGACAGGAAATAATTAAAATTGGGGCTAAAATCAGTGAAATTGAAACAAAAGTAACAATTGGCAAAACTGACAAAACAAAAAGTTGATTCTTTGAAAAAAAATAATTAAAATTGACAGACCCTTAGCCATGCTAATGAAGAGAAAGAGAGAGAAAACTCAGATCACTAACTTATGTGATGAAAAAGGAAATATCACAACAGACACTACAGAAATGCAGAAGACACTTAGAACTTATTTTGAAAACTTGTACTCTAATAAAGAGAATATCAAAGGCATCGACAAATTTCTAGAGGCATGCAAGTTGCCCAAATTGAATTAGGATGATATGCACAATTTAAACAGATCCATTTCAAAAAGGAAATAGAAGATGCCATCAAAAGCATACCAACCAAGAAAAGAATAACTAATACCTATACTCTACAAATTATTTCATATAGGGGGAAACCAATTAGGTTAAGTGCAGATTTTTTAAAGCAGACCCTGAAGCTAGAAGATCCTGGAACAACATATATCAAGCTCTGAAAGAAAATAGATCCCAACCAAGTATTCCACCAGAAAAAGAGGAAGCACTTCCAAACTCATTCTATGAGACCAATCCAATATCACCCTGATTTTAAAACCAGGCAAAGACACATCAAAGAAAGAAAACTCAGACCAATATTGCTTATAAACATAGATGCAAACTTTCTCAATAAAATTCTGGCAAATCGAATTAAAAAAAGTATCAAAAAGATAGTGCACCATGATCAAGTAGGATTCATCCCAGGGATGCAAGTTTGGTTCAACATACAAAAACCAATGAATGTTATTCATCCCATCAATAGACTTAAAGATAAGAATAATATGGGGATCCAACATGGCGGCCGGCAAGGAAGCAGCACTTTCAGTATCTCCACATTAACCGGATCAGAAACACCCATTAAAACAGCTACATTCTACCTACTGAGGAACTTCTAGCAAAATTCCGCTGAAAGGAGACCTGCCAGGAATTAGTAAGTTTATTAGAGGTGACAGTTTGTCTCAGACAAGTGAATCTTGGCCGGCCACGCGGGCGCAGAGGTCCAATCCCGCAGCCACCGCCCGACCGGCTCTGCAAGCGGCCCCCAGCGGCCCGGCGCGGCACGGGGAGAAGGGTCCCTGCCCGGCCTGGCAGACGGTCCCCGCCATCCCGGCTCTCCTGGCGGCTCGCTCACTCTGCGATCGGCTACCCCGCCTGCCCGGCTCTTAGCCACGAGGCCGCCGCCTGCCCGGTTCTACAAGTGGCCCCCGGCGGCCGGCTGGCGAGAAGGGTCCCCGCCTGGCCTGGCAGATGGCCTGCGCCCTCCCGGCTCTGCTAACGGCCCCGCCTCTGCTAATGGCCCCGCCCACCCGGCAAACGGCTCCCCCCCCCAGACGACATGAAGGGAATCTAACCAAGCCTTTATGAAATAGCGAACTGGGAACTAAAACCAGAGATTGTGTCAGACCAGAGACAAGCCAGTTCCACCCCTCCCTTCGGACACTCCGGCAGGGAGCCTGGGGCCCTCCATAGC
>NW_026000022.1:2262166-2368623 GCF_001458135.2 Marmota marmota marmota
GAGGGGAGGGGAGGGGAGGGGAGGGGGGATAGTAGAGGATAGGAAAGGCAGCAGAACACAACAGACACTAGTATGGCAATATGTAAATCAATGGATGTGTAACTGATGTGATTCTGCAATCTGTATATGGGGTAAAAATGGGAGCTCATAACCCACTTGAATCAAAGTGTGAAATATGATATATCAAGAACTATGTAATGTTTTGAACAGCCAACAATAAAAAATTAAAAAAAAAAACGAGTTTGTGAGGGGAAAGGGAAAAAAAAACAAGGGAGAGAATTAAACAACAGCAGATGGGGTAGAGAGGGAAGATGAGAGGGAAGGGGAGGGTGGATAGTAGGGGATAGGAAAGGTAGCAGAATACTACAGTCATTAATATGGTATTATGTAAAAATGTGGATGTGTAACCAATGTGATTCTGCAACTTGTATTTGGGGTAAAAAATGGGAGTTCATAACCCACTTAAATCAAATGTATGGAAGATGATATGTCATGAGCTTTGTAATGTTTTGAACAACCAATAAAAAAAAGAATAATATGATCATTTCAATAGATGCAGAAAATACATTCGACAAAATACATCACCCCTACATGTTTGAAACACTAGAAAAACTACGGATAACAGGAAGATATCTTAACATCATAAAAGCTATCTATGCTAAGCTTCAGGCCAACATCATTCTAAATAGAGAAAAAATTGAAAGCATTCCCTCTAAAAACTGGAACAAGACAATGATGCCCTCTTTTGACCACTTCTATTTAACATAGTTCTTGAAACACTGGATAGAGCAATTAGATAAAAGAAATTAAATGAATATGGATTGGAAAAGAACTATTAGAAATTAGCACTATTTGCTGGTGATATGATTCTATACTTAGAAGACCCAAAAAATTCCACCAGAAAACTTCTAGAACTAGTAAATAAATTCAGCAAAGTAGCAGGATATAAAATCAACACTCATAAATCAAAGGCATTTCTGTATATCAGTGACAAATCAAACGGTGCATCAATTCCCAAGGAAAACTGCCCATTTACAATAGCCTCAAAAAAATAGAATACTTGGAAATCAACCTAAAAAAGAAGTGAAAGACCTCTGCAATGAAAACTATAAAGCAAAAGATTACAGAAAGCTAAAAAAAAAGAAATTAAAGAAGACCTTGGAAGATGAAAAGATCTACCTTGTTCTTGGATAGGCAAAATTTATATTGTCAAAATTACCATACTACCAAAAGCATTATACACATTTAACGTAATTCCAATGAAAAGCCCAATGACATTCCTCATAGAAATAGAAAAAGCAGTCATGAAATTCATCTGGAAAAATAAGAGAACAGAATAGCTAAAGCAATTCTTAGCAAGAAGAGTGAAACAGGTGACATCACTATACCAGACCTTAAACTATACTACAGAGGAATAGTAACAAAAACAGCATGGTATTGGCGCCAAAACAGACTTGTAGACCAATGGTACAGAATAGAGGACACAGACTAACCCACATAAATACCGTTATCTTATGTTAGACAAAGGCGCCAAAAGCATACATTGGAGAAAAGACAGCCTCTTCAACAAATGGTGCTGGGAAAACTGGAAATCCATATGCAACAAAATGAAATTAAAACCCTATCTCTCACCATGCACAAAACTCAACTCAAAGTGGATCAAGGACCTAGGATTTAAACCAGAGACCCTCCATGTAATAGCAGAAAAAGTAGGCCCAAATCTCCATCATATCGGGTAGGCTCCAACTTCCTTAATAAGACTCCTATAGCATAAGAATTAAAATCAAGAATCAATAAATGGGATGGAATCAAACTAAAAAGCTTTTTCTCGGCAAAAGAAACAATCTGTGAGATGAACAGACAGACTACATCTTGGGAGAAAATTTTTACCACTTGCACATCAGATAGAGCACTAACCTTTAGACTATATAAAGAATTCAAAAAGCTAAACACCAAAAAAAAAAAAACCAACAAAACAAATAACCCAATCAATAAATGGGCCAAGGAACTGAACAGTCACCTCTTAGAAGATGATATACAATCAACAAATATATGAAAAAATGTTCAAGGACTCTAGTAATTAGAGAAATGCAAATCATAACTTCTCCAAGATTTCATCTCATTCTGGTCAGAATGGCAGCTATTAAGAAAACAAACAACAATAAGTGTTGGTGAAGATGTGGAGAAAAAGGTACACTCATACATTGTTGGTGGAACTGCAAATTGGTGCAGCCAATATGGAAAGCAGTATGGAGATTCCTTGGAAATCTGGGAATGGAACCACCATTTGACCCAACTATCCCTCTCCTTGGACTATACACAAAGGACTTAAAAAACAGATCAAATGTTTTTGCCAATATATGAAAGCTAATCCCCATTTGTTCTTACTGATGTGTTTTCTAATACCTTTTTGTTCCATTAGTCCTCTCCTCAGAGATGAGGATCTTGGCTCTACTGTTTTTATAATACCTGTGTTGAGAAAAGTGCTCTGTCAACATTGGGTGAATGCTTATTGGAAGATAGGTTTTTAGCAACTTTAATTCCTTTTTGAACACATCTTGATTTTTCAAATACCAGTAGATTCCACAGGACTTCCATTAAGAAGTGACAGTCCCTTTAGATTAGATAGCATATGTATTATAATTTAATGGCCTTCCCATAAGCTTAATTCAATAATATCCAGAAATGTATTACCTCTCAACCTAGTAAAGAATGTGATTTAGTAATGACAATGATAAACATGTATATTTTAGAGGTTTACTCCATAATCAGGAAAATGTCATAAGATTATAAATCTGAAAAAGTGAATCAAATTGTAACTCTTCAGACAACAGCATCTTTTTTGTGGTTGTTTTTGTAGACCCATGGGCAGAAGATGGTTTGCACTTGAGAATTAATGACGTGGGGAGGGAAGAGGGCAATTGCGAGATTCCTTTGTTACACAGGGAACAAAAGGGTAAGTGTGGACATTCTCTGTAAGTTGTGGAGGTTATTTAGTGGGCTCACATAACACCATTTTTCTACAGAAGCATCTCTTATACATAAAACCTTTCCAATTGGAGAAATCCAGCTATTCCCTGCTGATTATGTGTGAGAATTTCCTTTCCTTGAATTTCTGTGTGACGACTAATGTGGAAACCAGGGCTTGGCAAACTTTTTCTGTAAAGGAGCAGATCATAAATATTTTAGGCTCTGTGGGCCATACAGTCACTCAACTCTGCTGTCTCAGCACAAAAGCAGTGGTAGAAAAATACTTCAAGGAACGCGTGTTGCTATGTTCCAATAAATCTTTATTTATAAAAACAGGCGGTGGTCCAGATTTGGCCCAAGGGCTGTACTTTGGAAGTGACTTTCAGGATGAAAATAAGGCTGCTCTGTTTGTTAAATGTATAACATTTGAATTATCCATTTTTGTAAATATTTTTTTAAAACATCCTCAATATTGTTCCTTCTTTCATAGGAAAACAATAGAATTCTGTATTCATGAAGTATATGCTAAAGGAATAAAATTGCATATCTGTATGGTTTGCAGCATTTCCATATTATGCCTTTCAGAGACTTAAAATGATTGATTGGCTGAGGAGAGTGAAGGGAGAGAGGAAGAGACTGGAACCTATGGCCTCTATCTCCAGTCCATTCTCTACTGGATGTATTGTCTCGGGCAAATCAAAGACCATCTGTCTGTTGCAGCTTTGAACATAGAAGTAACCCTCCCCATCCCACCCCTATCACATGTTCCTACGCTGCTAGGTATCTTTGCATTGCCTGTGACTTTCAGACCAGTCTTTAAGGGGTGAGAAGAGGCTCGCAGAACATTATACATTGAAAGGGGCTGGATTAGTGAGGGTTCTGCAAAAAGAAGAAAAGGCGAGAATAGGATATCTATAGATCTGCATACACATACCAGGGAACTTATCATGGGAATTCGCTTCTGTGCTTAGGGAGGCCAAGAAGGCTCACAATCTGCCCTCTACAAGCTAGAGACCCAGGAAAGGCTGTGAGAGAATTCAATATGAATGTCAAGACCTAGGAACAGCAGAGCTGATGGTGTACAACCTGATGTATAGCCCAGAACTGTGGCCTGAGAACCTCTAATGTCCAGGGACCAGGAGAAGATGGATGTTCCAGCCCAGAAGAAGAAGAGAGTCCAGCCTTACTCCACCTTTTTGTTTTGTTTGAGTCTTGGTGAAAACAATGATGGCTTGTGATAGGGTTGGTTTTTTTTTTGTTGTTGTTTGTTTGTTTGTTTTCCATTCTACTGATTCAAATGCCAAGCTCACTCACAGACATACCTAGAAGTAATATTTTACCAGCCCTCTCGGGAGACCCCTTAGCCCAGACAAATTGACAGAATATTCGCCATCACGGTTGCCTTAAATAGGAGGAGGGGCTAGAGGGGCTGGGACTGCAGGGTCTTTGGTGGAAGTCAATTTGGGCCAGTCTTGACTAACAGAGTGTCTGACTAAAACATGAATTTTAGCATCTGTAGTTTTCCAAAAGGAGGGAAAATGACTTGAAGTAGAATACAGAGGAAGGAAGAAAGAAATTACAAACTAGAAATAAGATAAAGCCATCTTCGTTATCTCACAATATGATGACTGATTTTTTAGATGTTGCAGAAAATTGGGCAAAAGTTTCAGATAATCAGCACAGCATCCAGTCTTTGAAATGCAAACAAAGCATATGCACATTGTCTTCTCCTTCTCTGCCTACCTCGCTTCCAGAAATGCATTCTGTGGCTAGGACTTGGTTTCATTCAGCGTCCAGTGCTGTCTGTGACCTATCTCATGCTTCACCTTCTACATCCACTTCCTGTAGGACTTGGTTTCATTTAGGGTCCAGTGCTGTCTGTGACCTATCTCATGCTTCACCTTCTACATCCACTTCCTGCAAGTTACTGATGGTCTGCTTTCCACCATGCAAAGGCTATGCGGTTTCCCTCCTACCTTTTTATTCTCCTCTTGTGCAGCCTGCAGACACCATAGACTACCACTATTTATTTTGCATCTTTACCATAACATCTTGGCTTCAAATTTAGGTCCCTAAGCTATCTAAATTGTTCTGCTAACCAAGTTAAATCCCAGAGCTTACAGCAGCTACAGGGAAGGTTTCCTACATCTCATCCTGGTGCTGTAATTGAAATTAAAGTAAATTATTCACACAGTGCACATTAATGTTGGCACAGCTCCTTCTGCCTCCTTCCCAAATGACATTATGAGTTATGCCAAACTAAACTCATTTCCATTTTTGATATGGTTAACGAGTGGTAGATGAAGAGAACGCCATTGACTGAGTATAACTTGATTTTAGTCAGGCATTTAGGGAAAACAATGACTCTCAGACATTTCTGTTGGACACAACAGATCAATGTTAGCTGCATGCTACAAGGATACTTAAATAAAAATCGCCAAGTCCCGGTCATTGGGCTGAGAATAATCAGAGAAAAGAATTCAACTTCTAGTTGTTTTTAATCAACATTTCCTCTTTGACCCCGCCTGGATCAATAGTGGTTATCAATAGGGCAACTGAAATTTCTATTCCTGTAAGTCACATGGGTTGAAAGTTTAGAGGACAGAAAATTCTAGTATAAAAGAGCTAACATAAGGCAGAAGAAGTGCATTTTGAGACAGTGAGAATATTCTCAACCACCTTAAATAAATGAAGGTTTATGTATGTTATGACTCAATTAGAAGAAAGCCCATGCTATAATTAGAGCATATTTCTGAAGACTGATGCCCACTGGATATTGTAAAGGAGGAAAAAAAAGTGAGTGCTTGTGTGTATGGGGGAGGGGAGAGGCTTAGGGGAAGAAGGCTGCATCTAAACATCATAGTATCATTTCTAAAGTTAAGTCTGAGTGATGGAGTTATTCTTTTTCTCCTTTTCCTTTCTAAGATTTTTAAAAATTCAGGCAATAAACAGTGCTACTAATCCAATAATAGGGTTTAAAAAAAAGATTCTGCTAGAATGGTTTATATATATGTAAAAGGTAATTGCTAGCAAGGATGTGGAAGAAAAGGAGTACTTGTACAGTGTTCGGGGGAATGTAAGTTAGTACAGCCATTATGAAACATAGTTTGAAAATTCCCCAAAAACTTAGTAATAAAATTACTGTATCACTCAGCAATCCTAATACTGGGTGTATATATATAAAAAATGAAATGTGTATTTTGACTGATCAGTATGTTTAATGAAGCACTATCTACAATAAATAGGCAAGATATGAAATCAACCAAAGTGTCTCTCCATAGATGGAAATGTGGAAAATGGAGTATAGCTCCACAATGGAATATTATTCAGCCAATAAAAAGAAGTAAATCCTATCATTTGTGCCAACATAAATGACCCTTCATGTTGAGTGAAATAAACTGAGTGCAGAATGACAGATATCACAAGACCTCACTTATCCTTTGTAGATAGAGACTCATAGAATGGAATGGTCCTTACCAGAGGCTGGGCTGGCTTAGGAAATGTGAGAAGTTGATCGTTAGAGGAATAATTCTAAGAAATACATTATCCAGCATAATAACTAAAGTTAATGATGATATGTTGTATTCTTGAAAAATACAAAGTAGATATGTCGCACGATGAAATACCTATGTGAGGTGGTGCATTGGTTAATCAGTTAACTATTTCCATAATGTATATATACTTCAAAACATCATGCAGTACACAGATACAATTTTATAGGTCAATTTAAAATCATACTTATTTTTAAAACGGATACAAGTTTTGTATAATTTTAAAACATGGTTTTTGAAAAAGGGTGAATGGAAAGCTCTATATGTTTATTCCAAAGTCAATGTCATGTATGTGGGGTAGAAAGTGACTCTTTGCCTCAAAAAGATCTGGTGCTTTTGCGCAGCCCAGGTGCCGAAACAACACCTCAGGGCCGAAATTACTGAAGGAATGGAGAGGGACCCGGTCCTATCACAGATAATATTTGAAAGATTTCCAATCTATATTTACACCTTTCAAAGAATTCAGGTTCCTCACCTACAACAAATCACCAGGCCCCCTCTTCCGGGTATCTAGTAGCCTGTCATCTCTCCAGCTACTCCAGAGCTCCTATCAGGGTGAAACCGTACAATCATTTCAGTCACTCACACCATATGAACATGGCTTCACATTGTCCCCAGCTCCTCATGCGTCCTACCTTAGCTTTTTTGCACAAGTTCCAATCCAAACGGGACCCAAACACTCCCTGGAGCCATGCCCCAAACAAGGGGCTCCAAATGTATGCCTTAGCACATGTCACGATGTATTTTCCCAAAGTCTCTTCACAAAGTGGTTGGTGAAGAGTTAGAACTTGTGAAGTCAGAATAATACCTGGGTTTGTAATATTCAGCAACATTTTTTTAAAAAAATTAAACGATCTAATCTGCCTTTGGCATTAAGTTTGGGTAATCCTTTTCCACATGGAACATTTTTGTTCAGGTTGCCAGATTTTTGTTAAATGCCTGTTTCTTTATAGTATTATCCAGTGGTAAAACTTTGCAATTTTTCCCCCAAAGTAAGAAGAATCACTGAAAGCGTGGTACTAGCTTCAAAATAACATATAGGCTAACAATTCAAAAAATGGTCTTTTTAGTAGAAAGAGGGCAGTCATAATATTGAATTTCTTCTGTTCAATGAGATATTTAAATTACATATAATCAAGAGGAAACCTATTATTTTTAATGATTTAAAGGCTCCCATATGAAGGGTGAAGATGTTCCTGTGGACTCTCTTAGTTTCAGCATTTTTTTTCCTGCTCTTTAACTAAAAAAGAATCCAGAGAGATCAGTCAAAAGCAAAAGTGGATTCCCTTTGTCCCTTCCAGGCCCACACATAGGTGAGTCAGTAAAGTTCAGGTCTAATTAGGATTTCCTTTGTTAAAGACCCTGCACCTAGCTTCTCTGTGGGAAGGTCCCATGGCCATCAGGATGCAGGTCAGTAGTCATCCCTTGCTGCTGGAAAGCCAAAGTACAGGACTGTCTTAAACACTCTCAGATCTGTTTCCTTTTTTCTTCTTTTATACCTGGACTCGCCAATCACACCACATTCCTGGATACTACAGTAGAAAATCTCCAACTAGAGAGAATCGTGATTTCTGTTCAAATAGGAAGTTTTGGAATATACTCTGCCAGTCTCCAAAGCATCATTCAAAAAGTGGTTTTAGCCAAAACTTTGCTTCTTTATGGATCTCCTTCATAAGTGCTGAGGACCCTGTGCTGAGCAGCGCGGTCATTCAGGACTGAACGTGATGTGTCCGGTCTGCACAATGACAGCATGATACCTACGACATCTTCTGGAACCAGTTGCACGAGGGCTGAAAGAATTACTCTTGGTGCATCTGACTAACAAGAAAAACCACAAAAAGCCAAGCATTGACTGGAAGTTTCACACTTAGGTCATTTTAGGATAAGGAGACTCCAGACCCATCATGCCAGGGCTAGCTCCCCTCCCCTCCCCTACTCCCTCTTTTTTCCCCATGTGACTTCTTTCTCTGGTCCCAATGACTATTTTTCTTTTAACTCCCTTACATTTGAGTCCCACCAACCTGATGGTCCTGGAAAAAAAAAAAGAGGGGAAAAAAAGGGGGTAGGGCGCAACGTGGCCTGGTGAATTATTTGTACCTGTTTGTGAGACTGCCTTCGTCGAGGGTGTGTTGTATTATTTATCACGATGTATAAATATTTATTAAGTGCACAGCATAGCTCTTTCTCCAAAGAGAACAACAACAACAAAAAACATCACAACAAACACACAACACTCTAAACTCTTTTCTGAACACCATCGAACTGAATACGCCAGGCAGATTACAGGGGTAGGCAGGAGGACCACAGATTGCAACGTGGCGTGCGGCAGACAAGCTGTGCTGCTGGGTGTGCCAGGAGGACTGGCTTTCATTTCTAGTTCCATGTGTCCCCAGCCTGCCATGGATCCAGAGGACCCGAGTGAAACTTTCACGGGGGTCAGAATGGGGAAGCATTTAAGTAGCACACACAAAAAAAACAGTCACAAGCTTTTCAGGAATTGAGCTCTGCCTATTTTTTTTGTTGTTGTAATAACAGAAACAACAACTAATTATCCTGGTCAAATCACTTACAAGGGGGAAAAAAAAGAGTATGATCTCTACTTATTCATACATTTATAACATGATGCATTCGGGTGATGTAGTCACCTTAAATTACCTCTGGAGGCAATCCCACACTTTTTTTTTACAATCCCTGCAAAATAATTCTAGTATCTTTAGTTGGCAAATGTAAAAAAAATCAAGCAGCATTGAAACGTTAAAAAATATACTGAAGTCATTTCTTGTCATGATATTGCTCAGGAGTATGTTCTTCTTGTGGATTCTGGAAGAATATCTCAAGATTTGGGTTAGGTTAAATTATTTTTGGTTTGTAGGGAATTTTTGTTGCTTTCTTTCTTTCTTTCTTTCTTTTTGTTTTTGGTAATATCTGTGTTTATGAGCTCTTTGGACACCTTTCTTTGTTAAAGCTCCCAGGAGTTGCTTTAATAATGCACCTAGTAAACATGTCATATACATCTCAAACACATGCTGTGGCTTTAGGACTATCGGAGTGTCAAAGATGCCATACCCTGTACAATCAGAACAACACTATTTCTTGTATCATTCTGAATAAGATTCCAAAGTAGAATCTACAAACTAAATACAGGATGGTACCTAGAAAATTAGGTAAAACTAGAGAATCAATTCTTCACCCAAGCTGGACTGAGGCTCTGTGAGGGCGTGGTCAATGGGTCAATGCCTGTTTTACTGCATGCTGTACCTCTGCTGCCGAGATCAGCATCTGATGCCTGCACATTGGCAGAATAATTGAATGGGTGCTGCTATCCTTAGCATATGGTATGACCCCAACTCCAAGGGCTCATTGTGATTCAAGACCTGATCTCCAGGGTGGCAGTATTGGGAGGTGGTGGAAATGTTGGGAGGGGTGGCCTAGTAAGAATGATGTCCTTAGTTCACAAGGGAAGCACATGGAAAGAATTGCAAGACCCCAGTTTTTCTCTCTGATTTCTGGGTTGGCAATGTAAGCTCTTTTGCACACCTGAGCTCCACCACGACATGCTGCCATCTGCTGCTCTGAACAGAAGTCAAACCAAGACTCTGCCCAAAGTTGAAACTTTAAACCTTCCAAACTGTGAACTACATAAACTTCATTTCCTTTATAAGTAGCCTATGTCAGGTATTTCATTATAGTCATGGAAAGTGGAATAATACAGATGCCTAAACAAGTGAATCAATTGGTGTAGAAATAAATTATTGCTTTACTATTAAATATTGGCAAAATGAAAAATCTGTCTGATGTAAAAAACTATGAAGAAAAGATTCAAGAATCTGTGTGTGCTTCAACATTTCAAAGTTACTTATTCATTTTTATTATTGAAGCAGTTCCACCTTACCTAACTGTTAGACCCTATTAGAAAATATAGCATACGAGAAGTAATGATAATTCTAATTTAAGGAATAAATATTGAAATCCTTGTCTATTACTTTCCTGATTTACTTATGGAAGTCTATAAAAATTTAGAGAAGTTTTATTCTAAGGTTCTTAATGGTTTTGTGACTAGTTTTGCCCGGGGAAAATATATTATAGGCACCTTCCCACATTCATAAATGTATTGACTACAACATCATTTTTAATGATTACATGCCATTGAATTCATGTAACTATTTCAATTTTTCAATTAGTTTTCAATCAGTTTTAAAAAAGCATTCTGTTATTCATCTTTTGGCAAACATTCTCCTTGGTTAAATGTGGAGAGAGTCATTCTGGCTCACATTTCCAAAGTTTTAGGGTTCATGAAAAAAGTGAGTTCTAGACCTTTTGCAAAATTCCTGGCTGGTGGAGCAAGGCATGCTCACATCTGTAGCTCTAATGCAGAAATCTAATGCATTCAGTTTGACAGGGGCTATGATCTCCACTCTTGCTAAATTTCCTGTTAAAGAGAAAAATGCCATTTGTTTATTAGAATATAAAATGGCTATAAATGTAATATATAAATATACATCACTGACTAGTGTTTTAATTGTCTTCATTTAAAACATTTACTCTGTGGCTCCCCATTAAAATATATTCTTCAGTAATAGTCAGTCTCCATGGGAATACATAAAACAGCATATTATAAAATAAGATGCACTTTATATGTGCATAACTATCTTTGTGAAGAAATTATTCCTTGTAAGTTGTGGTATTATTAACTGCAATAATTATAACAAAAATAACATTATGGATGTTATGTTTTATGTAAAAGTTATAATTATAACCAAAGGGGGGATATCTTTACATTAAGTTAAAATTCATTAAACCAATTTGATTTGGCCTAGATTAATTCTTTTTCTCTTTTTTTGGAGTGATGGACTTTTTTTCACAATAGAAAAATATCATTTTAATCTCAACAGCTATCTTGCAAATATTTTGCAAAAAAATATGTGAATAAAATAAATTCTCTAACACTACTTGATTACAAAGCTTGTTTAACTCAAAATATCTTGCAAATAGTCACTCACCCTTTGGTCCTGGAAAAGTAATGATTTATGCCAAGCACAAGGCAGAAAATATACTTAATTTATTCATTGCACAACCTATCCACCACCTCAGGGTGGGGTGGGGGAAAGCTGGAAAAACATTGTAAGCTAATAAATTATTTCTCCTTATTTGGAAGCGTGTCACTATGGTATACTGCTAGTGAAGCTTACAAATGATTCTTATTCTGGAGATGTTGATAAAAACAACAACAACAACAAAAAAGAATTAAATAGGAGAAAAGGGCTAGATGATAAAGGCTACCTATTTTTTCCCTATACAATTTTAATAGAAAATGGATAATTAATTAGGCTTCTACTACATAACTGTGGACAATGAATGGATATAAACAAAATCTAAATTTTTCATAATTTCTATTTCTTTTTGTCACATGTGAATTTTTTTTTTTCTTATTTCTGGGCCCTCTTCATGTGAATCTTCTCTACAAATGTCAGCATTTGAATAAACTTCCAGCTCCTGCTCCTAGACAGACGTCTACACAGTTGATATAACCCAGATAATTCATGCAAAAATACACAAATTTAAAAAAAAAAAAAACACTCTTTCTTTGGCTTCGTAAGAACCTTATTTCTTTTTTCTTGACCTGAATTGCTCCCGTAGTAGCTCTCTGTAGAGTACCAATTCAAAAATAAATATTGACCCAACACTTTATTTTGTGTTGTGTTGACTTGGCAATGTACAGCCAATAAAAGCTACATTAAAGCATCTGAACACTCAATTTAACCCTGAAAATTTGCATTTATAATTGATGGTTATGTTTAGCTGATTAACAGTATAGAGAAACACTCTGAAGATTACCAGTGAATTCCACTTATTTTGTAAAATAAACTCTAAGTAAGACACTGGTGGAATTTCAATCTACCCAGGATGAGCTGGATTAAAAAGAATTCCATGTGTAGACTCCTAAATTAATTTTTCTAAAATAAGATAAACATCAAGAGACACAAAGTTAAAGAAATAAACTCAGCAAACATAACGAAATAGTGAAAAGACTATTTGGTTGTATTTAAATAGCTTGAGTGCTGAATATCTTGAAGCCTGCAAAGACAAGTAATTTAATTTTACATATATTTAAGTTAAAGAAAAATAAAATGAAACCAACGGTGGTGATGAGACTGAATGGATCGCAAATACTAATGTTGCCATCATTTAGCATTAAACAATTTAAGAACAAGAGAAACAAAAGGGCATGTTAAAGAATTATTTTCCTTCAATTTCAGTTATCCTTCAGTTCTTTAATAAATAGGCCATCATAAAGGAACATCTCAAAGAAGATTGAAGGACATCAATCATTTCACATTTACTAATTATGTTTGATTTTAATTTCAGATAAGAACAAACATTTAATAATCAGTTTTGTTCATTGCTTTCTGAAAACTTCAATTTTATCATTGAAGTAAGAATGAGAGGAGAAAAACACCCTGTCCAAGAGAGATTTCCGTTATTGAAGTTTGCCATTTGATCAAATGTAATGAATGAAATTGCTGTCGATAATTTTGTGGATTATTCCATAGATTTGGAAAAAAAGAAAGAAGAAGAGAAATTGTACCTACAGGGTAAGCAGCATGAGGTTGAGAAATGGGTGTCCCTCATAGTCAGTTCAGGGAGCCTTATCTAAACTAAGGAGCCACATCCAGTGTTCTATATTCATCTAGCAGACATCATTGAGCTTATAATAAGTACTGATTCTGTGGAGGATGCTGTGGGTGATAGAAATCCACCTATGGATTCTCTTCCTTTATGTCTTTTCTCTCTTCCAGAATGAATTTTAGAGTATACAAAAATATGTAAAACACAGCAATTCATGGACAATTGCATGAAGGTTCATAAAAAATCTGAAAATAAGATTATTCAGCAATCCCTCTTCTGGGTATAAACACCAAGGAACTGAAATTACCACCTGGTAAAGATGTCTGCACTCCTGTGGTCCAGTTCAGGATTAATTACTCTAGTAAAGATGTCACATCAGATTAAATGTCTGTCATCAGGTGATGGATAAAGAAAACATGGTATAGATGGAGATGGAATATTATTCAGCATTAAAAAAGGATGAGGTCTGGTGATTGCCACCACATGGATGACCCTGAAAGATATTATACTGAATGAAATAAGCCAGACACAGAAGAATTATAGTGCATGGCCTCACTTTTAAAAAGTTAAGAAATCAAATATACCCAAAGACACGAGAAAAGCAGTTACCGGGTACGGCAGGAAGTAGAAATATGTGGGTCAAAGGATACTAAATAGCAGAGATGTGGGCTGAACAACTTGTTAGAGAGCTACCAGGCAACCTGGGGACTGCAGTCCAACACAGCGTGTTATGTTTAGGCTTTTTTTGCTAGGTGAATCCATTATGAGTGCGCTTACCATGGGAAGGAAAAGGGGTAAGTGTGTGAGATGATAGATGTGTTAATCTGTTTTACTCTAATAACCATTTTACCATATGTGTGTATCTAAATAGATGTATAGACATACAAACATATGATAGCATCATTCTTTATCTTAAATATATACTATAAAAATTCATTTAAACAAAAATTGTTGAAATTGAATTTTTACATTTTTATCAACTTTATTCCCAGAGGATTCCAACCCTTTTCAAAACCTGAGAACCAGGGTTTTAGGCCCTGAACAAGGCCGGTGAGTGCCTTCAATGTGGCTCAGAGGGTTCTGATGCTTTCAAATCAGCACTGGCCTCGACTTGGTCAGACTGGGCCAGACTCGGCCAAAGCTAGAAGAACAGCTTTTTTTATCATTCCACACAGAAGGGCTCTAACAGGGTGAAGCTGTCCTACCCACACCTCAGAGATCCCATTTCTCAGCCACTAGAAGCACTCTACATCCTGAATAGTTTTCAGAGAATTTGCTTCTTGGTGCTATCTTCAACAATCAAGAAATCCCACAGACTCCATGACCTGATTTAAAAGGAAGGACAGGGGAGTCAATGGATGCTAATAACCAGCAAAAATGACTTGGAGTGAATTTCTATCATTACTGGGGACTGGTGTTTTTTGTTTCTGCTTGAGAAACAAAGAGAACATAATTGGTATGAAAAAAGAGAGTGACAAATTAAGCATTTGAAGGTGTAACCATGTTGTAACCTATCATTTTGGGGGAATATCAACTCTTCACAAAGAGCATGTCTATGATTCATGTGAATCACTTTTTTTCTGTAATAAAAAAATAATTAAACAACAAGAAAGCAGAGGAAGAAAATATCATATGTAATGAGTAGGTCGCATGTAGCAAAAAATAAAAAGCAGTGGGGGATCAGGTAAAATAGCCTCAGGATGTCTTGACTATATTAACAAAAGTCTGAGCAAAGGTAAAAACAGATACCTCTCTAGAGCGTATTAGACTGACCCCTCAGTAGGACATACAATTTCTACTTGGATCTTTAGACATCTACACAAGCACGTAGTAATACTGAGTTTCCCCTTCCAAAGCGACTCCCTGCAAGTCCAGAAGATAAGCACGCAGGCATTCCCACAAGCTTTCAGACACATTCAGGTGTGGTCACAGGTATTTCATAATGTTCCCTAGGTGCCTAACTGCTGAGGTTGCTTCACTAATTACATAATAAGGCATTTTCTTTTCCCTTTTTATATTTCACTTTTTTTCCCCACATTTCCACTAGTGATACATTTCTTTTGTATCATTTGACTAAAACTAATGCTCGATCACAATACAGGATTGCAGATGACTGAAACAGATTCTGTGATATTATACATTCCTGATTTCTGCCCAGTGCTAGTCCCCGTCCTCCTCCCCCTTTCGGAGAGGCTTAGCATATTTGTCAGTTTCTTGACTTGAGATTGTGCGCCTACAGGGCAGATGTGATGTACTATTCCGTCATTCTGCATGGCTCGGAGCATGATGTTGGTGCTTGCAGAAATGTGAAACATAATACCAATAATAATTGCATGCAGTACATTCAGGAAATGTTCATTAAATAATGGTTATGGAGTAGCAGGCTTTGTGTCTTACAGAGAATATGGATGTGTGACTGTGTGTGTTTATGTGAGTGTGTATAGGCCGATGGAGTTGCATATGTGTAAGCATGCACCCAAATGCACCCGAATACACACACTGATTTACTGCAAAGGCAAACCTTTTTCTCTTTTGTTTCCATATGCTTTTTTTTTTTTAACTGTCATACTAAGCACAAAATCTCTAATCCTTCCTTACATAGTATCAACATGCCATATGTTTGGATAGTGTGTCTAGCTTTGAGTAGACATTAGAGAAAATGGTTTCAGGGATCAGCTCTGATTAGTGATAGCTTCATCAATATTGGCAAAAATAATTTGATTTTGACTTTTTATTGGTTAACTAGATTTAATTATAATAAAAATAAACATCTCCTCATATCCATCACTTACTAATTATTAAACAAGAATGAACGATAAAATGTTTCATGACATTTCATTGTTATTTTTCTTATAGAGCTCCTAATGTGTATCAAGAGAGGCTCAAGCAGAGATTTTCACATGGCTCTTTAAAACTGTCTTCTGTAGAATAAAAACAAAATCATAATCCATGGTGCCAGGACTTGACTTAATGATATGAACTAAATTTAGCTTATAAAACCTGGAATGCATTGATTAGACCTTGTTTTATTTGGGAATAAACCATACAGGTGGCGTTGCCTATCTTTGTAAGATTTGGGATTTTAAAAATGATCTGAGATAGATCTTTTTGATGTTTCTTCCTGCCTCTATAACAGTTGGGGAAAATGGGGCATTTTTGTTGTTGTTTTTAATTCCTGAAAGGCAGCCGTGTCCTACTTCTCCTGAACACAGTTCTTCAGATTTTATCATCACATTTGAAACAAAGGCTGCTGAATATGAAGTTTCAGTTTCTTAAAAAAAAAAAAAAAATCTGATCTGTATGAATCCATACTACACACACTCTAATTTTCCCTGAAAAGAAAATTTACTCCAAGCAAGAATTCAGAAGGAAAAAAACAATTAAAACCTGGGCTTTCTCTAGGGAAAAAATGTGGAACATGTAGAATATTATAAACTTTTAAGATGCAGAGTGTTCTTCTGTCATCTCAAAATGCTTAGTAATAATTTGTTATGTGGACAACATAGTTCTAAACCATGCATTTTTTATTATTATCAATTCTTAGTGATCCTGCAACATAGGGGCTACACATCCCAATGTTACAATGGATGAAAGGAATTAAGCCCAGGCAGGTTATAGGTTTTCCGCAACAAGTGATACTCTGGCAAACAGAAGTTTAGCTACATGTAACCATTTCAACAGATTCATGTTTATTTTTCAGTCTATTCAGTGAGATAAATTTGGCATTTATGAATATTGTAGACAACGTATATTTTATTTCAAGATCCTAAATGTACACTAGGTATTTTTTTTTTGAAGTCAAAAACAACAAGCATTTATTTTCTCAGAGTTTCTGTGGGTCAGAAATCAGGTTTAAGGGTCCCTCACCAGGAAGAAGTCAAGAGATCAACAGGGAACACTAGGTATTTTTAGCTTAGTTTTATGGCCTTTCTCTTTTGCAATAAAATGCTGATTATTAAATCTAGGATAGTTCAAGAAATTTTAATTCCCTTCCTTTATCTCTTAGCAGTTTTGGTACGACATTTGAAATGACTGACCGAATTAAATGTTGGGAAGGGGAGTAGAGCAACTCATTGACAGACACGATATCCACTGATATAGATAATTATGAACTAGGGCCAAAAAGGATAAAGTTGATAATTTTGTGTTTCCGTTTCTCTTATACTAATCACAGCTTGGTTTTCTCTGTTTGTTTTTCCTCATTTATCGTTCATAGACAGCAAGCATTCTACGTCACTTTGATTTTTGTTGTTTCACTGGACGACAACAGTAATTGCAATTAGAAGGGTATTCTGAGTCTACCATGGGGTGATGACATTCAGGACAGACGGGAGATGGCTGCAGATGGCAGCTTCTGTTCAGAAACTCACTTTTTGTTTCCCTCCTACTGCAGGGGTGGACGTGTTTCCCTAAGGGAAGAACCTGAATTGTGGAAATGATGGTAGTTCTACTCTCACTTGAGTACACAAGAGGAAAAAAGAAAAGCTGAAATATAATTTAAAATAGTTTTAAAAAGAATGAACTCTGCCAAAATATGACTTGCTTCTCAGAATTTAAAAAAAGCTCCATCCACATTTACCATCCAAGCTCATCCTTAGACTTTTCCTATATCCTCGTTTGGCTCACTATATTTTAAGCATGAGAGACTATTCCTGAATGCATCAAATTCAAGAGTACAGTCAAAGGCACAAAATGAACAAACAACCGTTGAGTGCATAAAACCAGGGCAACACAAAATGAAGACAAGTTGTGTGAACAAGAGGAATGCAACCTAAGAGTTCTTGTTCTGATTGAAATGTGTTGGCTGGACTTGTTGGTCAAGGCTTCCTCCCATTTCCTTATTCTCTCTCTTGGACTTAGTAGGAACTTCATGTCCCTAAGTTAGTCATTTTTATTCTAAGGGGGAACAATAGAAGGAAGCATCAATCTATATTGTGATTGACACTAAATATTAATGATCCTCATTTGTATCCAAAGTTATGGCAGCAGAGAATAATGGAGCAAAAGAGAGAGACTCTCTGTGTCTAGAGATAAATCCTGGAAAACTTTTGAATTTTTTTTTGTGTCTTGGACACCCTTCCATTTGTTATTCTGTGCCTTAGGGGCACACTGTTTTTGTATTTCCTTGCCTCTTTTCAGAGCAGAACACTATATAAGAGCTAACTCCCTATCAAAATATGCCAAGCCCCCAAAAACTCACTAAATCATAACAAGTATAATGTCTGGAACTATAAGGATATCTAAAAAGAAATGTAGACTGAGTGGTTTCCATGCATGAGACATTTTTTTGAGGGCCACATAGAAATTTAACATTTTATTTCTTACTGCAACCCTATGAGGGATGTAGTTTTATGGATGAGAGAATGAAGGTCTTCCAAGAAAAATGACATGAGAAAGAAAATAATCAATTAATCAATTCACATAAAATTGTAAATGGGTGACAACCTCCAGAAATATCTGCAATAAGGAATATACATGCTCCCTGAAAATCTTTCAAACTAATGAATTTTAAATGGAAAAAAAATATGCGTTAGAGAAAATTTCTTTGAAAAAAAATCAAGATCCATTTGTGATTAAAACTTGGAGCAATAAGAAATACAAAGGAAGCCCCTCCACTTAGAAAAAGGACATTTATTATATCTTTCTCCCCACATCCTCTATAACATTTATTGTTATTTGTAGTCTTGATAATTGCCATTCTAACTGGAGGGAGATGGAATCTCAGTGTAGTTTTAATTTGCATTTCTCTAATTGCTAGAGATGTTGAACATTTTTTTCATATATATATATTTTACTTTCCTAGAGATGTTGAACATTTTTTCATATATTTTTTTGGATTTTTTGAATACACAGCCAGAGTAACTCCATACCATGTACAACCATAAAAGTGGGATCCTAAATAGAATAAGTTAAACTCTATGCATATGTAATGTGCCAAAATACATTGTACTGTCATGTATAAGTAAAAGAAAAAACTGGGAGCAAAAACCTAGAGCTAATATCACAGTTCTCCCTTAAGAACATGAGTAAGGCACTAATTCTTCTTTTATACTCCTTTCAAAAGTGTACTGGAAATCTGAGTTGGCTTCATAGAACAGGACTGAAAAGAAAATATACACAGACTGGAAAGGGAGAAATTACATATAATTTATTCACAGATGATATAACTTTCCAAATAGAAAAACCCATAAATTCTATTAAAAAGAACAAATATCTCTGAAAACTGATAAGCAATTGTAATAGGTTGCAGGAGACAAGGTTAATATACAAAATCAATTGTTTTTCTTTGTGCAAAAAATGAACAGTTAGCTAAAAGTTTGAATTATGAAGGAAAATGTCCTTTCTAACACAACAGAATTAAACAAATAAATATATAGATAAATTTAATAAATAGGTACAGTCTACATGTGTAAAACATGCTTGACAAAAGAAATCAAAGATCTAAAGGAGGAGACAGAATGAACCAAAAACCACAATGTATCAAAAATCAATAATGAGGTACCCTGTCAACCTTCCCAACTTGATCTATAGGTACAGCACAGCGTCCATCAAATGCCCACCAAAGTATTTTGTAGATAACAATAAACTGATATTTCGGTTTTTTATAAAAAAAATCCAATATTTAGAACAACTAATGCAATACTAAAAGAGCAATTAAGTTAAAGATTTCACAATACCTGATTTCAAGATGTACTAAAGATCAATAATAATTAAAACAGTTTAGTACTTGCAAAATATAGACACATGAATCAACGTGAAAGAATAGGCAGCCTAGAAAAAAAATTATATATATATATAATTTTTGAAAATTTTCAAAAATTTCACCCAAACCATTGATTGAACTGAGGTGTTTTTAATCACTGTAGTATTTCCACAGAACCTTTTTTTTTTTTTTTTTTGAGACAGGTTCTTACTAAGTTGCTTAAGCCCTTGCTAAGTAGCTGAGGCTGACCTTAAACCTGCAAACCTCCTGCCTCAGCCTTCCAAGTTGCTGGGATTATAGGTATGTGTCACTTCATCCAGCTGAACACTCATATTCTAAAAACAAAACTATACATAAACTTAAACCTTTCACAAAAATTAATTCAAAATTGAACTTATACTTAAATGCAAAATGCAAATATTTGAATTAAAAAAAATAGAAAAAATCTTCATAATCTTAAATTTGATAATAATGGTTTAGACACAAAACAAAAAGCAAAATCCATGAAAGAAAAGTTGATAAATTGGACACCATTAAAATTATGAAATACACTGTTAAGAGAATCAGAAGTCAAGCAATAAGCACTACAGCAATAATTGTAAAATATTTCTCTGATGAAGGACTTGTACATATACAAAATATGCAAAGAAATTTAAAACACATATAAGAAACCAAAAACTCAGTTTAAAAAAAAATGGACAAAAGATATAAGCAAATACCTTACCAAAAACAAAGAAGGTAAAAACTCATGAAAATATGCTCTGTATAATTTCCCACACAAAATTACAAATAAAGCAATGATGCACCAATATAAATACAGCAGAATACTCAAATCTCCAAAATGAAAATATCAAATGAGAACAAGACTGTTGAGATCTCACTTTTCCTTGGTAGAAATGGAGAACATAACAGCTGCTTTAAGAGGTAGCTTTGCAATTTCCTACAAATCTGGAGTATTTCCTTAGGATCAAGCAAGTACATCATAGGTACTTAACCTAATGACTAGAAAACATGTCCACACAACAACCTGCATGGGAAAATCCATAGTATTTTAAATTTATGATCACCCAAGCCCAAAAGCAACTGAGATTTTCTTCTATAAATAAAAATAGAGACCATGGAATATACACACAATTGGATATATTTTATTTTGCATTACACTCAGGTGGGCTTTTGAGCTGTAGAAAGATGTGGCTCAATCTCCAATGCATGCTGCTAAGTGACAAAGTCAGTCTGAAAAAGGCTGTAAACTGCAGAGTCCCAATTATAGGACATTCCGGCATGACAAAACAATACGGACACAAAACCACTGTTTTCCAAGACGGTGTGGAGAACATGACAAGAAAATCTAGCTCCACTACCAACAGAGCAAGCAATCTCTCTGGAAGAAGTGGGGGCAGTGGTGCCCACCCAGGGAACCTTGGACTCTGAGTGGAATTTCTAAGCCTAAGACAAAGATACTGTACAAAGCCTCTGAACTGGTCACGTCCTTTACACACTGGTGTATGGTCAACGGTTTTTATACCACTAAACAGGTACATTGGACCTTAACAGCTGAGAAAGTGAATGGGAAACTGTGGGGATGAGTGTTTCCAGGAAGGAAGTGGGGAGGTTCCAATAGCCAGGGTGCATTCAATCTGCTAGCCTCACTAACCACACAAAGGGTAAGCCACTTGAAACTATTCCTAAAAATTTAAAGTCTTTCCACCTTTCAGACTCTCCATTTAAAAATCCTCTAAATGTTCTGCTTTCATTCATAATAATCATTATTTTACGTAATATAATAATAATATATGTTTAATAGTAGCAGCCACTCTTGTGTAAGTGCTTTGTATTATCTGACTTTACCTTTTTGAAAGACTCATGAGGAAAAGCCAAATGTTTTCTCTGATATGCAGGTTCTGATCCATAATAAGGCGGGGTGAGGGTGGGGGAAGGGAAGAATGGAGGAAGTTTGGATTGGACCGAGGGGAGTGAGGGGAGGGAAATGAGTCAGGAGGTGGGAAGGATGGTTGAATGAGATGGTAATTATCACCCTACATACATGTATGAGTGCATGAATGGTATGACTGTGCATCATGTACAACCAGAGAAATTAAAAGTTATGCTCCACTTCTGTACAATGAGTCAAAATGCATTCTGCTGTCATGTATAACTAATTAGAACAAATAATTTTTTAAAAAATAAATAAAATTACAAAAAGAAAAAAAAAAGACTCATGAGAAAAGTAGTATCTAATTCCTAGATGACAATAGTTGTCCTTTGGTGTGTGCTGGGATGGGTTCCAGGACACCTTGTGGACACTAGACCCCAGGGATGTCCAAATTCCTTATAGAATTTGCATTGAACCTATGCACATCCCCCTGTATACTTTAAATAATACCTTGATTACTTATAACACATGTCACAAGATAAATGCTCTAATACTATAGTGTTTGGGAAATAATGACCCACCAAGAAAGTCTGTGGATGTTTGGTACAGATGATTTTATATATATATAATATAATATAATATAATATATATATATATATATATATATATTTTAATATTTATTTTTTAGGTGTAGATGGACACAACACAATGCCTTTATTCCTATGTGGTGCTGAGGATCGAACCCGGGTCTCGCCCATGCTAGGCAAGCACTCCACCTCTGAGCCACAATCCAAGCCCTATTTTGAGCCACAATCCCAGCCCTATTTTTATGTATTTTTGATCCTCATGGTCGAATCTGTAGATGCAGAATGCATAGATACATACAAAGGGCTTGGCAATAATAAGGAATTTGGCCATGGGAACACACTTGTTAAGTTGTTCCTTAAGTTGACAACTATTTTTGAGCGAGGACCATGTACCGGTCTTTGTAAGGTTATCAAGCATATGGTGATGAGCAAATTTGCAGGAACCAGAGAGGACCTGCAGGCTGGTATGGAAGAGAAATGCTATCAAAGAAACATATCAATGTGTGATTGTAGGGCCAGTATATATATAAAAAAAATGAACCAGTCAGAGTGCTCATTAGTGAAGTGGAGAGAGCAGTCTCTCTGAAGAAATCACATGCTAATGGATGTCCAAAAGAAAATCCCAGACAATCCCAGAGTTCATGCCAGAGAAGAGATAGAAAAATATCTTCCTGGCACATGGAACAGACTAGGCAAAGGGACCAAAAGTCCAAAATCTCTAGAAGTCAATAGGAATTGGACACAGAAGAGCAGATACACCAACACAAGGTGGCCACCATCCATGCTGTTTAGTCTCATCCAAACCAGGACACTATGGAACCTCTTCTTTCTGTCTTCTCTTCAATATAAAACATATTTACTCTAAGTGTCAAGAGAAAGCAAAAGTAAACAGACCCACTGCTCTGAAAAGGTGAACATTTTAGATCTTAATTTTCCAGTAGTTTTTCCTGTCTCCATATGAATTTGGCTTATAAAGATTCAGACTGAATTGCATGATTTTGTCATTGGATATTTAGCATTACAAATTTATTGTAAAATGTTTCCCATGTTGCTAGATGTTATACAGTGACATTGTTCTAATGGCTATTACTTGCAAGGTCATTTTGTATGGGTGCTGAACATTTAGAAACACTAACTGACCTCAGAACTGTGTGAGAGCTGTTGCTTCCATACAGCCTGGCAATCCAGGACAGAATGCTTTCTTTTCTTTCTTACTTTTAATTTAAAAATTTAAGTCATGGGGTATTGCTGTGTTGCCCAGGTCCCCAGGCTGGCCCCAAATTCTTGGGCTCAAGTGATCCCTATGCTTTAGCTTTCCAAGTAGCTGGGACTAGAGAAGTAGGACCCTTTACTCTTCCTTTCCATTTATTTCTTTTATTTTTTCATTCAGATAAGCAAAATCTCAATAGTGCAGTTCTATTGTGCATGTCCATTGACATATGTATTCTTCATTCGGGAATTGTGCAGTCATTGCCCACATTCCATACGTGATCAATCAATCAATTATTCCAGTCATATCTATCAAGCAACCTCTTATCTCTATATTACTTTAAAATATGACTAAGTGAAGTACATGGAGTTAACTTATTTCTGAATTTTCTCTTGCATTTTACTCTTTTTCTGATTATTCTATTACAACCCTGTTTCAGAGGTACAGTTTTATAACTCTGCTTTAGGAGCTGACAATACTAGTCCCTTTTAATGAATCTTCAACTTTAAACTTTTTTTTTTCTTGTTTTTCTATACTTATTCCTCCTAGTGGGTAAAAAAAATGTTCAGCTTAAAATACATCATGGATTATCTTTGTTATTGTTGGATATTTAATATGGTTATAAATTAATTTAGAAATAACAGAAGAAAGGCATTATTTATAAGTTGAATCTCGTACAAGAAATGTAGTATGTGTAGTCATTTATACAAGTTTTCTTGATGTCCTGACAATGCTTTTGAGAGTTATAGAGGACTTGCATATCTTTTAGTAAATGTGTTTCCATATGAAGGAGATCTTCCCTACCCCTTAATACTCTGTTTTCTTATTGAAAAATTCTACAAGTTATTTTATTGTGTTTGTAAATTTAGGGTCATCCCACCTCAATTAAAAATATTAATAGAATTACCATTTTTATTTGATTTACTTAGGTACTCCAGATAATCCTGTGTATTTACATATAGATACTCAGTAAATTTAACTTCTTTCTTTTCACGTGCAGAGCTCTTATTGATGTGTGTCGAATTATCACTTTGGCCACAGCTTGCTCTAAACATTTACACAACAGTGGTCAACCGCAGAGACAAGTGGATATTCAATATTTATTTATTTTGTGCTTGGCACCACTCTGAGCACCTTTGTTTTACATTTAAAAGCTACTTTATATATTATAAATTACTAGTTGCTTATAAAATAAAGACTAAGACAATGAGAAGTTGAATGAATTTCAAAAGGCCACACAGAGAATTAGTTGGAGAGAAAAAGAAAAGAATCCGGGTGGCCTCATCCTAGAGACCAGCCAGGTACTCGGACAGACTTTCCCTCGCAATGGTCAAAAAGGTGATGTTGAGGAACAGGAAAGAAGTATGCACTAGAGAAAAAGAGTGCAAAACCAGACATAATTTGTGTCTATATATCCAGAGTTTTCTTTATACATTTTCATCAGTCATGAAGTGCTATTGTCTTTGAGATCTGACTTCATAGGAATAGCTTTGGCTTTCAGGTGACACCTTCCCTCCTAAGTACATAATACACTTATTCATGTCATTTTGGTACTGTGGTGTGGTATGTGAGGAAAAATGGTATAAGTGGGCTTGGGGTGTGGCTCAGTGGTAGATCGCTTGCCTAGCATGCATGAGGTCCTGGGTGTCCTCTCCAGCACTGCTGAGAAAAAAAAAAAAAAAGAGTCTAAGATGTTCTCTTTCATTTTCATTTCCAGTATGCAGATTTGCAACCTTGAAAGGAGTCACAGATTTTGATCCTGTGCAAAGATATGATGGAGATAGAATGCCAGTTGGGCCACAGTTGGAAACCAAGAGGGATGGAAGAAAAATGAGGTTACAACAGGCCACTCCAATCCTTGGCCAAAAGCTACTGACCCTTTCAGTAACTTTCAAACAAACTCCCACACTCCCAACTTTATGAGTCACTGAACTTCTCACAAAGGGCGGATGTAAAGAACTAAATGAATAATTGTGTGATGATTAATTGTGCACAGTGATTCACTTCACTCTGTACCCAGGATCACAAAAAATGAAACTGTTTGCATGGAAATATATGCATGGGGCCTATATCCAATATGCAATCCAGAGAGAACTCCTCCATTGGATTAAGCATTAGAGCTCAGAATAAGAAAAAAAAATATTAGGGAGATAGCACGAAGAGAGAGTTAAAAAAAAAAAAAAGTTGGAATCTGTAACCAAAAGTATTGGTCTAACTTTAACGTCTTAACAAATTTAGTGTCAAACTGTCGATATCTTTTACATCCTGGAAAAGAGAAAAGAAAAAGAGAGAGTCTACAGAAGATATATTGAGAGAAAGGTGGAGAGAAACAGACACACACCCTTGGTTCTTCCAGCAACCGCAAAACAAAGCTAGCAAGCCGGTCCCCCCACTCTATCCATCGAGGTATAGCATTCATCATTCACAGCGTTCATTCAGTTTGGTTGCGGTTTGCCTGGGAATCCAAGTTAGCCTTAAAAGTCCTGACTGGAGGATCTTTCTAAATCTCCCTCCCCTGCTTGTTCTTTCCTGCACTTACTGAAATAAGCATGCTCAAAAGCATGGTTGCTAAAGACCGATTCGCCCCATTCAGTAATTCTTCGGGCAGCCCTGGCCTTTGAGACAGCTTGAGAATGGGGGCCTATGGAAGAGGCAGGGAGGGAGACCAGCTTATTAGACAGAAATTGACAGTCATAGAATGCAGGGCATGGGGGACCCCTCAGAAACTCATGTGGACCATTGTGGAAGGATTAGCAGCAGAGAACACACGTCAGGAGGCCTGTGGGGATCCCTACCCAAAGAATAAAAACAGGAGGAGAGTGGGAGGGGGTGGGAAGAAGTCCATCCTTTCAGTTATATGTTGCATGAGTTCCGATTTGGCATTTGGAGTCTTTTCTCAATATTTTGTATCCACGTCCTCATAATATGTATGCCATTCAGGGCATTCTGTACCCTAGGATGAGTTGGCATGGGCAGTGTTCAATCTGCAGTAATCTGTATGCATTTATATTGCGAGCTGCTCCCTAATTGGTTTTCGTCCAAGTAATCCCACAGAGAATAAGGTTACATGCTGAAAAGGACTGAGGTGAGTGTGGGTAAAAGGGGACTGTGAACTCTTTTCCTGGCCTTATTAGAATGCTGTGAGCATCTGCATTAAGGAGAAAAAGATGTCCAAATTCCCGAGGTTCTCCGAAGTCATGGTAAGCATATGGTACACCCCAGAGCACACCCACCAAGAGAAAAAGACAAGACAATTTGGGGGCAGCTCCACCCCTTTCTGCAGGGTGCAATGGCTGGTAGAGCAGAGCATTAGGTTAAAAGGAGGCACAGGAAGAGAAGTAATTGGAAATAAATAAATAAAATTGAGGGGAAAAATGCATTTCTCTTAGTTCCAGATATCTGAAATTTTGGAAAAAATAAATTCTAAGCAAGCATTTTTACAAGTGTTTAGAAACAAAGGCAACTAAAATTAAGTATATTTCTGGTTGCCTGTTTTTATTATTGTCTTCTTTCCCATGGGTCCCTTAGATATTTTTATTTATCTTTAGCATTACACTTAGTGTGACCGTGGTATGCAGCACATAGATTTCTGAGTACAGACCATCCGTCCCCTTGTAAATGGGAATGAAGTTTTTGTAGGCCTGTGAATGTGTTTTACTCAGAGGATTTAAAGGTGAAAATATTGAAACATTATTTTAAAGTTTTAAAACATGTGATAGAAGTTTACCTCTCTGAAAAAAAATATTGCATTTCAATTTACATAAATATTGTAATCGTCTTTACTCACTGAAAATAATGTCCATTTTTCATTTGCTATCGTTAGCTGGGCTTGTGCCTTGATTAGGATAATTTGTTTCAAGTGCACTATGGTATAGATAACAGATTGCATAAGGAGCTGGCTGTTCTATATTTTCTACTATAAAGCGAGAAAACCATGCTTGGTCATCGTGCTTGTTTTAAAAGTAATTATCATTTTCCAAGTCCAATTCAGTCTCGGAAAAGGAATCCGGAATTAGTCTTTCTAAAACAGAAAAAAAAAAAAAGAAGAAGAAGAAGAAAAAAAAAAGACAGTGGTGTAATTGTTCTTCCTCCTGGGAAATATGCTTTTCTTTAACTACATAAAGCAATATAAAAACTTCTATAAATAATTACAGTAACAGCATGCTATGCCAAGTAAATAAGAAAAACCACGCTGTATATTTAGAATTAAAAGAGCATTAAAACAACACTCCCCAAAATTCTGCATGAGAGCACAAAATGAAACCACCCAAGGAACTTGCAGCACATAAATAGGTATGACTATGAAATCTCATTTTGAATTATCTTATTCTCTTGCTTATATGTCAAGTGACTTATTTTATGATGGCTCAAATAGGAGAGTCACATTAAAAAATAAAGAATATTTTTTCCACCAAGAATCTTATAGGCTCAACGGCCATTTAACTTAGCTCAGCCATCTAGTTTATTCTGCATTAAAGGAACTTCTCATTTAATTTACCAGTCTATAATAGGTAACTTTTTCAATATGGAGCTAAAGGTCACTATTATATGTAAGGAAAATTAAGCCGATGTTCTTGGTTCCCTTACAGTTCTCCTAGTTCAAGTACTCCAATAAATGAACATGTACAACAAGCCGAAGGGCTTTTTATTACAAATTTAATTCATTTCTCTAGACAACTGTGAAATTTGCCATTGACATTAGTCATTACCCCAAGGCGAACTAAAAGATGATCTCAGTTAATAAATGATCCTTAACAAGGAACGCTCCTATCTCCTGTGATATTGGCACAGGCACATTTTATTAATGCAAGCCTCGCTTCCTGCCAGAACACCAGCATTCGCGACTATTTGGTGTGCTTGTTTCCTCTTCCTGCTCCTGATATTAATAATTATGCAACAGGATAATTAGCAACACAAAGAGACAGTACTATGAGCTTGAAGCTAGATTTTCAGCACGTTAACCTTCTGGGAAATAAAGAACAGAAGCAAAGAGTCTAGCCAAATAACCAATGCAGGTTGATTTCACAGTGTGTAAAAGGCTAATTATCTGTGAAAAGTCTGACCTCAAGTAACAAAATTACAGAAATGTGCAGGCATTTTATTTTAAATAAAACTCAGAGACACTGCTCCGTATTATAAAGAAAGCTGATTAGCAAATGTATGAAAAAAGACATTTGAAATTTAAACAAAAATAAGCTCTGAAGGAAATGATGTTATCCGGAAATGAATGTTAATGATCGACCCAGACACCTGAGAATGCAGGGTGAAAAAATAAACTCCTATATCCTCTCCCTACCCCCATCACACAGCCGTTACAATGAAAAAAAAAAAACAAAACAAAACAAAACACTCAGTATGTGACAGAAGTAGGTTAAGTGTATTTTGTTTACTGAAGACAGGCTACAATAAAAAGCAGAAAATATTACTACTTCTTTACAGATACCATATGTAATTCATTCTGATATAGGAATATTTATCCACTAGCAGTAATAACAAACCACAATTTTTGTCATGAAAAAAATAAATTGTATTTGCAAAAAGCAAACACATTACAGAGTGTGTAAAAATGCAATATTCCCATTTTCTAGTCAGAGTTCCAATTTATTGAAGTAACAGAGCAGAAAATGCACTGACAGCTGTTACATTTTATTGCGAATTAGTATATACGTTTTATATCCAGTGAGCAAATGCATGATACATTGTATTCCAGTAATTGCCACTGGCTTTCCAAATGGAAACCGAATGATCTTAGCGCAATTACACTCAGGCAAGTACATGGAACAATCTCAAGTTCTACTTTAACAATACAAATATTAAGCATATTTTATATTTTTAAAAATAAAGATGAAAGAGGTCAAGCTGGGGTTTTTTTTTAAAAAATCAAGAATTAGTACTAAAATGGTATTTGTGTTCCCTCCTTTTTTCTGGATGACTATTTTTTTTTATTTAAATGGAAGTCCCCAAATATCAGGATCCTACAGTTTGGAATGTTTGGGATGGTAAAAGGAAGTTTCTCTCCCTCCACTCCTATCTCTTGGTCTATTCTATCAATATTTTACTTTCTGTGATGTCTCTGTCTCTGGTCCTCCTCCTAGCAGCAGAAAGCTGGGGTAGGTATTGGAAGGCTTTAGGGAATGAGCTGAGTTTTACTTTACTCAGAAGATTCGAATCATCTTTTATTCCTTTCCTGCTTCCCCCATAGCTACTCCTCCTGTGCATAAGCTGCAGTCCTAAGGAAAGAGCCATTTGTTTTCATAAGGGTTAACTCTGATTTCATAGATCATCTTGCTAATGCTTCTGACTCTAGGTTAACAGGTAAGCGCACTTCCACAGTCTTAACTACTGCCTCTCTCTGTTCCTATTTATTAGAAGCAAATCTCTGGTATACCTTAACAGGTTAATTCCCACCCCCCACCCCCCTATTTTTGCAAACCTTATTGAAATACTTAAAAACCTTTTTGCTTGGCACCTCATCCTCTGACAGCTTCCCCACTATCAGTCTCTATGGTGGAGCCTTCAATAAATCCGGCTGTCTCCTCCCCTCTAGTGGTTACCAGCCCGCCTTGCAGCAAAGGGAAAACCCAGGTCTGCAGAGGACCCACAGAGGGACACGTGTGCAGTTCTTCTGGCTTAGAGAGAAAAGAGAGGAAAACAAACCAAGCAGTCTATCACTGCAGAAAGGGAAATTTATCAAGCATTTAAAAAACAATATGCTAGTGGCGACTAACAACTTAATCAACACCAACCTGCTGACATAGATTTGCAATTCGAGCTAGTTATTAGTGATTGAATTAACAGCATGTCACAACTTGTATCTGGTTTAATAATAATAATAAAAAATTGGCTAATGCAACAAAACTCTAAACAACAGGCAAGGGGATCCACCTCCCCATCCCCCCCCCCCCCCCCCCNAGGTGCAATTGAAGTCCCATGTATCTAGAACAAGAAAGATCAAGGGCCACTGTGCGTGTACCTGGGAAGACTGTCCCCAAACAGCTCTGGAATCCTCTCCCTAGGACTCAAAGCATGATCGGTGTCATGGGCCCTTGTAAGGAAACATCATCAAAGGCAACAGCAACCATGGTAGCAAAAACAAGAAAACTAATGACATCTCTGACCCAGATGTCATAAACAAGGGTTCATCGATGAAGCAGGAGCTGATGGCCTTTGCCATATCATGTGCTACCCTGAAAAACACCGCAAACCTCACTTCCCCCTACCTCCTCAGAACTAATTTTTACCTTGAAGATTTTCACGAAGTTAATTGAAAACAAGGTACTGCACGTGATAGTGAAATCTAGAATATAGACCATCCTTATTTACCTATAAAATATGAATATCATAAGTTTATGAGTTTTAGATTTTTAAATAAATGCAGGTTAACAGATTCTTTTACACCCAATGTAACACACAAATAAGCTTCACTATTCCAGAAAGATTTTTTACCTTTCATGTTATTTTAAAAGAAATATTCATGCTTAATTCTGGCTTTTAATCATGCCAAAATGTACTGAAGTTTCTTGGTGTGTGATGAGGAATGACTAACATGGAACACGCCCTATCGATAATTATTTGGATTTTGCATCCCACATGAAGCCCTAAATTCTTTGGTGAAGAGAAGATGTAAAGGAACAAATGAATTAGCTATTCTGCACATCTTAGTTCCTCTGTTTTTTAGGGACAGACCTTTTGGAGAATCAGTTTAAATTGATGGTTAAGGAAATGAAGTCGGGTCTGTCCTGGAGAGACTGTAAGTATTGATTAAAATGGGTTGAGTGGTTTTTCTTAACATTTTTTTAAGCTTTTAAACATTTAAAAATTGATATTGGTATTGATTGCCATTACATTGATAACACCAAGTGGTTTTTCAGCAGCATAACAAATGATATGCAAATATAATATACAAATAAGGCAGAGATTTTTCCTCTCCACGTTAATCAGAATCCTACTATGAAATCTTTCCAAATGTCTATAGGCAGCTGACTAGGGAAGATCAAGTACACTTATCTTCTGCTTCACTGAAAAGGGGTCCTGCAGGGGCTGATCTGATCTCAGCAGAGACTGAAATGAGGTAGTTCCTTGGGGATTGCTTCAGATCTAAGTGAATGTGTGGAGCTGAAGCTTGGGGGAAATAAAATAAATCAGATATGGAAAGATGTACATGATCTGTCACAATAGAGTTTTTTTTAAGTAAAATCAATGAGAAATATGAATAATGATAATTTCCTCTCTAATGCATACAGTATAATAGTCATTTTGTCTTTCTTATTTTGGTTTTGCTAGATTTTTATTTCATTACCCCAAAGGCTCTCTCAATCCTGGGGTACAGATGAAGAAACAGCAGTCCACGGAAGAAAGGTGATTTGTCTGAAGCACACGGTAAACAGTGACAGAACACATATTGTACCCCAAGTTTCCACGGCTCTTTTATAACACAGATAAATTTTGAGTGTCCACAAGATCTTATGTAAGAGTTATTTTGGTGGGTTATTGAGATTCAGAATTTCTCCAACACTCAATATGCATTCTATATGAATATTAGTATTTGATATATAAAGAGGAAACCTAAACTGATTTCAATATTTTCTTTTTTTAATATTTATTTTTTAGTTGTAGCTGGACACAATATCTTCATTTTATTTACTTTTATGTGGTGCTGAGGATCGAACCCAGGGCCTTGCATGTGCTAGGTGAGTGCTCTACCTCTGAGCCATAACCCCAGCACCTCAATATTTTCTTTAGCAAAGCAAATTGAAAGAAGATGCTGATCTTTCTGTAACTACTATCCCAAATTTCAAAGAAGAAAAGAATTCACCAAATTAATTTGTCTTAGCTGTAGATTTGAATAATCTACATTGTTTGTTTCTATTAGCATTTGTCAGCAGTTTACTATAAATGCCACTATACTTGATTTACTTTTAAGAGTAAAATGTTTTAAATTAATTCATTCATTCCCATTTTTCTATGTCATACAATTATATTGTTAATTTTTTTTCATCACCCCTTTTTGTAATATCAAAGAGGAAATGTTTCAGGTATCAGAAAGGCATCTGTTCAGGACAGTTACAAGATTAACTCTTTTACTTCTTGTCACATTAAGTCAAAGTTCTTTAACCCAAAACAGTACAAAAGGTGGGTCATTTTTTTCTTTCTTTCTTTGGTTTTTTTTTTTTTTGATAGTGGATTGAACGTTTTTCAAAAATAAACATTAAGACTTCAATTTTTGATTGTTCATTTATCAGAAAACATAATTAAATGTGTTATGTACTTTGGGGACCTATTTTTATCTCAGATTTACTTACAAAACTAATACCTAGTTAGTACAGGTGATGGTCCTGGTAACTGGAGATGTACTGATGGGTAAAACAGTCGTTATTCATGTGGAGGTTACAATTTAGAGGAAAAAATAGATATGAATCAAATAATCAGACAACTACCAACAGATTTTTCCTTTTAAAAGTCTTATGCTAAAGGAGCTAGTATTATAAGGTCATACAGAGGCAAAGGGCAGTCAAAGCTGGTCCCAGAGGATAGTGAAGGATGCTTTGATGAGGTCTAGAGGCTCAAGATGAGGATGCACTGGGAGACGTGTGTGTGTAGGTGTGACAGGGAGGTCCAGGAAGAGCAGTTAAGGTAAGGAGGTATGCAGACAACAGAGGAAAAGGCCCTTGGTGAAAAGGCATCCAAGGACAGAAGAAGGAAAATCACCTTTGAATATTGACAATGAGGGGAAATACAGATGAATGAAGTCCCAGTGTACCCAGGGCCAACTAGAAATTTCCTGGGAGACCTTTCTTTGCCAACATGCCATTTTTAATTCAAAGAAAGATGGAAAACCCTAAAGGTCTTTCAAGGTGAGGGTGATCCTGCCAAACTTTATGGTGAGAAATGTAATAGAAAATGGTAAGAGTTTTGCAGGGGGATCATCTAATGGCTAATATAATCATAAATTCCCCAAGCGATTTCTGAGCACTGGTGAGCCGCATGCACGAAATATTTCTCTGTCATTCAAGAACTAGTTTCCACTGGTTTGTTTAAAGCACTTTAGAATTTACAGGGAACTTTTGTATGTGTTTGGTCTTCATAGGACCCTATAAGGCGTTGGTTTGGACATGATAACAAACTAATTAATGGAGTAACTGAGTTACAACCCACTATTTCAAACACTCTCTTTACCTTTGATAATATTAATAATTTTGACATCAATTAGTATGAATTTCAAAAAAAAAAAAAAGAAAAAAAGATGAATCCAGAAAACAACATTCTTATAAAATGGTTTTTCTCTTTACTTTGGTAGATTTATTAGTTTACCATCTCCACATTCAGCAGTTTGGCCTAGTAAAGCATTAACAAGTGAATGTGTAGAAAGATGTTTCAAAGGTTTGTTGGAAAAGTCTGAATAAGTACAAAACTTCTACTTGTTTTCATCATGGCAGTGGGGGTTTGTGGGGGAAAAGCCTGAGTGCATATGACTTTTCTGATGCAAAAATAAAGAAAATCGACTAATACCTAGAACCTGGTTTAGATAAAGTAGGTTAAATAAGAAATATACACCCTCACATATGCATTGTGAAATTAACTCTCATCTAATTTCCTATAAATAATCCATCCTGGGCATCTAAATATGTTTATCATCTTTTATAGAAGTATGTTTATAGTTAAAGTATTGGAACAATGAAGTGTTGAAAAACTCAAAAAGGTGATTAAAATGACATAGATATTGTTAGCTAGAACTGTTTGTTGTACTGCTGTCATAAAAAGAGTTTTATTTTATTCACTTGGAAATAAGTGTAAAATTTGAGAAGACAAGGTTTGGATATGAGGTAGATACATAAAAATGAGGAAGACTCAATTTTGTGAGAAAGGCACAATGTGAGGTATTTTATATTATATTTATAAGTGGGAGATTTATCTGTTAGAAATATACTTTAAACAAAAGCATACAATCCATTAATACATCATAGAAAGACTCAGTCAAGCTAATTAACCTATCCATTACCTCTCTAATTTATCATTTTACTGTGGTGAGAATGTTAAAAATCCATTGTTTTAGCAATTTGAAAGGTACAATACATATATTATTATTATTCACTCTGATCATTATACAGTGCAGTACATCATCAAAACTTATTTCTCCAGCTTAACTAAGACTTTGTACCCTGATTACCATCTTCCCTATTCCCCATCTCTCCCCCCATCTCTGCCCTCTCCCCCCGGCCTCTGGTATCGACCTTTGCAGTTAGTATGAGATGGATGTTTTAAGATTCCTCTTTTATAAGTGAGATCATGGGGTACCATGTATGTGTGTGCACACATGCATGTGCTTATTTTATTTCATTAAGCATTATTCACAATTTTCATCTCTAGCTGAGAACATATATCATTCTATCTTTACATAGTTCATGGGACAGGTATAAAATCTTTTCCTAAACATGAACTTATTTTTCATGATGATTTTCTATGTAATTTGAAATAAATTTTCACCTGCAAACCCTTTGCAATTCTTTTAGGTATTGTGATTAACAAAATTCATAAATGTATAGTGAGTTCCTTTTCCCCCAAAATTATCAAAAGGCCAACACCGTGCTTTGTCTCATAGTGTTATAAAGGTCATTGAATGTTAAGTGTTACTATAAATAGAGATGGGCAAATGTAGGAGTAATCTGTCTGTGATAAATCCCCATTGATCTGATTTGGGTTGTAGTTTCTCAACCTTTAAGAGCATTCTATATTTCAGCTCCCTTTTTTCTCACTCTTTTAAACAATTATCGTAATCAACTTTCTACCCTATAATATTTTTATTTAAATACTAACAATTTCAACTATGTGAGATTTCATATAACACTTTGTAGCGTGTGACATTTCATATAAACTTAACCAACCATTGTAACCATGGCAAAACTACACTCACAAAAAAATCCTAAATGTTAAGGCTCCTCACAAAACTGCAGGGATCCCACGTGGTCCGACGTTTACCAAAAGTAATAAAGCACAAAGCTAGTTAATTTTTTTCACTGTCATCCAAACTGTGCTTGGTCACTCACTTATCACATATTCATTCACTCACTCAGGATCCCCTAACTTTCTCATTCATTTATTTAATCAATTCTTACAATGTGGCGGGCACTGTAGTGTCACTGGGGGTCACGAGGAGGAATATGAGCTCATGTTTATACTCCAGTAAGTCTCACTCCAGCGCAGAAGACCAAGAGGTAAGCACAGCAGTTGTGCCACATGGGGTTGTAACAAGGTTACATACAAAGTATGATGGGAGCCTGGAGAAGACAAGTTCTGTGCCTGAAGAGACAGTTAATCTTGAAGGATGAGTAGATATTGTCTATTAAGAGATGAAAAGTGGGTCTGTATTTGTAGCTCAGTGGCAGAGCACATGCCTAGGCAAAGTGTGAAGCACTGGGCTCGATCCTCAGCACCATATAAAAATGAATAAACAAACAAATAAATAAATAAATAAATAGTATTGTGTCCATGTACAACAACAAAGATGAAAAGTGGCGTGGCCAGTAAAAGCCATCCAGTCCAATGGGAAAGCATGAATGGAAACATGATCTCAAAAAGGATGTTGCATATTTAGGGAATGGGACTGGGAAGATTTTCTCTTTAAAAATCTGCACAGGGTATGAGTGTAGTCTGGTAGTTTCCAAAATAATAATAATAATAATAATAATAATAATAATAATAATAATAATAAGTAGTAGTAGTAGTAGTAGTAGTAGTAGTGGTTGTAAAATCACTCTGTTCCAGGGCAAGATTTTCCTCTTTCTTCCTTTCCCAACTTTTTTTCTATCTTTCTTTCTGCCAGCTGCACTCATATCTAAACTAAGCTAATTAAGCTTTCACCAAGTTACTTTGCTTCTAACACTCTGTAATATTTGAGATCTCCCCATCTCCCCAATAAGGTATTCATCACAGAAGCTCACGAGAGTCAACATGAATGAAAATTATTTCAGAAAAAAATATGCTAAGCAAGGTCTGAATGAGAATGGCTTATCAAGGTGACAATATGATATCCATGGGTATTTAAAGGCCATCCACCCATTTACCTGCAAATGCCAAAATTTCATTCTTCTTTAAGGCTGAGTAATATTACACTGTGTACTTATACCTCATTTTCTTTATCCATTCATCTGTGGAAGGGCATCTAGGACCTGTGTGATTCTACATCATGTAGAAGAGTGAGAACTTGTACTTCATTTAAGTGTGATGTGTCACAATGCTTTCTACTGTCATGTATAACCGTTTAGAACAAATAAAAATAAATACTTAAGAAAACATCATAAAACCTTCTTAAAAGGCTTAACTTTGAAACAACCTCAAATATACAGCAAATGGTAAGTAAATTATAAAGCACATTTTTTTCCTAAATGCTTTGGGAATAAGGCTGACACATGATGCTTCATTACCACTGGATATTTTAGAGTTCTCACTACAAGTAAGAAAATTCTTCTGCTGAACTATAGTACTATCACCAAAGTCAGCAAACAGACATGAGCATGTTATGAGCCTTTTGGTGGTAGACCCTATTCAAGTCTTGCCAATGTCCCCCAAATGTTCCCTTTAATAAAAGAATCAAGTCCAGAGAAATGTATTCAGTGGTCATTCTTTTTAGTTTCCTTCAATCTGCACAAATTCCTCACTTTTTCTTTGAATTTTATAAACTTAACACATTCACATATTATCGGTCGGTTATTTTCCAGAATGTCCTCAATTCAGGTTTTTCTGACATTTCCTGTTTAGACTTAGTTTGTACAAGTCTGGCAGAGGGGCACAATATTATTTCTATTGCTCCCTCTTATGTGGCCTCCAATTTAAATTTGTCTTATTACTGGTGATATTCTATTTGATCACTTGATAAGGTGGAGTTCTTCAATATAAGGTACTTCTTTTGCCTCAGTGTAATAAAGATTTTGAAGGGTGGTATTTTGAGACTGTCTAAATGTCCCACACAAGGAAAGTCAATTTTTCCAGGTGAGGAAAGATAGTTACTGTTTCTGGGATTCAGACCTGAACATCTTTGCAAGAAAGGTGTTACTATTCCACCTACCAGCTGGACTCAACAGAGTGTTCAACACAGAATTGTGCACATCTCAGTAAGAAAAGTCCTTAGCACTGCTCCAAGTACCTTTGAGTACAATTTATCACTGAATCTTTAAAATCAGCCTATATATAGATAGGGTTATTATACGTCATCTTAAAGAGACTTTCAGAATTTTAGCAACTTTGAGTAACATTGTAGAGTTCAAGTAACTCCACAAGTTATTTGTAGAATTTAAGCGAAAATTAAAACATCTACTCAGTGATAGAACCCAGAAGTTCACCTAAGTCTGTGACTCAAAACCTATATTGGTATACAGGTGGGCACATTGGTGCATGCCTGTAATCCCAGTGGCTTGAGAGGCTGAGGCAGGAGAATTGCAGGTTCAAAGCCAGCCTCAGCAACTTAGTGAGCCCCTTACCAATTTAGTGAGCCCCTGTGTCTAAATAAAACTTTTTAAAAAGAGATCTGGGGATATGGTTCAGTGGTTAAGGGCTGGGGATGTGGTATTGAGTTCAATCCCCACTGCAAAAAAACAAAACAAACAAAAATTCTGTACTGGTAAACAGTGACTATGAAAAGTAGTAGAGGGGTTGTTCTTTTTATTTTCTTCCTATAGATAGTGACCCCACACTATAGTTTGATTTTTTTTTTTTCAAAAAACAGGCACACAAGAACAGTAACAATAAAAATAAATAGTAGCAGGACAGTGTCTTTCTGGAAGCTTTCTGGGTATGACTTTTTAGTATCTTGCTCTTGGAAAGAGATCCTGGATACATTTTGTGCACAAACCCTGCTTTTCTGGCATTTGGGTACATGTGTGACTATTATAATTTGGACAAGAGTAGGGGCATATACATGAAAAAAATAAGGCAAATGAGATGGTGGAAAAGGGAATTAATAGAGGTAAGAAGGAAAGGTAGATGAGAAGGAAAAAAGAGAATATGAGAGAATGTTCTTAGCTCTGCAAATCATTTGTGATCCTGATCATTATGTAAATAGATTTGATTCTGGAAGATAAGGGAGTGGCTGCTGCAGATGGATTTCCAATGAAGTCAGTATTGCTGCTGGACTCAGTATCTCATGCCTGTAATACCAGGGACTGGGGAGGTTGAGGCAGGAGGATCATGAGATTAAAGCTAGCCTCAGAAATTGAGCAAGGCCCCGAGCAACTTAGCAAGACCCTGTCTCTAAATAAAATATTAAAAAAGGGGGGGCTGGGAATGTGGCTCAGTGGTTAAGAAGTGCCCCTGGGTTCAATCCCTGCTACAAAAAAAAAAAAAAAAAAAAAGAAGAAGAAGAAGAAGGAGGAGGAGGAGGAGGAGAAAAGAAAGAAAGAAATGTAATAGCTCTATGGTGATTTCAATCTGATAAAACATCATGCTATAATATCTTCATATGATTTTTTTTAAGACTTGATTGGATATCCTCTGAGTCAAGTAGCTACTTGAGCAAATACAGAACAACTGGTAACTGAAAGACTAATATTACTCAAGGCCTTAGCCAACATGTACTCTTCTTGGACTTGGGCTCATGAAGTTTAGATAAAGTGTATCAAAGAGCACAAGCATTTGCATCTGCTGTGGTACTTATATGTGCTTGGTTGACACTTGTCTTTAACGTTTCCAGTTTGGTAGCCCCGTGATCGGGGCAGACAAGATGATTTCCCTGAATTTGAGATTATCCCTTATGTTGATTTTATGCTAATATTGGCTAGATTAAATAACATTAAGACTTTTTTCTTCCCTGTCAATATCCCTCCAGAAGAAAGTTGTACACAAATAATTTTGGAAATCTCATTGTTGAAGATTTGAGCCACTTAGCTTTTACCCCCACCTAGCTTTGTATCCCTGAGGAATTTATTTAACCTCTTTTACTGTAACTACTGTGTATACATGTGTATGCATTTGTGTAAAAGGGATAGCCTTACACATAATTCCTTATACATAAGTTTTATGATGATTTAAAACTAGAGGTAAATAATAGCTGCACAAAACATCAGTTCCCTTCAATGTCCTTCCTTTGGCCACTCTGTAGGAAGCAATAAAAATAAGTTTACTTAATTTCCAACATGGAGGAAGACTTTTGCCACGGTGAGAATGTGCAGTTAGTTGAAGGCATATACAGGTACGCATCTCACCCAGGTACCATATACACAAGCACACAATAAATACACCTAATTTGAATTCTTCTACCACACAGCATCATGAAGCATGTGCCAAGATAGCAGTCGGCAATTCTCCCTGGAACTGAGTGGACAAAATCCTTAACTTTTTCCAGCCTGAATTGTATAATCTATAAAGACATATGTGATGTTTGCCTCCTCTAATTCAGAGGGCTACCAGGTTCATCTCAAACAGAAATGCAAAAGGAAATGCTAAAACATCATAAAACAACAAGAAACCATTACCAGTGTATCTTCCGCAACCCTGACTGTTCTAAAGGCACGATGATCATTCAAGAGACCGAAAATGTCACTTCAACTGTGCATGTCAATAGTGTTCCATGATCCAGCCTCCTTAACTAATCTCCTATTAATCTCCCTCTCAACATGCAACCTCAACACGCTGCACACACCCCATGCATATAGAGATGACAGCCAGGAGCTGTCTCCTCTCTTCTCGACCAGGAGACATGTTTGATCTGGTCTTTGCTGACCACAAGACTTCGCATCATCTGGACTGCTTCAGCATTTTGAGTTCATATCACATAATCTAACACTTAATTATATTTTAAAAGTGAAGTGAGAGAAGGCATCCAGACCAAAAAAAAAAAAAAATTCCATTTGTTTTAGTGATAGAGCAAGCTAGGAAAAGAGAGGGGGAAAGTGATTTCTATTAAGCGTGGCCTACCTCACCAGAAACAGGCCAATCAACCATGCAACTTTTATTTATGTTTCCTTTTCATTTCCTGAGGCCAAATATATATTCTACCCTCTTGATGATGCTAGGTAGTGAGTAGCCATAAATCACTAGTGACATGCTGGAACCAAGCTTTTTAGGGGACCAGGAGAAGGAAGGATTATTTTCAGCAATATCCACAAAATAAGGTCACTATTGAGAAAAGTCTCAAAAAAAGAGGGATATCTATGTCAGATAATATTTCAAGGGATGTTGTTCAAGAATGAATTGAGAAAAAACTAATATATTTTTAGTGTCCAAGATTATTTGATTGGATTAAATGAATCACACATATATTATATATTTATATATAATATATATATATATGTGTGTGTGTGTGTGTGTGTGTGTGTGTTTAGATAGATAGATATAATGCCAGTTTTTTTTAAAGTAAATATAACATAATTTAAACATCCTGGTTATTTTCTCAATCATTTGAGAGGAACTCTAATTATTTGAAATAGTATAGATTTTCGAATACTACCTTTTATGCTTATTAGCTGTTTGACCTGGAATGAAAATTCAATTTCAGTGAATCTCAACTTCCTTACTATGAAATGGGAATAATAATGTCCATTTCATTATGACCAAGGGCTGTGTGGAAAATAAATGGATATTAAGCCTAATTACCTGGTGCTCCAGTATAAAATACATATTATTTCTTCTTTGCCCTTGTTGGGATGCTACATATTTGTTTGATAATAAAGCTCTCTGAAATGAAATTTAAAACACAAGCTTAGAAAGATTCATTAGTAGAATTTATTATTTGGAGTTCCTTTTAGAGTTCAAAACGTAGTATTTTGACTATTATCAACCACTGATGAGGCTTTTTGAATAAAGATTTAGGTCATTTGTATCTAGTTTAGAAAGCAACAGAGACATCACCAAAATAATAACAGAAACAGAAAGAAGTACTCTATAAAGTAACATAGACTCTAAAATGTCAGGCATTTTAATACCTTCTATGACAGTAGGAAAAAAAATGGTCACATTACATCCTGACCTCTCTCATATTTAAAATTAAATACACACATCCATGGATCTCTCGTAGTTATGGTACAGGCAGGCACGAAATAGGAAGTAAATGGTCAAAAAATGATTATTAGCGAACATTGAGTTATTAGTGGTTCCAGGAAAAGTGGTTTAAGTGACTGGGTGTGTCAACAATCATTGAACTGCAAATCAACATGCAAAAACATGATGCAAACAGATATTTTCTAATTAACCTTTCCATGAGAAAATTAGAAATTAATTTGTAGGTGTAGAAATAATACAGTTAGCCAGGTGTCATGGTACATTTCTGTAATCCCAGTGACTTAGGTGACTGAATCAGGACTGCAAGTTCAAAGCCAGCCTTAGCAACTTAGTGAAGCCCTCAGCAATTTAGTAAGACCAAGTCTCAAAATAAAAAATGGAAAAAGCTGGGGATGTAGCTCAGTTGTAAAGTATTCCTGGCTTCAATCTCCAGGACCAAAAAGGAAAAAAAAAAAAAAAGAAAAATAAAGAAATTTTATAGAGATGTTCCCATATACCTTTGTTCAGTTCCCTCGGTGGTAATATCTTGAGCAAAATTTAAATGCAAGATAGTGATACTGATACAATTAAGATGCAGAAAATTTCCATTCCCACAAGAATTCCTTATGTTGCTCTTTACATCCACACTCACATCTGTCCACCTCTACTTCAAACCCTAGTAACCACTATAATGTTCACCCAGTCTGTAATCTTGTCATTTTGAGGTTGTTACATAAAAGGAATCATTACAGCATGTTACTTTTTGGGATTCCTTTTTTTTATTTGACATAACTGCCATGGAAATTTATCCAAGTTGACGGGTCTATATTTCATCCCTCTTTTTTCACCAATGTTACATGGGATGGATGGCTTCTAAGTTGTTTCTTGTGTGAATTTATCACGAACAAATCTGCCTATGAACATTCTTGTTTAGTTCTTTGGGTGAAAAGATGTGTTCCTGTCTTTAGGCTAAGTGCTCCGTGATACAATTGCTGGGATCTGTGTAGGAACCTGTTTCCCTTTTAAAGAAACTGAGGGCTTATTTTTCAGAGTGATCATACCACTTCATACTCTCATCAGCAATGTGTGGATGATCCAGCTTCTCCACAAACCTGCCGTCATCCGTTTGTTCAGAATATTTTATTTTTATCATTTTGAAAGGTGTACTGTGATATGTGATTGTGAATATAATTCACATTTCCTGAAGATTTATTATAGTAAATATTTTATTCATTTGCTTATTTGTCTTCTATTCCCCCCCCCTTTTTTGTACTGGGGATTGAACTCAGGGGGTCTTACCCACTAAGTCACATCTCCAGCCCCTTTTATTTTTTTATTTTGAGGCAGGATCTTTCAAAGTTGCTTAGGACTTCACTAAGTTGCTGAGGTTGCCTTGAACTTGTGATCTCCTGCCTTAGCGTCCCAAGCTTGCTTGGGATTACAGGAATGCACCACCATGTGGGGCTGTCTTCTACATTTTTATGTGAAATGTAACTTCACATTCTTTGCCTCTTTCTGATTGTTTATTCTTTTACTTTGGGACAAGTTTTTAGATTTCTTAATACAACCTAAATCCTAGAGCTTTGTGAGATACATGGTTTGGAAATGTTTTCTAGAGAACTACATCTTTTCTTTTACTTCTCTTTGAAAGAGTGCTTCACAGAAAAACTGCTATTAGTTTTGATGAAATCCAATTTATTACTATTAGTTTGTTGTTGCTTTGCTGTTATGGTTGTGCTTTTGATGTAAAGTCTAAGAACACTTTGCCTAACCTAGACCATAGATCATCTCCTTTCATGTAGGACAAAAGGTTTTATAGACTTTTGGGTTTTTTTTCCATTTAAGACTGTAATATGTCTTGAATTAATTTTTTTAAAGTTACAATTTACATTTTGCCCCTCTTGGATATTCGATTGTCCCAGGACCATTTATGAAAAAGTCTATCATTTCTCCATTGAAGGTTTTTGCATTTTTGCCAATTCTGCAGAAAATATTCTTTGTGAGTATTTTTCAATGGGCCTGTTTCTGGATTCTCTGTTCTTTTCTGTTGATCTACCTGTCTATTACTCTGTGGATACCACCCACTCCTTATTTTTAATATTAAATAACAAATCCTGTAATCAGGTATACTCATTCCTGCCTCTTTATTCTTTCTTTCCAAAATTGCATTGGCTAATATACTTCCTTTGCTTTTCCATATAAATTGTATACTACTCTTGTCTTTAGGGAATTATATTATAATTGTATATTGTTTTTTGAGACAATTGACATGTTTTCGATGTTGCATCTTCGAACCTGGGAACAAGGTGTGCCTCTCTACTCATTTAGATCTTTCATAAACATTGTATATTTTTAGCATGCAAAAACTGTACATGTTTTGGATACCTACAGGAGGTGCTCAGAATAAGTTTGTTAAGTGTTCTTTATCAAGTTAAAGGATATTTATCTATTTCTAATTTTTTTAGGAATTTTATCATGCATGGATGTTGAGTTTTTATGAATTCTTTTTCTGTATTGATAAATATGATTATATGTATTTTAATTTTAATGTGTTAAGAGGATGGATTATGTTGATTGATTTTTAAGTATTGAATCATTCTTGCTACCTTGGAATAAATTTTATGTACTCCTCATGTGTAATTCTTTCTGTGTACTGCTACATTATATATGCTCATAGTTCAGTAAAGACTTTTGTCAGAATATTAATAAAGAATATTGATCTGTGATGTTCTCTCTCTTCTGTACTTATTTTCTTTAGTTATATAAATAGATGAGAAAGGACATGATATTTATAACTTTATTTGAATATTTTTGTTTTATGTTTTGTAGCTCTGTGGTTTGAGGCAAATACATCTATAATTCCTATGCAGATTGATTCCATTATTATGGTTATTTCTCTTTCCCTTCAATATGTTTCTCTAAAGTCTGCTTTATCTGATAATATTTTGATAATATTGAATTCCTTTCCTTTGATTAATATTTATATGACATATCATTTATAATTAATGTAATCCAACCTTACAATGAATGATATTACATTTTTAATTGAGTTTTTATAAATAGCATATGGTTTTATCATTTTTAAATGAATTGTTTTATTCTCTGTATTTTAAGTGGATTATTTAAATCGTTTACACTTAATATAATTATCTTTTAGCACTAAAGTTGCCATTTTATTTTTAAAGTTCTGTTGTTTCATTTTCTAGTATTTTTTCACTATTTTCTCTTTTTAACCTCTCATTCAGATACTTGAACAATATTAGTGTTCTATTTTTATTTATCTGTTTTTGATGGTATCTCTTTGCATAGCTATTAGTTACTTTTGTAGTTATTGCCATGCATATACATGTATGTGATCAATACCACAATCTATTAGCATCAGTTTTATGAGTTCAGTTGAAATCCAAACACATTTCCTCCTTTTATATCCCATTGTTCTCTGCTTTATTATTTCATATTAGTCTTTAATATGTCCTCTCTGTATATTTAGATTTATATCAAGTGATTCTATCATTTTCAATTTGATCACCAAACATAATTTAGAAAAAAATTGTTATATTTGTCTAAATTTCTGTTACTATGTTCTTTCTTCTTCATCAATGTCCATGTCTTTACTTGATTATTTTTTCCCTTGTTTGTAGACAATCCTGCATTCTGGCAATACATTATTTAATCTTACTTAATCTGAAAGTATTTTTATTTGATTTTCTTGAAAGTTTTGCTTTGTTTTGTTTTGCTGAGTGTGCACAGCATTTGGGTGGATGGTTCCTTATTTTCTGCACTTTTGAAGTGGTACACCACTTCCTTTGGGTCTCCACAGTTTTTGATGAAAAACTAAATTTTCTCCTATAAAATGGTATTGTTCTCTGGCTGCTTTCAAGATTTTTTTTCTTTAACTTTTAGAAATTTAATTTTGATGGTGTCGTGACATCAGTGCCTGTTGAGGTTTGCAATGATAACTTCTCTTTCTTTCTTTCTCTTTCTCTCTCTCTCTTCCTTTCTTTCTTTCTTTCTCTCTCCCTTCCTCCCTCCCTCTCTTCCCTCCTTCCTTCCTTTCTCTCTCTCTCTCTCTTTCTTTTCTCTTTCTCTCTTTCTCTTTTTCTTTCTTTCTTTCTTCCTTTCTTTCTTCCTTCCTTCCTTCCTTCCTTCCTTCCTTCCTTCCTTCCTTCCTTCCTTTCTCTCTCTCTCTCTTCTCTTTCTCTCTTTCTTTCTTCCTTTCATACCAGGGATTGAACTCAGGGACCCTTAACCACTGGGCCACACCCCCAGATCTTTTTTGTATTTTATTTAGAGACAGGGTCTCACTGAGTTGCTTAGCACCTCGCTAAGTTGCTGAGGCTGGCTTTGAACTCACCATCCTCCTGCCTCAGCCTCCCAAGCCACTGATTACAGGCATGCACCATTGTGTCTGGCTGCATATTTGTGCGTACTGGAAAATTTGAAAAGTTTACAACCTCAACCCCTTCCTCTTCTTGTTCTGGTCCTCTAGTGACACGTAAGTTAGTTCTTTAATCAGAGTCTCAGAAATCCCTAAAGTCCTATGGTTTTTAAGGCATTTTTTCTGTTATTGAGATTGGGTACTTTCTGTGGTTTTATTCTTCAGTTCATTGATTCTTTCCTGTTTCCCTCCACTAGGCCTTTGAGCCTGACAAATGAGTGTTTTATTTAAGTTATTGGGCTTTACTGTTCTAAAATTTCCATTTGGTTCCATTTGTTTCCTCTTTTTAAGCTGCAGCTTCTGTTACATTTTACCTAAATTTTCTCCTTCTTAGCTTAGGCATTCTATTTTTTTCATTTTTTCAAACATATTCATAATTGCCTATTTTAAATTTTAATTATAGCTTCTTTAGATTTTATTTTAGAAAACTATAACATCTCTGTACTTTCCTATTGGTATTTCCTGACTATCTTGTTTCATTCATTTCATGATCTTTCTGAGTGCTTTTATCATAAACTATTTTTTTTTTCAAATGAACTATGAACATTTATTTTATGGGAACTCTGAAATGGGTTTACTACTTCTGGTTGGCTGGATTTCAATAACACCAATTCGACAGGGGAAGAGGAGATACTTCCGCCTTACCTCTAAGGTCAGCAGAAGTCTAAGTTTTCCCACTCAGTCTCTGTTGACTCCTGGGATGGGAAAGTGCCTCATTAGGGCTGGGTAGGAATTGGAATTCTGGATTCCCATTGGTTTCCACGGATAATGTGATGGGTCTTGCTTCATTACTATCCAGGGATGGATAAAATCTTTATGCCCCAGTAGTTATCCCGTACCATCATTCCACTAAGTAAAGGAAAGTGTCTCCTTACTGGTTAATAGAAATTGAAATTCAAATTTCCCCTATGGGCGCTCCTGTCTCCATGAGGCAGAGATCTCAGATTACTGAGATCTTTAGGCTAGCAGAAATGAATACCCACCATTTACCTGGACTTACTGACCCCATTTTGGTGGAAGACTGGGATACAGTCTCAGCACTATCCCAGTGGAAGTCAAAGTCAAAGAATCTCGTTATTTACTAATGTTTTCACTTTGCCAGATTTCCCCTTTTCTAGCATTTTGGCTATAGAGAGAATAGCCTTTGAGATATTATTTTCTGTGCCTCTTGACGATTCCTGGTTGCTGGCATCTATAACAACATGTCTGTTTTTTAAAAGGCAAAGAGTAAATCCAGGGTACTTAACCACTGCATTTCTCCTGCTCCTAAGACCCTGAGACGGTCTGCTGTCTTTCTTCACCTTTCACAGTATTCTTACTTTTGTTTTATATATATTGTGTCCCAGGTGTTTATCTGTACTTAAAAGTATCTCTGCTGCATTTTTCCAGAAGCCAAAATCAAGGCATTTATTTTTAAACAAGGGAAATAATTTCCTCCCACTTGAAAGTAAATATCGGGCTAATAGACAGAGTAGACACATTTTCAACATCACCAAAGCCCCCTGGAATCACGTAGTGTACACTCACCATTAGAGAGAGTCTTCTCCAATGTGTTATTACATATGGCAGAAAATTCCCCATTTTCCTTGCTAGATAGAATTCTGTTTACATTTATTTTTTATATTTTTTGACTGAAACATAATATTTGTCCATATTTATGAGGTACAATCTGATACACATCAGGTGGTGATCAACTCAGGATAACTATCACATCCATCACCTTAAACTTCTTCATTTCTCTATGCTGAGTCACTACGTGACTCTAATGATTTGGAGATAAATAATGCATATGTCAATTATATTCACTTTGCTGTGTCCCAGGATACCAGGACTCATTTCTCCTATTAAGTGATCACATTATATCCATTTACTGACCTTCTCTTCTCCCTTCTACTGACCAATCTCTGGTAACCGCCATTCTGGTCAACATCTTGAGAACGACTTTTTGAAGTTCTGACTGAGATCTTGTCTATGAGCAAGATCATGTCAATCTTTCTGTGATTGACTTACTTAACATAACGCCCTTCCGGACCTTCCACATTGCAGCAAGTGACAGAACCTCACACTTTCTGATGATACTCTCTTGTGCATGTATGCTGCCACCTCTGTCTCCATTCAGTTGTGAGTTCACAACCTGCTGATCCATTTCACTGTTGATGAACATTTGGGTCTCTCCTAGTTTTCAACTACTGTAGAATACTGCTGCAGTGTAATATTTTCACATCTGTATTGTGACAGCTGTATGCATTTCTATACCTGGGATTCTATTTACTTGGCCATAGGGTATTAGTTAGTATTAATACTATTAAAAGTTAATAGTATTAACTTTTAATAGATAATGCTAAATAATCTTCCTAACTCATGGTACAATTTATAGTCTTACCAGCAATACTTGAAAGTTCTAGTTGTTTCTCATTCTTGCCAACAGGCAGTATTGCTGATCCTTCTCATTATAACTATTGTTCTTTTAATTGTCTCATTGTAATTCAGTTGACATTCTTCTGCTGACTAAATTACATGCATCTTTCCATATGCCACAAGGAAAACAAATGCAAACAGAAATGAATTTCAATGGACATGTCCACTGAATGAAATCTTATGCAATTAGCCCATTTAATGGTTTCTTGGGATGTGGGTTATGATGAGTGTCTTTTCAAGGTCTTCAAGTAGGTTTCCCCTATTTAAGGAGTAAGAGAAGAACATGGGGTCTCCTTGTGAGAAGTTTTAATGTTAGTTCTTCAAGAAACTGAGGTTGGAATGTTAGATACAGGCAGTAAGTAAGTCAACCCCTGACCTTCACAGAACAGTCTTCTCCCTCCACTTAAACCTGCACATCATTTGTTTTTGTTTTCAGGGAAATGGGAACTTTTCTTAGGATAAATACTAAATTTTTACATAATAGTCTGATAGGGATCAGTATCACAAACATAAACTAGTGCCATGATCAGAGGCTTGTCAAAGTATTAAGGCAAAAAAAAAAAAAGGATACTTTTGGTCTTTTTTTTTTTTTAACGTTTGCTTCTGCTTCTAAAATAAAACCCAAGGGCTAAGGAAGTGATTTTGAATCTGGGATGCACAGATGGATTTGAAATATATGCAGAATTTTGTGTGTGTGTGTGTGTGTGTGCATTTTTCTAGAAGAAAGTTTTCATTAAATTCTTAAAGGGGTCTGTGGTACTGAAATGTTGCCACACACTGGATAGATGGTAAGGTTTGGGAATAACAGTGCATTGCTATGGATCAAAGTTTTGAAAAAATTAGTAATGTTTTGGAGACAAACCATGGACAGGGACGGATATGTAGTTTCCTGCACTGTTCTTATTTTCATAGGTATATACATTTATATCCTCTGGAAATAAAAGCTACATAGAGGAACAGTTTTAAAAGTGGCTTTCTGTGTACTTCGGGAGTTATTAGTTTCCTTTGTTACATGCTAGTTTTAGTGAATTGTGATAAGGAGTCGTAGCTTGCAGAGTTTTTAGTGCGGGGGTATTTTTTGATCCATTACATCATTAATTTTTCATGAAATTGGGAGAAGAAGCTGTGCACTCCGCAGGAGACAAACATATTAGTCCTAACTTATTTATTATGTTATTCAAATCTGTGTCCCTGTTTTCTGTTGTCAATCTGTCAAAGCCTGAGAGAAGGTTATTGGAGTTTCATAGAAGTATTGGATTTATGTCAACCCAGTCACTGTGGGCCTAGGTGCTCTCAGTTATCTTGTCTGCCCTGCTTGACTTCATTCTGGGTGAGTCTCCTTTTCCTCTTCATTCAATTGTTAAAGAGAGCTCCAGTCTCACCTGCCACAAATACTGGCCACTCAATGAAAGTCCTAGACTCCAAAAGACATTATTAAAACGGTTAATAATCAATGCAGCACGAGCATTGGTAATTATGAATAGGGTACCAACTACTGAGATGTCAGCGGTATAACCATGTCCTGTTGCTCACAGTGAGAACCGGCCCAGTCTTTGCCCAATGCAAGGCCACTGGTGACAAGGTGGGAAATTGGTCATGACTGCCTTATTTCTCAAGGAGATCAGGAGATGCAGAGGCTGCATAAAGGGAAAGTGCTTGGGAAATATTTCCCATTAAGTGGAGAAGTAAAATCAAATTATAAAGAAACTGAGATAAAAATAAAAGGCAGAAAACAAGCACCTGGGTTAAGTCCAAAGGAAAGAATGACAGTAAGAGAAAGAAAAGGACAATTCTATACCTGTTGCCTACTGTCTACAAATTTGAAAATCCAAGATCAATACATTTTCCACTAACTTTGCTATTTTTTTATGTCACTGGAAGTACAGGTACTGACTAATTAAATTAAATTGTGTCAAATATTTCAAATACAAATTAATATATGAATATAATTAGGTTTTCATATACTCATCACCCACACAATACAAATGTCTGCATTTTACCATGTTTAACACATAATCTCTGGGCACATAGTTGTCTTTGAGGGTCCTCCCTATTTATTCCCCTCCTTTATCAATTGTGCTTATCCCAAGGATGGCATGCACCAAATCTATGCATTGTTTTACACAAGAATATATGTTAGTCCTTCTAATACAAACAGTATGCTGCATTTAAAGTTTACTTAGCTTCATAATGTACTTTTCATTCCGTAACTTCTTTTTCTCTCTGTACTGTGTCTATCTGATTTAACATGTTGCATGTAGACATGGCTGATTCATTTGGAGTACTATGTAATATTGTTTTGTAGTATTTCCTTTTATGAATGGACACTATTATATTTTCATTCTTGTGATTTGAACACTTTTCCAGTTTTTTAAAAATTACCTTCATGTGGAAGAGGTGACTCTTGGGCTTTTTTTTTTTTTTTTAAGTTGTAGAGGTACACAATACCTTTATTTATTTATTTTATGTGGTTCCAAAGATCAAACCCAGGGCCTCACACATATTAGGCAAATGTTCTACCACTAAGCCATGAGATAAGGCTTGGGCATTTTTGAGAGTTGAGTTAGGCTAAGTATTCTGAGGGAATACTGGGGATTGTTAAATTGTATGATGTATTTCTCTTCAGTTTAATTATATGTTGCCAATAGTGTTCAACCCCACAATGGTGTATAAAATTCTGTCTTCCCATGTCTTTCAAAAATTTTTATTGTCATATTTTATGATTTTTTAAATGTCATAATTACAATGTAGAAACTCTGCTTTAATTTAATTTCATTTACTAGAGAATTTAGGCTTTTAACTACATGTTTATTGCCATCCAGATTTGTGCCTAACATTGTTCTTTCCTTTCCCTTTTTTATATTTAGTTTGTTTAACATTTTTATTTCTATGAATTTTAAAAGGTATTCACGTAGTGAGTCCATTTTAAAGATGTGTTATAAATATCTCTCTTCAGCCTGTGGGATTTTTTTAACACCTGATTTATGCTGTTTTATATTGTGGAGGAATTCATTTACTATTATTATTGTTGTTTTTTGGGAAGTTTTATTCATGAGTTTTTCAACTACTTTTGTCTCAAAGTTATAAAAATAAAAATCTTAGAGATGTTTTGAAGTTACCTTTATTGACCCAGCTCATTAATACTTCTGAAATCACTTATGCAAATGGCGTGAAATTCATTAAACAAGAAAACATAGAAATTCTGCAGGAGCACTTGAAACTAGAAGATGGTTTGGGGCTTCACTAGTAGATGATAGGAACGTTTATGTTGATTGGACTTAGGACAACAGTATTTCTTGACCTTTTAAAAAAGATGTTTACATTAGAAGTTTTGTTCTTTTTCAATTCCAAAGTAGGAAGTGGGCATTTTTTTACTTTATTTATTTATTTATTTGGTACTTTTGCTGTGAGGCACTGGTTTCGATCCTGAGCACCACATAAAAATAAATAAAGATATTGTGTCCATCTACAACTAAAAAATATTTTTTAAAAAGTATTTTGTTGTCTTCCCTGATAATGTTTTATTAATTTTATTTCCTTGTTCTTACTTTTAGATGTATTTTGTTCTCTGTGAAGCTTCATAATTTGAATGGGGAACTTAACTGGTTTTGGTCTTTCTTGTTTTCTGACAAGCACATGCCAAATTGTCCCTGTAATTAATGACCTCTTTGGACACTGCATATTTCATAAGTAGTGTTATTCAGTTTTAAATAGTTCATTATTTCCCTTATTATTTTTATTCTATCAATACATCTTTTTGACACTCCTGAGGATGCATGTATTTCTCTTCTGTCTCTCCCCATCCTTCCTTCTTTCTTTCCTTTCTTGGAGAGGAGATTGATTTCATGATGACTATTTCTAATTTTATTGTTTTATAGTCAGAGAATGTGATGTGATCTCTGATATCCATTTGTCCTAGACTAAGATTTTTTAAAAGTATATATTTTATTTCATATACTTGAAGTGAATGTATATTATTTTCTAAAGGTTTGTTGCAAGGACTCTGTGAATATGAACAGGATCAAGCAAATTAAATTTCAAATTTAAGTCCTTAAAGTCGTTGGTTGGATATTCCCGTTTTTTGTTTGTTTGTTTGTTTGTTTATCATTTGTTTTATCAGTCTCTGTGATGAATGATTAAAGTTTGCCCTGGATGTTGATTTTATGAGATATTGTACTGTAATTCTTCAGCTAATGTTTTACACAGGTAGCCACTATAACATTTGTGTTCTCAGGTTCACCATTACAGTGTTTTCCTGAAAATAGTCTCCACATAATTACACAATCTATCTATAACCTTAATAACTATTTTCTCTTGCTGTGTATATTTATCTGTTCTTAATAATACTAACTTTCTGTGGATTTCTTCTCTGACTTAGCATGTTGCCTTTCATTTTAAATTTTTCTGGTGATTATAATTTTTGTATTGAAAAATTTATATTTGTAATTCATAAACACCAAATATAATAGAAATTACATGTAATTTTACAGATAAAACAGCTTATTTGTAAAGTTGATGTTTATCCATGTGCCGTGGTATTGATTGTTTATTTCTATTCTTTTTCCTTTTTCCTCTTCATATTGCATACTGGATTTACCAAAAATTTTTTAGTTCTTTCTTTTTACTTTTCTCCCAATTTTGAAATTAGATTAAATTTTTATTCCTTTAGTGAATATATTTATTTAACTCCTTTATCAAAATACTCTTCATTTATTAATGTATGTTCTTCTGAAAACTTCATTATTTGATAAAGTTATCAAATTTTGTCATCCCAATTTATTTTTTTATTTGCATAGGTATTGATATTTGATGATCATTGATTTTGTTCTGTATGTATGTGTATACACATGGACATAAACAGTTGAGTCACATTGACACTTAATGAATACCTACTATTCTTTTATGGATCACATCATTTATTCTACATCCTGATTCCATTTAGGTTCTGTTTTTTCTTACTGGAATATTTCTTTAAGTGAATGTCTATAAATAATGATATTTTTATTCTCTTACCAAAAATATTTTTCTTGGTCAAATGAACATTTATTTTCACTTTGAATTTTGAAATAATCTGTCACGTTTGCTTGGTGAATGCTATTATTGCTGATGTGATATTTTTCTGTTATCATTTTATTGCTGTAAAGTGATGTGACTTTATACTGTTACTATGAAATTCTATATTTTCTTGTCTGGAAGTGGATTTACTTTTATACATCTTAAGTATCATCACTAGCTTATCAAGATGAAGAACTCTATCTTCTCTCATTTTTCAGTTTACAAGCCATTTCATATTGCCTCAGTTCTTTTTAGTTTTATTCACGTAATTCCTGTTACACAAATGTTTGAATTTGGCTTCTCATACATTTAAATACTCTGGTGTACTTTTCATATTTGCACATCACTTTTTCTGTAATTTTTTCCAGTTCAGTCCTCAAATTTACTAATACTCTCTTTAGCTAGGTTTATTTTCTTTTTTGGCCAGCTAGTTGAGTTTTGAATTCATTTTCTTATAATAAAATTTTAAGTTTTGTATGCTTTAACTTGTTGATAACTTATGTTATTGATTTTATAATCTTTTTTTCAACTGTTCATTTTTTCTTAAGGCCTTTTGTCTTACAGCTAATAGGTATTTCATTTCTCATGTAGCTTCTTAACACTTTGAGCTTTTCTCTAGTGTGTATTGTTGCTTTCTGTCCCCCTATAACTTTGAAGAAATGTTTCATTTACTTTTTTCTGTGTTCCTTCATTAAACTTGTAAAATGCATGCATAACACAGTGCCTTCATGATTATTATGTCTTTATTGTGATTATCTCCTCATAAGTATAAAATGACCATCTGTGTACTTTCATGCCTTAGCATTAAATTTTATTTGCTTTTATTTATTAATTACCCCCATATTATTTAAAAAATAATTTAGCCTAAGAAAATAAAGAGTATTATAAAGAAAAAATGTTTCATGATAAAATCAGTGTAATTATAAATTATCAATACTGAAAATCACATGAGTTGTTTTTGTTGCTGTGGTTTTGTTTTACAAAAGTTTGGTGATCCTTGTTGCCTTTTCCAACCTAATGAAACAAATTTTTCTTTAGATCTGTTTTTCTTGTACTGTTTCTGCATTTTGATGAGTTTATCTTCTTTGCTTCATTAAATAGACAAGTTTTATTGCCTTCATCTGACTGAAAAAAATTTTACCCATGTTTTAAATACCCATCCATCTATATATTCGTAATACCTCATCCAGAAAGAATGATTCTTTTTGCCAAACATTCCAGCATCATGCACTACTCCCTTATATCTTTGGAAAATTCTAAATGATTAGCTATACTAATTGCTGTTGAACTCTTGAGAGTAATGATGACAATTGTCTTAGTAGTTTTATCCTAAAAGATGCCTGATAAAACAATGTTTCATATATAGTCCAACTTTTCACAATGCACATGTTGAGTAAAAGAATATTATAACATACTCAAATAAAATAAAGGGTAGTTATAGAAACTATTTATTGCTTTAGAAAGAGTAAAACTATTTGAAACATTAAAATTCATGACTAGAATTAGAAAGATTATTGTATCTTAATATATTTCTTGTAGGTACATATACATGCTCAATACTCCACAACTGAATGTAATTTTATGCTATACAATTGCTAAGCCATTCCCTCTGTTTATTTATTTATTTATTTTTTACAAACATGACAATAGTGGACCATTCCTTCTCTTAATAAACTTCATGCTGATAGTGCTTCTGTCCTACGATCCCCCACAGAACTGATTCATGGACCAAGCCAACCTTTGATATCCAACTGAAAGTTTGCAGCCCTATGTACTTGTTTGAACTCTGGCCTTCACATTACCTAATATATCAGCCATGGAAATTATTTTCCTGGAGAATTTACCTTTGTCATGCAAATTCTTTCTGAAGATGGCTCCTTTTATCTCTAAGCCAACAGTCCCTAGGAGAGTGGACAGAACCCATAGCCAACAGTGGTAGATGCATGGGACCCACACATATTCCATTTTTAGTTTTTGCCCAGTGTGGAGGTAGCTCTATTCAGGTGGCCATTTCTCCATTTAGAAAAAGTTCAGTTCCTCATTTGGCAAGAGTAAACTTTAATCATTGAGCTAAGACAGTAACAGTAAGTTTTAATTATTTTAGTTTTCCAATTTTTAAGAAAGATGTTTTGAAGGGGGCTGGAGATATAACTCAGGTGGTAGAGTGTTTGCCTTGTGTGCACAGGGCCTTGGATTCAATCCCCAGAACTGCCAAAAAGAAAGAAAGAAAGATGTTTTGAGTAAATGAAATTAACATTTACTCTGATCCAGGATATCTAGTTTCTAATTCATAAATTTGTTCTTATCAGTGTTGAATTACGCTGTACAAATCACATAATGTCAGCATTTTAGAGCATTATAAATATACAATATAATTATGGTAACATGGCAGTATGTGCTTTTTAAAAAGATCTTTCATATAATTTGGAACATTTGAGAATTGTACAACTGAACAGGAAATATGAATAAAAGAAGTAGACCCCACAACTAATATGTTTTCCCTTTATTTCACTTAATCCGATATCACTTGCTGATAAAATACCCATATTTCCTGTCTTGAGTTTTATCTTCCTTAAGTCTCTTTCTCTGCCTTCCCTCAAGTGGAAGTTGTAATGAATGGAGTATGAAGAGAAGCCCATCATAGTGCAGGGAAGTTGATAGTGTTTTGATTAACGGGGAGGATATTTTTCACTTTGGTCATGCCTTTAATTTTATTTTTGCATTCACATTTTATTCCATATCTATGTTTTCAAAATGTTGGAAATTAATTGATTTTTTTTTTCATTTTATACATACATGAAGTAGAGGGTGATATTTTACTACATGTACACACTGAGTACTGATCACATCCGAATGATTCATGTTTTCGTATTCTCATTATTCTTTTAAGTTTGGAGCCTCTGAAATTCTCTTTTAGTTATTTATAAAATATGAAATAGGTTATTGTGAACTGTATTTGTCCCCCTAACCTGAGGGAGGGGGGACAAATAGAAGTAGTTCTTTTTTTTTTTTCTGTGATGTGGTCCCTTACATCCAACTATTCTCTATCCCCTCTTCACCTCCACCCCCCCAATCTCTAATAATGACTGTTATACACCCAAGTGCCAATGTTTAGGTTCCATATAGCTGAGAGGACACAACAATATTTTTCCTTATTTTTCTCACTCATTTCACTTAGCATATGAGTCTCCTCCAATTCCATCTGTTTTGCTTCAGATAGTAGAATATCATTCTTTATGGTTGAATAATAATCCATTATTCATGTGTACCACATTTTCTTTATCTCTTCATCCATTGGTGGACATCAAGGTTGATGACATATCTTAGCCATTTTCCGTCGTGCAGCAATAAACATGAACATGCTGATATCTCTGATGTGCTGATTTAATTTCCTTTGGATATCTACACAAAAGTAGGATAGCTAATTCATATGGAAGATCTATTTGGAGTTCTATGAGGAACCCCCATACTGTTCTCCATAAGCCTATTCCAATTTACATTTCTCCCTACAGTGTAAAAGAATCCTTTTTTGTCCACATGCTCACCGTCATTTGTCATTTTGTTGTTGTTGTAGTTTTGAGGTCAGTAGTCATTCTAACTGGGTGAGATGATTTACATTTCCTTATTGCCTAATGATGTTCAGCTTTTTTTCACAACTTTGTTGATCATTTGAATTTCTTCTTTTTGGGATATGTTTATTCAGATCATTTGGACATTTTTAAGTTGGATTATTCTGGGTTTTATTGAACTTTTCAGGCTCCTTACAAATTCAGAATATAAATCCTTTGTTCAGTGAATTATTTGCAAACATTTCCCCCATTCTCTCTAGAGAGAGAATCACTCTGTTGATTGTTCTTATAGCTGGACAGACCTTTCTTAGTTTGATAGAATGCCTTTTGCCTATTTTTGCTTTTGTTGTCTATCCTTTTGGGGTCTTAGCCAAAAAATCATTGCCTACACTGATGTCTTGCAGTATTTTTTCTATGTTTTCTTCCAATAGGTTCACGATTTAAGTCTTACATTTAGATCTCTGATCCACTTTGAGTTTATTTTTGTATAGGATTTGAAATAGGGATCAAGTTTCAATCTTCTGCATATGAACATCCAGTGTAAAAAAGATTTATATGAAGCAATTCAAACTAAACTTTGTTTTTAAATATTTTTTTTAGTTGTCGATGGACTTTATTTTGTTTATTTTTGTGTGGTGCTGAGAACTAAACCCAGTGCCTCACACATGCTCAGCAAGTGCTCTTCCACTGAGCTACAACCCCAGCCCTCAAACTAAATTTTATTAGCTTTAATGCTATTTATCTTTAGCACTGAGAAATATATCTCAATAAATAAATATGCTACATGTCTTTTGGTCACTTAGTATCTTTTCTTATAATATCATTTGTGCACTGAACTTAGGATTTGTAGATTTTAAAACCATGAATCAAAATAGAAAGATCAACAGAAAAAAATGCAAGTGATTTGCAAAAACAATAACCTTAAAAGCCAATTATTTTAGCTATGAGCTTTTAAGAAGAAAAATAATATTGATAGTATAAGTGTAAAATTCATCTTACTTTTATGACTGTGGTCAAATTCTAATATTTTCACCATGCTATTATCTCATATGAATCCAAAAGTTAGTTAACCTAAATATGTTATTGTGATAAAGAAGGTGTGTTTTCAGTGTAATCTGAATGAGCATGTTCTTAATTTATGGGATTTTTTTCCCAAGACAATCAATGTATCTGGAGACTACAGTGTTAACATCCACATTACCGGGCTGGGGATGTGGCTCAAGCGGTAGTGCACTTGCCTGGCATGCGTGCGGCCCGGGTTCGATCCTCAGCACCATATACAAACAAAGATGTTGTGTCTACCGAAAACTAAAAAATAAATGTTAAAAATTCTCTCTCTCTCTCTCTCTCTCTCTTAAAAAAAAAAAAAAAATCCACATTACCAGAATTTGGGAATTCTGAGACTAAGGATGCAAAGTTCAATTTGGACTGTCTATAAATTTGCTGGATTCTCTTTTCTGTATTTAAGATATTAATGCATTTGCTTGTGAACACCTTTCCTGAGCCATGAAGGCAATTGGTTTGACTAGAAATGTTTCCCCCTTAGAACCTTCTAGGTTAGAATAATGATTTAATTATGCACATAAAATAATTAAGCAAAATGGAAGATGACAAAAATCTGAAAAGTAAGGGTTATTATATGTAATGGCAAAACAGATCATCGTGAGCTGGTGTTTAATTAAATTGGAACCACCAATTGTTCATATTGCCTTCACCAGATTTACTTCTTCCTTTATTTTAAAGATGGGTTTAGGCAGCTCAAACAATTCAATTTCATTATGAAAATTAAGTACCGCCCAAAGAGAAAGAGATTAAGACAAGGTGTCTGCGTGCTTTGTCTATTTATCCAGCAACAGAACCGCCAAGCCAGACATTCTCTGCCCCACACTATCAAGAGTGTCTTCAGAAAATCCTGTGTCTCCTAGTAATTTCAACACATGTGCTTTCAGGTAAAGGCAGATTGCATCAAGACACGTAAGGGAAGGGGGATTGATAAAATGCCAGCTGCACATTTTCAGACCTGAAAAAGATCTAATTTAGTTTGAATTCTGAGAAAAGGCTCATCCCTGTCATTATCGCAAAACTGATTCTGCTCCCACATGTGCTGTTCAAAGTTATGTTGAAATGGGAGCTTTCTGAATAATTTTAGTTATTTGGAAAGAGCTCTGACTTGTTTGAAATAAAGAACTTGTGGGTAAATGAATTAAAAAAAATTGAATGTCTACAAGTGCTTAATAAGACAAAATCTTTTCAAACCGCATGTGAAATTGTTTTATTTTAAATTGTTTTCAACTAAAAAAAGTAATGTGGTCTTATCATTCTTGCTGTTGCTCTTGACCATTGCCAAGGGTCAAAGGAAGGAAATATTTGAGAGTTCTTAAAAAGCTCTACCAAATAAATATTAGTAGAAAAAATAAAGTGCTTTTATTTCACTATTGCAAATATAGAGTACTAATCAAAATGCTTTCAAGAAAAATTAAGCATAGGTGTTAACTGCAGTTATATTTATTTTTCATATTGGCTGTTAGTACTTTTCTTTTTATATTATACTCTTGAGATTTCTAATATGTACATGAAAAACTCAGACTTATGAGTACAATGAGGGGCCAAGCCACTACATTAAACATCACTCAGATGAAAAAAAAAAAATCTAACACCAAAAACCTCATGTCTTAAGTCGACCCTCTTTCATTACTACCGGTTCTACTGAGATATGAATTTGGCTAGGAGAGGACCCCCGGGGAAACTGTAGGTGAATTTCAGTAAGGATGAAGAAGTAGAGACACGTAGAAAAGGAGATCATCAAAGTTAGACAAATCTAGTGGGCAACTCTTAGTGTTTGCAGCTGCTTCTCTGAGGTCCTGAGAAGGTATCCAAATTGTCATGAGCTCACAGGCAGATGGAGGGATAACTCTTTTGTGAATGTGGCATAGAGATGCTCAGATTAACCCATTATAAATTGTTGATATCTTAAACTGAAAAAGCATTTATTACAGCTAACCTACTGAGCCCCATTACTCAGCAACTTTCTGCACAACTGAACATCAGTGGATTCCCCTCTTGTTCAAAGAGCTGACTGGGGCTGCCCGCACTGGCACTGCCCTGCCTCACCGAAGAGGATCATTTTGCCTATGGCCAGCCTGGGGAAAGACCCACCTTCAAAATTGCAAGTAGGGTTCTACCCAAAGTGTACCGTTTTGCACCATCATTAAGTCATAGTCACACCTTACGTTGACCCATCCTAAGGCTGGGTCATCCATATTGTTCTTTTTGAAGGCCCTTCTATAGAATTGCAAATTCCTTTCCTTTCCTTCCTTCATGGGTTTCAACTTGCTATGATGATTCAACACACTTTGACTTAGCTATACTTTACTTAATAAAATTTGATCATCTTAGTCAAGAAAAGAAAGCTCCAGTTAATTGTCCTAAGCAGTCAGAAGTCACTTGAGCGTATTCTCCAACTGTCCTACCTTTGACTTGCATTAACTTTCTCATCAAATCCAGACGGACTCAGCCAGGGCAGCTGGCACTTCCTATAATTCCAACTGCTGAGGAGGCTGAGGAAGGAAGACCACAGGTTTGAAGCCAACCTGGACAACCAAACTAAGGTTTGGTTACAAAGTACACATAGATGAATAAACAAATAAATAAGGAGTGGGAATGTAGTTAAGTGGTAGCAGAGCCTCCATGACCAAAAAGGGAAAATCCAGAGTGATTCCAGTGACAGGCAATTGTGCTTTAGAAAGAGGTCATTCTGGTTTTCCTTACATGGTTCCCACAAAGGCCAGCACTTTGAAGTGCCCTTTCCCAAAAGTAATGGAATATGATATGATTTTTGCGACTTACTGTATTTAAAACTCAAAATGTAATGAAGATAATGTTCTGTCTATGATTAATTGAAAATTTCTCCCCAGAACAGATTTACTTGAAGAAAGCAAGACTCCCCAGGTGAAACATCTCCACTTTGCAATCTATGCAAGAATTTTCTTTAAAATTGTAATAAAATGTGAGCAATACATTAAATCAGAAGAAACTCACAGTTTCCGGGTAAGAATATTCTCACAATTCAATATGCAAAGCTATTTGTTTCCCCATCACAGTGCCAATTTAAAGAGAGAGAGAGAGAGAGAGAGAGAGAGAGAGAGAAAAGAATCCTATTTTTTTTTTACATTAAGTATTTCCTTGTTCAGAGAATTAGCAACTCTTGTTCATATTTGCAGATTTTCTTTTAAGAAATTTATTATTTAGATGTTTCGGTTGCATAGCTTATACTTTATGAATGAATAAGTAAGTTTCTTCATAGATACTTTTACCAGAATGTTTTGGCTATACAGTTCCTCAAAATAGCCTGAAAGAAAAAAAAAAAGAACTCTGCAGAGTTTATAGTTTATCTGTCATGGCACAGCAATGATTCTTTTTCCTATAAATGTTATGTTTTTGCAATAAACTTTCTCCCATGTTTTTTTCTTGACAATTAAAAGTGGGAAAGGTACACATTTCTAATGTGCATTACAATGTTTTCCTTTCATAATTCACATAAGAAAAGACAATAGTCATTTCTTAGTTAACTTTAACGCTTTCTTTTTTCTTTTTTTTTTTTTTTTTTGAGATAATCAAGGGCCAACAATACCAGAGGGCACATTTTAAGGCCAAAACACATGCTAAGTTAATATATTTCCAAATATGTCTATGTGCATTCCTTTCCTGAGTTACCACCATTCCTAAAATATGTCTATAGGCGTCTCAGTTCCTCCATCTTACCCATTGCATCTCTCTCTCATTTCCAATCCAGAATAGTGGTACTATTGTCATGTGCACTCCATTTTCCCTTTATGTCTTTCCGTTTTTTGCATTTTGTATCTTTTTACCTTCATTCTATTTATTTATTTATTTTTATTTTATTTTTTGAGGCTGTATAAGGCCCCTGAATTGGGCTGTACTTTGGTGCTATTGCAGGAACCACACAAATCAATAGGGTAAATTTCCTGTTACTTAAATAGAATTGAGGAAGGACTCAGAAATCAAGTTAAATAATAAGAAAATAATTTTGTAAGCCAAAACTTGTGCCTGAGGTATATTATACAGGATCCTTTCATTTTGGAAAGTGTGTTTTTAAATAAAAATCTGCCACGTATCTACTGTAATGTCTTATGGAGATTTGAGCTATTGGCTTGAAACCTTTACCTGCCTATTCGATATGGAGCTCAACCAAAGAGAAGCAGCTGGAAGGTCATTTGTTTTTACCACAAACCAGGATCTTCAATTTTAGAAATATCTGGAATTATAGAAGGCCAATGGGCATAATCATGTTCACTTTACAAAATAAATTCCCAGAGTGTTGCAAATATTTCAGAGAATCACAGATACAGAGTTTTGTCTTTATAGATCATTTACAGCAGAAGTCAATAATGTCATTGGAGAAACCAACAACTATGTTAGACAGGTCACCCTGGGACCCTCTTGTACTGTTTTTTTTTTTTTTTTGTTTTGTTTTTTTTCTTAGTTAAACAAGAACATTAATAACTGGACATCAAAAACTATTTCAAATAACTGTATTGCCACATTCCCGAAAATGTATTTAAAAAACAACTTTTTATATTTTTATGTTGAGTGCTTAAATTAATATTTAGTGTATACTGATGGATATTTGATCTTATGACATATAATTATAAGTAAAATTTCTACAGATATAGATGAATATATGTATGCATGTGTGTGTATATGTCTATATCTTTATGTATACCTGTCACATATCATAAAGGGAACTTTTTGACACAACTTGTAAATATTATTCATTGTCACGACATTAAACCAACTACTGATTCATCACACCTACTTGTGTTGGATTATCTGGGTTTATATTCCAGATCTACCATCAACTGCTGTGTGACCTTGGCCAAATTACTAAACCTCTCGACTCCTAGATGCTGTTTGAACACCTGCCTCATGTGATGCTACAGAGAGGAAATGAGACAACCAATTACTGCTTGCTAGATTGCTTGGTGTATGTGTAATGACTACACTGACAGCGATTATTCATGCTTTTACTAGAACCATTAATGTGGGGTGGTGAGCATTTTGCCATACAACTTTGAGGTGAGAGCACCATGTTGTGGAAACTCTGAGTTCTACTTTCCAAATTGCATTTTTATTATTTCAGTAATTTATCATAGAGAAACATAGATGATGATGATGGATAAAAGCTTAAGGAGCCTCTGAATATTGCAAAATTTGTTCTGTCTTCTATAGAGTTGCCTTTCATATTATGCAGTTCTAGTCCCAGAAATTTCGAGACAACATTGACTATAGTTATAGAAGGTAGCCACTTTTGAGTCCTCAAATCTTTTTAAAGTCATTAAAAAGTGACATTTCTGGATGTCCCTGTGTGCCCACTTTGCTTCCTCCTCTCCATATTCTAGGTAATATATAAACAATTTGCTACTTTAGAACCCTTTTGGAAATCATAAAGTGAATATATAAATCATCAATGAACTCCAGCAGAACTGAAAATGGTTCACAGGCCAACGAGTTGTTGGAGTGTTCTTCTAGAAGAACTGAGAGAGAAACCCAATGTCAGAGGAGGGGCCACCCGAGGCATGGTGAATGCTTCATCAAAGGAACCAAAGAGCATGGCTGAGCATTGCTCTGAGGCATGGCTGTCCTGCCACAGCCCACAGTTGTCCCTTCCTGACTTGCAGAAACAGAACGGTGGGTGGAGCGTCCAGAGGAGAAACAGCTTAGCACACTTGAATTTGGGCACCTCTGATGTTCTGAAAGATAAGCTAATTAAACCCGTTGAGCAGCTTTGCCCACCTTTAGCCAAAAGAAAGAAACCTAGCAAAGAAACCAGGAAGTCCTGTAAAAGCAGGAGGAGAGAAAACAAGAACAAATGAGAAAGAACACCATAGTGCTATGTGCCATTTTGTACTGCTAAAATTGAAAGAAGTCATGAAATAATTTATATTTTATATTAAAAAAATGATTTAAAAAGAAGCCCAAAGAGGTAAACAAATCCCATAGACCAAATGTCAGAGAATGAGTTGCAAATATAGTCAAGAGCTTCCATTAACTAGGCACTTATAATTTTTCTCCTTTAAAGTTTTATAAGCACAGAAAAACATCTTCTCCCAGCTCAGTTTAGGAGGCTGAAAATGTCCAATTCCAATACCATAAAAGTTCAACCTTACTTTGGGATACAGGTGTGGAAAGTGCTGTGGTTGGGCTGTGGTTGGAGGGTATCGCATGTGTGTCTGTGTGCTGAAAGCTTGGTCCCCAGTATGGCCATGTGGGGAGGTGGTGGGCCCTTTAAGAAGTAGAGCACATAAGGAAATTAGGTCATTGGCTCTTCTCTGTGCGATTGGGTGATTATTAAGAAGCCTGACCCAAGTCCTACTGGTCCCCCCTCTTGCCCTGTGATCTCTCCGTTTTGCATGTTCTCCTGCCAGGAAGCCATTCACCATGCTGGGATACAGCCAAAGGGCACCACCAAAGGCCACACAAATGGAGTCACCTGGTCTTAGATATTCAGCCTTCGAAATTATGAGCTCAATAAACATGTTTTCAGTATACTTTCAAGTGTTTTGTTTTAGCAACGAAAAAATGAACTAGTACAGAATTCTAAAGGAAATATCAAATCAAATGTATTAAGCCACTAAAAGAAGGATCATAAACAGGTCTGAGTTACCCTAGTACAATACCACTGATTCCACATTACAAAATCTTCTGGTTTTAGTATAAAGAAAATAATATCTATATCCTCAATAAAAAAATAAGAAAATCATTTCATAAAAATTGACACACCTTCCTGATTTTAAAAACCTTGGAATAATTGGGATTCACATATATCCATACATCTTTCTCTCCACTACAAAAACACACTATATATATATATATATAGTGTGTGTGTATATATAATAAGATGATTTTGAATAATTGTGATCCCTATATATCTATCTAAAGAGTAGGTCTCTGTATTATTGTTTCAGTTAATGACCTAGTATGTTTGTATTTGTAGATAGAAAATCTTAAAATAATTGTGATTCATATCTAAGTCTAGAATTTTTTTAAGTAAAAACAGGAATTTACAAAACTGTGTTTAAAACATACGATGACAGCATATTTTTGCTATGGTTTGGATAAAGTGAGCCCCAAAGACCCATGTGTCATGGTCTTCAACCCAGGATTTTATGCAGGTGGTATCCAGAGATGAGGCCTAGTGGGAGGTCTCCCAGTTATTGGGAGGGTGTACTCAAGTGGATTGTGGTGTCTTGGCCTCTTCCTCTTCCCTCTTTGCATATCCTAGAGATGGAGTAATGATTGGCACCACCATGTGCTCTATTCCTGCCATGCTGTGCTGTCTTTCTACAAGTCCAAGCCAGTGGAACCAGTCAAGGCTGGGAATTTCAAAAACTAAGAGCCAAAATAAACCTTTTCTCTTTATAATTCTATTATTGCAGGTATTTTTTTAATATACTAATGAAGAGCTGACTAACATTTTTTCTAAATAGAAACATTTATTTTACTATGTACAAATATTTATATATAAAGAAATACTTGTGTATATACAGGGATATATATACATTTACATTACACATGCAAATATATAGCTATATCTATACAGGGCATGCATTTATACCTATATATGTATTCTATAAAGTTACACAAAAATATTCATAGTCACTGTCTATGTATTAGGGCTTGCAATTAAACCTAATTATTTTCTGTCTCTCTCTTTTTTTTTTTTTGCTTCTTAAAAGTTACTATGCACATAAATACTGGTTGTTATTAAAAAAACTTAATGACATTTCAAAATGTAAAACTAAAATCATTGTTTTCCAAAACATGAGTACATATAAAGTGTTTTCATGAAATTGTTAGGCTTCTCACTTTATTAAAGTTATCCACATGAGATCATTGAAAGCAATAAAAATTCACTTTTATGGACTTCTTTATTGATAAAAAAACAAGTGTTTTAAGTAAAACTATGCATATTTTAAAGGCAACTACTTAATCTATTTGGAGTTACATACACCACTAATCATATGATATTTTGATAAGTACTGAGAAAGATGTGTGCACAAGGAACTGAGAGCTCTATCTGGGCTGGTTTTCCCTTAGCTCCCAAGATGGAGCGAGCAATCTGTCACCTCAGGATCTTTGCACATGCCCCATTTTTCATTGGTTCTTCCTTGTATTTTCACAGGAGGTGGGGGGATGCCTCATTTTTCCTTTGGTCTCATCTTATATAAGTTCCTTCCCCAAGAGCCTACTTTTCCTGAGCAACTTAACTGAAGTCAGTGTCCTCTGTTCGTCATGGACCTTTCTTGTTGATCTCTTCCAGCACATTCCCAATCCTGAAATTATTAAAGGTTTTTATTTTCCAGTTCATTTTAATGTTATTAGTCTTCTTAATGAGAATTCAAAGTCTTTAAGGAATGCAGGGACCAGTCAAGTAGGTCTCTTTTATTTACTACTGTGTCTCAGTCACTGATGAAAAAAAAAATCACTGGATTATAGATTAATTAATTTCCTTCTTATATATTTTAGCAGATTGAAAATTATGTATGACATCAGTTTAAAACTTTTAATATGGCTGGAAACGTGTACAAATTGTTCATCTACTTTATGTCCCAAGCAATTATCTCACAAATATATGCATAAATATTTGTGTATGTGTGTGTCTGTACAAAAGTACCCTAAAACCTTGTTCACTGTGTTAGACCAGTTTTGAGGAATCACTCAGAGGGTGGTCAGCCTATCAGTTAAGTCGCAGGGTCTGATGAGACCTGCAGGGGAAAGGCAAATTGGTAAAATGGAACTAGCTCTTTATTCCATTGGGAGAACACTGTTGGGTAAGCAGCTAGCGTCCCCAGCGTGTCTTTGTGCCAGGTCATATGGGCTTCAGTGCTTCTCTCTGGCCTTTTTCAGACCTGCTCTCTACACTGTGGGGTCCTACCCATCTTAATTTGAACTTAATTCCTAACTCTAGAATAAATGTCTTCTTGTTAGAAATAAAAATTATGAGACTTAGGACACTTGAAAAAGAAAAATCTTATAAATTGTTTCTTTGGGCTTTTTCATGTTCTAAGTGAGGAAATCGACCTGGAATATCTGTGACCTTGTTTGATATAATATGGTCATCTCCCTCAGTGTATTTGGGAATCAGGCTTATGATGACATAGAAAAAAAATTACCAGCCATAAGTATTTCCAGTAGTTTGCTTGAATTTTTTCCCATATTGATCATAATCACAGATATACTCTGCATGGTGTTCACAATGTAGACTCTCAATAAATACTTACTGATTAATGAGGAATGTACATACACGTGAAAAAATAAAAAGTATTATGTAAATACATGGTGGCATTAATGTATTTTTTTATCATTATGATGATTATGATGGCAATCATTTGATCTTATCAGCTAGATGGGAAAACAATAATATTGACATCTTGTTAGCAGACAAGATAATCAGTATTAGTATAAATGAAATATTGGTACATAAGGATATTCCACTGGTTTATATTAAAATTGGACATGATTAAAATAATGAATGGTTTAAAAGAAATCCCAATTCTAAAAAAAAAAAAAAAAGAATCCAACACAAAAAACAATATTTAATTTCTCCATAACAGTGTTGGATCTCAGCTAAAACAGCATTCTTACATGTTTGGACAGAAAACAGCACTTCATTTATAAATAATGTTTTTATTTAAATAATCTTGAATTAAAATGAAACCTTTGGCCCTGCTAGTAATTAAACAGCAGTGCTTTACAGTAGTCTTATTCTAAACATGCAGACAGAGAAAAACACTTTACAAATAAAAGTCTACACAAGCTGCAGTGTTTGGGTCCATAAGGGAAGAGAACACCTGCAAAGCTTTTACTTCCACACTTCTGCCTTTTTTTGGAGGGTGGGGGAGCTGAAGTGTGATCATAGTCTTGTCCCCATATGGGAACCAGAGATTACTCCCAACTAAAACATCCAACACACTCCACTACCTGCAAGCCACTGAGTGACCTTCGGCTAGCTGATCCAGAGAGTTGGAATGAGAGGCACTTGAATCCGCTGGCCACATGGGGCCCACCGAGAGAGCGGAAAGTCACAAGCCCAAATAAGCTAAGTGTTTATTTGTCTCTGACAGGGGTGGAAGAAAAGTCACTACTCAGGGTGGCCCTATTCAATTTCACACAGCTGGTGGAGCTGGATGAGTCTCTCCTTTAAAAACCTCATGGAGTGCTGGACCTGGTGTCCCTCTGAGTCTGAGAGCAACAATTGGAGTAGGACTATCAACCAACCACAATCCAGAACAATGAGGTGGGGTGGGGCTGGGGGTGTTTAAGGCTTCTTGTCAGAAAGGCACAGCCACATGTGGGAATGCACACTTGTGTTTTTCTCCTTGCAAGAGGGATTTTATGTTTTGCTTTCACCCTCAAAAACTTGAGCAGTTCATCTTATACACTGCCGGAAGCAACTGAAAGAATAAATGCTTTGAATGCCCTCCTCACCAAAATGGATTATAACGATTTGCATAAAGCAAAAGATGGCAACATGATGCAAGTGCACACTGTCCTGTGAACTGCAAGTGCACACTCAGGTGCCCAAGTGCAACAGCAGTGACTTACATACAGTCAGCACCCTGTGAGTGACATGGCCTTTGATGAAACCTTCTAACATCATGAAAATGGCATCCAAAGACCATCTTGTGCTTAATTTCAGATGTGCATGGACAAAGAAATTCATTCAATCACACACAAAACATTAGAAATTGTGTTTAAAGAAGTAAGTAAAGCTCAGAAGCAGCTTCTTGCAAACACACCTCAGACATATTTCATAGACTTTTTCCTTCACTTCTGACATATGCATGTCTCCAAAACACATCCACCCACAGACAACTTTCAGTCTAGCATATTAATTTTTTCTGAATTATGTGAGCAAAGTGAGCTTCTCAGATTCTTACCTAATTAAGTTCCAGTTTTCTTGCTTAAAGTCTTCCAATGGTTTCTCATTTATAAAATTATTGCTTTAGTAACCCCATTTCTTGTTGCTAATCTCCAACTTCCCAAGTAATATTTGCATGAGTCCAGTACTGTGTGAAATTTTTTTTGCTCACTTTTATTTAATATTTGTGTATTTTGCATAGATTGTTCAATCCTGGACACAGAAATACATAAAAAAAACATAATCAGGAGCCCACATCAGAATTACTAATCTATTTGTTTACTGTTGAAACATGGACATTTGACACTTTATAAAACTCTTAGATTCTTTCATTTACAATGGACAATCTGAGTTTCAAATATTTCTACCTCCAAGTTCACCTGTATAACTTTGGTCATTCTTCCTATCCCAACCTCCCCTTTTTCCATGCTAGAATATTCTTAATGATGCTCTTACATATCTCTGTTAAGATGTGGCTCTTAATAAATCTCATATCAATTGTATGTGCCCTATTTTCCTTCTCTATCATAATACAAATTCTTTGTGTTCATAGTATTTAGCACTCAATAATTTTTTAAAACTAAACAAATGGAAATTTTGAAAGTGAGTTAATAAATATTTGTTGACAGCTACCTGTGTATCAGCCACTATTTCCCTGATGATGTAGAGTCCCTGTACTGTGGGACTTACAGCTTAAAAGGCAACATGGCAATTTAACCACATAATTACATAGTCAAATTTGTAGCAGCAACAAAAGGTGCAAAACGTAAACAATATATATTTTGAAGGGGTCTATGAAATCTTCCATTAGGAAGTTAACTTCATGTTATAATCAAAATATTAGCAGGATTTTCCTGGACACAATAGAAACAATAATATCTGGCACTAGGAATACCATCATACTATCACATATTTGTGGTCAATGAATGCAAGAATAGTGGGAGACAAGGCTTCCCAGGTGTGCAAGGGGGTGGGCACAGAACCCCGTAACATCTACATTGAAGGCCACTAAATATCACCCGGTGTATAATGGAGAGAGCCATGGATCAAGGAGTACTCAGAAAAGCAGAAACTACCACAGATGCTCCTAGCAGAAGGAATTTTACTACTGGGCCCTGCTTACATGAGCAATGAAGAATTGACTGGGTGTAGCTGGAAGATACCATTTACCATGAGGCAGAAGAGATACAGGGAGTAGGTGGCATTCCTGCTGAAAACAGGGGCCATAAAGAGGGTGACCATAAAGAGGATGACAGCTGGAGATGCTATGCTCCTGCTTTTACCCCCCACACACACACACTGTGAATCCAACCAGGAACAAGGAAGCCCAGGATATAACTCCCTGTGATAGAGAAAGACACGGGGAACTTGGGAAGGGATCCAACAGTCAATAGGTGCATGACAAGATAGTAATAAGCACCGCTGTGTGTCGATGTGACCAGCTTGAAGTTAGAAGATCACTTTATGTCCATCGGATGGCTGTTAGTGGAGGAAGGCAAGAATCAGCAGGACTCTGGAAGTTTCTGGTGCAATGACCCAGGTAATAGGGGAGGAAAACTAAAGGAAGGTTCAGGCGGTGGAGATGGAGAGCAATGCTTATATTTGAAATCTTTTTAAAGGGCAGGTAGAAGCAGCAGGGATTATTCCTTGAAGGTAGAGAAGTTTGGGCTTTGTTCTTTATGTAATGGGGAGTTCCTGCAGGCTTTTGATCAGAGGAGACAGAAGCAGTGATATCCATTTGAGAAAAATTGAGTGGATGCATGCTCAAGACCAGGAAACCTGCTAAAAGGTTATTGCAATAGATCAAGCAGTAAGAATATCAGTGTATCACAGTGAAAAGCAAAACAAACAAAAACGAAACAATAACAACAAGGCCTGACATTAATTTTATTTAGTTAAAAAAATGAGTACCAAAGTAAAATTGATTTTTAAAAAATCCTTCCTGAGATATTTCATTAATTTAATAATATCTGCACTCAATAAAAGTAATTTTATTAGCTTTATTGTTTGTAAGTCCAGAATCAACTGACATTTTGCACAGAGGCTAGTTCGTTTGATTGATTTCAGTCTCAACCTAGATGAGCAAACATCAAGGCCTAATGACTGTGTGTGATTAATTCACAATTTATTCACTCTGAGAGCTTTTGTCAAAGGCCAGAAGTGTATTTTTATTTTTAGCTGCTGAGAAAATAAATACCCAAAATCATTCAGACAAAAATTTCCTTTACAATCTCAGTTTGACATAACATACATCTGGCCAAAAATTACCTCTCCAGAGGTCTGTAAAGGTTTTGAGGTACTAGATCAGAAACTAACAATCATAAAATTTTCACCCTGTAATCATGCCAATTTTTATCTTATTAATTTCCTCATTTAATATTTGAATCAGTTCCATTCACTCATCCTTCAATCAGCATATATTTTAGTACCAATATGTCGGGGTTTGTGTTTGGCTTTGGGGTTATAGAAATTAACAGAACAGAGAAAAATACGCACCCAGTTGAAGTTTCAATCAATGTTGGATGGGTGCATTTAATCATGAAATACCTTCCAAACACGCTCCTTGATGGGGACAGCTAATGCTGAACAAGAAAAAATTTTAAACCAAAATATATTTTTCAAAACATCTATGTAAACTCAATCTCTATAAAAGAAAGAAAACAGACTTTAAGAATAAGACAGTATAATAAGCTTGATCTATTTTATTGGTTCTCCATATTATACTTTCTCTGCAATGTGATCAGTTTTACAGACACCTGGGCAACATAACTGGTCTCATCAAGGTCAAAGAAAATCCTTTAACAGATATTCTAAATCATTTCTGTATGACTCTCAGGTACAGATATACAAAATTGCGCCTAGCAGTCACTGGATCACCCCTTTATTATATGAGCAAATTCTTATTTTGTTCTATACCTAAGGAGCTTGCAACGTGTCACTTCATCCTAACAAGTAAAAAGATCAACAGATGGAATATCAACTCTTCTTAGGTCTGTGAGAGAGGGGAGAATACAGAACAACCCATTGCTTCAAGGACTGGAGAGACAGGTGGGTGGTGGGAATCCTGCCCAACCAAGCAAGATGCATGGAGGGGGCTGCCACAAAACCAGGGCAGGGAGAGAAGCCTGAATCGAGGAGACTGGGAGATTGCCAGGAGCTCAGAGTGGACAAGCCTGAGAAAAAGCTACGTAGGAAATACTCCTAATGACCCCACAGCACTGTGGTTTACCTGTAGCACTGAGTCAGATTCGCACAGTAGAAATCATAAAAATCTATCCCCCAAGTTTCCAGTGGCAGGGGTGGCATCCGAAATACGTCAGAATACTCCATTCTGTGAACTCCTGCCTCAGGAGAGCGTTCACTGGAGCTGGCTGGTCGTCATCCCAGCCCAGACTGCCTGGGATAGGTAGTCACAATTCCAAACCCCTCCCTGTCTTACTCATGGGAGAAAGGAGATGCTACGCTAACCATCCCTGCCGCAGTCCGGCTGCAGCAAAATAACCTGGGGGTGACGAGCAACTTGTGTACGTTGATACAGCAGGAGTGGGAGCCGTTTACTGTAGGACAGGAGGGGTATATATACATTCCACACAGCTTATCTTAATTAACACAAACTAGATATAGCAGTCAACCAATAAGGAAGCTCCACACTTAATGGCTCGCTGGAAAATGCCAGGCGCCATCCTGACTTGTTTACAGCCTCTAACACATCCTGTCTCACCTAAGTTCACAGTCCAGAGGCAAAAGCTCACAAAATGACTGAAATCTATTCCTAAGAACTGCTCCCTTTACCCCTCATCTTACCACCACATACACCAAAGGACTACCTACAATAGAGCCTTTTTTCCCCCCACCACATTATACCTGGTTATATAGAAAACATCCCAAGGTATACCAAAGGCAAACCACACAACATGAAAAAACAGAGCCAATATCAGAATTAGACTTGATGGAGGTGTTGGAACATCACAATGGGGAGTCCAGTGTGATTCGATGCTAAGGGGATCTAATAGAAGAGAAAACAGCAGGTGATATAAGTAGAAGGATGGAAATCCCAAGAAAGAATCCAAAAGAAATGATAATGATGGAAAAAAGTGACAGAAATGAAACTGGTCTTGGGTGGACTTCTAAGTAGACTGCACATAGCTAAGGAAAGGATCCAAGTTGGAGGTTATATCAACAGGCACTTGGCAAGCTGAAAAGGAAATAGAACAAGGTCTAAAACACCAGAATACACACAGTCAGACTGGAATAACTGCAGAAGGTGGAACGGGGAGGCAAGGGGAGCACCAGAAACAGAAGAAAAGAGAAAGAAACAGGAAACATGCTTGAAAAAATACTGAGAATGTCCTCAAATTAACATCAGACAATAAGGCACAGAGCAAGGGTTCTCAGAAAACAGAGAGAGCAACAGCCACAACAAAACAGTAACGATGACAATAATACAAAACAGGAAAAGACCTAGAACTGTAAAATTATCCTCTAAAAAAGCAAAGTAGAAATAAAGATTCTTTCAGAAAAACAAAAATTGAGGGACTTTGTTGCCAGTAGATGTGTCCTACGAGAAATGATAAAAGAAGTTATTTACAAAGAAGGAAAATTGAGCAGATCAGAAACAATATATACATTATAATTCTATAAATATATATATATATATATATATATATATATATATATATATATAAAGAATATAGAGAAAGGAAAATGGAGGAAAATTTTAATAATTTATGTCTATTTTAATTGATACTATAGATGAAACTTTGTTCAAAATAATGGCAATATTGTATTCTATCATGTATACTTATGTATGTACATAAATTTATGTATGCTTATACAAAAAATAATGATTAATATCAATGATACAAAGAATTGGAAGGAGAAATCAGCATTGTTCTGTTATTATAATATACTCAAATTACTTATCTAGTCATGTAACATTTTGAAAGTAGATTTGAATTACTTGTAAATGCATATAGAAAACTCTAAACCAACCACTAAAGAAAGTTAGAATAAATATGATTGATATGATCGTAAGGAGAGAACATAGAATCATATGAAATGTACAAATAACAGCAGAAAAAAATGAAAAATAAAAACTGGAACAAAGTTCAAAAGCAACAAATAAAAAAACAATAATAAGTTTGCATAGATTAAAGTAACTCTATCCATGATCACTTTGATTGTCAATGATTTAAGTGCACTAATTAAAAGACAGATTATCAGGTTGGATCAAAAAATAAGACTAACTTTACATTGTGTACAAGAAACTGAATTATAAACCCACATATAGCCTAAAAGTAAATAGACTGACAGAAAACAAAACCCATCTTGCTAACACTGATATAAAAAAAGTAGGATTGGCTATATTAATTTCAGACAGATCAGAATTAAAAGCAAGAAACACCATCAGGAATAAAGAAACACATCGCACAATAATACATAGGTAAATTCTCCAAGAAGTAAAAATCCTTCACATGTATATACCTAACAAAAGATCATAAAATTTGATGAGACAAAAACTAATTGAACTGTTATGAAGAAATAGATGAATCCACTATCACAGATGTAGAATCCAACACCCTTCTCTCCAAAATAGATACAACAGGTAGAAAATCAGAATGGACATAGTTGATCTAAAGAACACCACCAAACAACTAAGCATTACCAATATCTATACACTACTTGATTCAGCAACAGCACAATCCATATTCTCCTTAAACTCACTTGGAACATCATCAAGATAAATCATGTTCTGAGCTATAAAACATATATTAACAAATTTAAAAGAATATAAATTAATTCTCTACAATCTCTTTCAAAGGACAAAAACAAAAGGAGTACTTCTTAATTTGTTCTGTGAGGCCGTCATTGTCCTAACACTAAAACAAGACAAAGACATTACAATAAAAGTAAATCATAGATCAATATATTATATAAACATGATGTAAAAATTCATAGCAGGCTGGGTGTGACGGTGCATGCCTGTAATCCCAGGGTGTGGGAAGCTGAGGCAGAGGATTGTGAGTTCAAAGCCAGCCTCAGCAAAAGCAAGGCACTAAGCAACTCAATGTGACCCTGTCTCTAAATAAAACACAAAATAGGGATGGCTGGGGGTATGTCTCAGTGGTCAAGTGCCCCTGAGTTCAATCCTTGGTACTCCCTAGCAAAAACAAAACAAAACAAAAAAAAACTCACAGCAAAGTGCTAGCAAATCTCATTTAACAATGTATAATAGTGTTATACACCAAAATAGAATTTATTGCAGGCATGCAAGGCTAGTTCAACATTCAGCAATCAATTAATATAATTTATCAGATAAATAGGATCAAAGAGATAAAATATGTAATCATATCAATAGCTGCAGAAAGTACATTTGACAAAATCCAACACATATTCGTGATAAAAACTGTTGGTAAATTTGGAATAGAGGGTGACTTTTTCAATTTGATAAGAAATATCTACAAAAAGCAAACAACTAACATTATACTTAATCATAATAAATTTTAAGTGTTCCAACTAAAATCACAAATATATGTCCTTTGACCACTTCTTTTTAACATTGTTCTGGAAATATTGACTAGTGCAACAAGGCAAAAAAAGGAAATCAGAGTCATACAATTTGGTAGGGAAGAAGCAAAGCCATTTGTTCCCAGATGACACATTGATCTACAGAAAATATGTAAAGATAGAAAAAAAAACCTCCTTGCAATTATAATTCTAATTATAAGCAATTATAGCAAGGTAGTGGGTACAAGATTGATATGCAAAATTAATATGCAAGATTAATATGTCCTGGTTTCCTCTATACCAGCAATCAATAAATGAAATATATATTTTTTTTAAAATGCCATACTTATTAATACCATTTAAAATTAGACACTTAGTTATAAATCAGCAAAATATGTATAAGATAGATATGGAGTAACTTTGAAAACATTGATAACTATGTCAAAGAAAACTCCAAAATATCTAAAAATGACATCAAAGAAGATAATACATGTTCATGGATAGGAAGGTTCAATATTGTCAAGATGTTAGTGCTTCTTAACTCAATTTATAGATTCAGTACAATCCTTATTAAAGTCACCATAAGTTATTTTGTGGATATTGACAAGATAATTCTAAACTTTATGTGGAGAGACAAAAGTCCCAGAAGAATCTACACAATGATAAAGAAAAAAAAAAAAAACACCAGATGGAGGACCAGCAGGACTGCCTTTAAGATGTGTTATAAAGGTATGGTCATCAAAAGAGTCTGGAGTTGGACAAAGACAGGATAAATCTATCCACAGAACAGAATAGAGAGTTAAGAAATACTCACTTAAACAGAGTCCACTTATTTTTGAGAGAACAAAGGATATATCATGAAGTAAAGATATTCTTTTCAACAAATGATGATGGAACAACCAAAATTCACGTGCAAAATATTAACCTAGATCCCAATCATACCTTCTTCAGAAGAACTAGCTCGAAATGGATCGTAGTCCTAAATGTAAGTGCAAAACCATAAACCTCCTAACCTGATGATGTTGGCTGTGAGAGTTATGCTTCAGATATACCAAAGCACAGCTCAGGAAAGAAAGAAGTGTAAAGGTGGACTTTATTAAAAATGGGAACATTTTTTTTTTCTGTGAAAGACAATGTGAAGAGATTGAAAATGGGCCAAAGATATTAAAACACAACTTCTCAAAGAAGGTTATGAAAAATAAGGATATGGAAATATGTCCCACATCGTATGTCAGCAGGGCAACGGAAATTGATAAAACAAGGAAATTGCATTACACACCTATTATAATGGCCTCAATTCCGAATACTACCAGTACCACAATTTGATGAAGATGTCCATCAACAGGAACTCACATTCTTTGCTTTTAGGCATGGAAAATGGCAGAAGTGCTTTGGAAGACAGTTTGGCAGTGCCCATAAAACAAAACATACTTTTGCCATATGATCCACCAACTGTGCTTTTTGGTAGTTACCCAAATCTCCATGAGGACAGAGTTAGTACCTCTTGGCTCATCACTCTGTCACCAGAAATTAGCCCAACTCTTTGAGATACTAGAACGTCTCCAAGACAACAAAGTCCAAGGAAGCCAAACCCTACCAAGGAGATGAGTCGAGAGAGCTCAGTCTAACACTGAGTGCCACTTTCCCTCTTGATGACTCTGTTGATTCTAAGATTATGCATGAAAGATGGTGAAGTTGGAAAAGCTTAAGAACAACTGAGAGAGCTGAGTAGGACTTTGAGCAGTCTCAGGAGAAGGGGATGAGATTTGAACCTCAAGTCTCACCAAGTAGCAAGCGGATGATAAATATCAAACTTTAAGTTGTAATCCTGAAGAAAAAAAAAAGTGACACTGAATCATAATCGAGAGCCCTTTTAAGGACAGAGACCATCGTAACAGTTCAATTCCCAATGATTTTTGCTAGTTAGAATGACTGCCGAAAGCAAAACTGAATCCCCTGTGGTAGAAGACAAAGGGATGAAGGGTCTCAAAGAAAATCTTTGATTTTTTTATCTACTATGTCAGGCAGTCAATCAAACATAATCTGATATAAAAAAAACAACTGAACAAAAAATTAAGGAGAGAGAAAAGAAAGAGAAAAAAAAAAACAGATGTTCAAGTATCATTCTTACAATAACTATGATTAATATGTTTAAAACATAAAACAAAAAGTTGAAGAATTTCAACCAAAACAAGTAAACAAACAAACAAAAAAAAAACTGAATAAAAAAACAAATGGGGATTCTGCATTTGAGATATACTGTGGTAGGAAAAATTCTATATGGGCCTCTTTGCCACTTGTTTTTTTTCCCTGTGGTTATGTTAGGTTACAGGGCAAAAGGGGCTTTTTCGATGCAATTAAAATAATTAGGTTATCTTAAACAAGGGAAATTATCGAGGCGGAATAAATCACATTGATAGTGTAAAAGCAGAAAGATTTCTCTGGTCAGTGAAAGAGGAAATCAGAGATTCTAACCAAGATGGATGCGAGTCCTGGTTCTTCAGGTGGAAAGGTCTATGTACCAAAGATCACAGGTGGCTTAAGGAGGTAAAAGAACTGAAATCAGCCAACAGCCTGAATAAATCAGAATAAGGTTCTTCCCCAGACCCTCCAGAGAAGTGCTCTATCTAGCCAACTTCTGAATTTTGACCTTTTGACATGCAAAGCAGAGAAAAATCAGACCAACCTGGAATTCTGATGAATAAAACTATGAGTTTAAAAAAATCATTTAAAAAAAATCATTGTGTTTTAAGACTTCAAGCTAAAGAATCAATAAAAAAATGAAAAAAAAATCAAGAGGTACATTTAGTGGATGATCAAATACAGTCTAATAAAGTTCTAGATGATAAAAACATGTAAATGATAAACTAGATGAACCACAAGACAAAAACCCAGAGAAAAGCATACAAGAAAAAAAAATGACAAAAAAAAAAAGAAAACCAGAAATGAGCATAACATGTGAGATAGAGAATCACAAGTCCAGCAAGAAGAGGTGGCGGGAATGTGAGGAGTTTATGAAGATCACGATGGTTAAGAACTTTCCAAAACTGATAAAAGATAAAATATGTGTTGATCAAAAATAATCTTTAGAAATGAAGATAAAAGAAATCATTTTCCCACAGATAAAAATTGAGAATTTATCCAGACTTGCGCAAAAGGAAATACAGGAGAGAATCACCAAGGGGAAATGATGCCACATAGAAATTCTGAAATTAACAAAAAATAGAAACCCACAAAAGACTACATGTATGGGCAGGATGCACCGGTGTCTGCCTGTAATCCCCAGAGCTCAGAAGGCTGAGGCAGGAGGATCACAAGTCCAAGCCAGCCTCAGCAACTAAGTGAGGCCCTAACCCATGAAGCAAGACCCTGTCTCAAAATGAAAAAAAACAAAAAGGGTTGGGGATGTGACTCAGTGGTGGTTAAGAGACCCTGGATTCAATCCTTGGTACCAAAAAAAGAAAGTACATGATGTTTGGTAAACATAAATATGGAAACACTATAAAATATGATGCCATAAAATGATGATGATAGTTTGTGCAGAAAAGCAGAAAACTAAAATAATATTTCAATGTTGTTGTATTACATAGATAAATGTATTGCAGTGTTAGAAATAAGGCAGAGAATCGCACTTTAAGCTGAAGGGTATCTATTAAAGACTAAGAAACAATACAGTGCTAAAAGGAAAAAAAAATAAATGGCAGACGAAAACCTTAATAAAATACCTATTATTTAAATATTAACAAAAATAATGAAATTAAAATAAAATGGATCAGACAGGATGAAAAAGAAAATAATTTTCTCCTACATAGGGAAACTTTCTCTAAGTATAAATATTAACAAGGTTTTAAATTAATTGGAAGAATGTTTATGTTTATCAAGTGGATTAATCCATTGATTGGGTTATAGCTCTCATGATCAATCATCTCAGCTCCGAACATGCCTGCATTAATACAAGAGCTTTTTGTAGGAGATAGCTCATACCCAAATTATAACCAAGATGTGTCTCCTTGTTTATCAAGGTTTTGAAAGTATCTTTGTACTACTTGTATAAATTTAAGGGAAATATAAATGAGTGTCGTGGGAGTGAGATATTGCTAGAAGTAAAAGAAGAGTCAAGAATGAGTAACAGAACTTTAGCACAACACATCAAAGAGTAGGAGAGGAAAGAAATGTACATGCACTTCCTCTTTGCTCTCAGATCTGCTCTCCAGTGTGGTATACCTTGCCCTGCCAACTCCTGTTATCTGGCCAGTTTGACCAACGGAGATGCTGATGAGACATTTGTTGGAAGGAAGAACTGACTGTTCCTATGTCAAGCAGAGAGAGTTGTTAAGTTGGAACAAATTGATAATGCCATGGTTTTGTGAGTTAATTATTCTTATGAATGGCTGTATGTCCCCATTTAGGCTTTATATTTTATAGCTGTCAAAATATTTGTAGGTTTTTCACATAAATAATTCCTATTTCTTGCCTTGATTCCAATGGCTTTTATTCTTACTTGTGGGAACGAATGGGATTTTCCTCCATTATGTACTCTCATGGGAAAACCACTGACTTTTCATTTACTAGGTAATAGTCTCATTGAACTACTTTCTAAATTTTATACTAAAATTTAAAAGTTATATTTCAAAATAATGAATTTTTTGTTCCTTCTATACAATGGTTTCATTTCTCTTTAGTTTGAACATCATGTAATGGTCAAATTGCTAATATAAGCGATGATATGTCATATTGAAATTGTAAGATTTGATAATGATCATGTATCTTTTGTTCCTGAATTAAACTTTTCTTATCCTCATACCCTTTTTCTTTCTCTCTACTTTGTTTATATACAATGTCTTCAGTTTAAAATAGTGTGGGTGTAGGTAATATTTCTACATTTTTAATTTTCCAAATTTGGAATGTATTTGTGCCTTTAATATGCCTATGGATATAGATATATTTTACTTCCTTATATAATAAATTATTTTAATGATTTAATAGTACACTAAAAAATGAATTATACTTCTAATGAGATATTGATGCTTTAATTTATTTTATCACTTAATATTCATTTATAATATGTTTTTAATCAGAATATTTGTTTTTTAGGTTTTCCCCCCCTTTTCAGGTGTTATTCTTGTGGTCACATTTTGATATCTTTTTTTATAGTAACTTTATAAATCTTATTGTGAAAATTTCAAATTTTGTCTTTGCTATAGCAATTTACCTATGATGAAACATATTTGAGAATATAAAACAATTGATTGGGAATGCTGATATTTAAAATGGAAAGTCAAACAGATTTTGAAGGGAAGGGATCATACTCCAAATTATCAGGGGATAGATTCAAGGGTAAGACCAACAGCAGGTTGAGTAAAAGGCTCCAGATGAGGTGAATTTTGCCTAATTAAATTTGCATATGAAGGCACATACTGGCATAGACTTATTCAAGAGACTTTTAAATAAGATTTGAGGCTAATCAAACACGGAGGAGAGAGAAGCTAACATTCTAATAATGAATACAATAATTCTTCATAAGAATTAATATCTATTTTTAAATACGTTTAAGGCAAATCTGTATCAGTAGAAAGGAGTGAACATTTTAAATAACATTGATGACAAGTTTTTTTGTATTTACCTATCAGACATTATATGATTAAGTGGCTGTGTATTACCCTACTCAGCTGATAAAAAATACTCTATGAAATGTGCTACATTGTTGTGTATATTGTGAATTTGAGCTGTGTGAATTTTAGGGACTTGTCCAAGGACTCAAAGCTTATTCAAATGGTATTCATGCTCAAAATATATTTACATACAAAAAATTGCCAGAAATTCTTATTAAAAGTCAATAATGAGTATATGAATATAAGAAGCCCCTTTTAAAGAGCTGTCCATTTTAATCTATCATAAAGCTGAATTGCATAGAGTAGTTCTGAACCCTGTGTCATTCAATTATTTGTTTTAATCTTTGTGTTCTTTTCATCATCAAAGAGTACAGCTTGATTTAGGAAATATAGAATCAGTGGAACAAATTTACCTTCATCTGGACACCAGGCAACACCACATCTGCCTGAAACTTGTATATAATATGTAATTCTAAGCTCCGATTAATATGAAGGTGATTTTCCCATCTTCCAAAAAAATCGTTTAATATACTCACATAAGAAAGCGCATGGATTTGCATATATATATTTACATATATGCAATCTCTCTGGCTAAACAAATACAAATTCATTAGCAAATTAAAAACCGAATCTCAGTGAAGTATGTGCTTATTATAAATAATGGGCATTTGCTGAATTTCCAAGTTTCATATTCCTTATGAGCTTTGCCTAATATAAAAGAGCCTTGGAAGCACGAAGGTCCCATGTGATTTTTTTCTTGATTTAAAACAACACACAACACATTTAAATTATAACTCAATTATTCTATTAGTCAAGATCATCTATTATGCTTAAAGCTAATTTTAGTCCTTGCTTTATCTTCATTTTTTTTTTCTATCTACAATAACTTGAAGAGTGGGGGCTGGGAGAAACAATTGACTGAAAAAGACATTTTTGGTAACTTTTGCTTAGATGCCTTGTTTTTTTATTTTTTATTTTTTTAAGGCAAAAAAATAAAACCCAAACATGAGAAGTCCTGTTTATGTTGCAAATCTAAGCCAGAGCACTCCCTCAGACTGCAGCTTCCTGCCACGGTAAGCATCAGGTAGTTTTCTGCCATATTTTCAGCACATCAGTACTCCATATGCTGTAAGAATGTCACTGAAGTCTGGCAGCAATTTTGAAAGGCTCTTGACATGCTGTTTGGTGTCATTCTTTAGTAGGAATTGCCTGGGGTTGTGGCTGAAAGAAGGGGGAAATTGTGGCAACTAAGAAGCACAAAAGCCTAACAAAAATGACTGGATATGGAAAATGTTTCTAGGAAGTAACAGATGCTGATGCTTTATTGAGGGGAGGGAGAGAGCAACCATAGAATACTTGGATTCTCAAGAGGACTGTTGGCTGGATGCTTTTTAAATCCAACTGAAAAACAAAATGTCGTATTTCAGATTGACATATTAAAATGTAAGGTTCTATCTATTAGAAACATTTTGAAATTTCAGTTGAGAAACAGTGAATACAGATAGAGAAAATATTCCAGTAAATATTGATCACCATAGGTGACCAAATTCAGAATGCCATTGACCATGGTAACTTTTCCTCATCCCAAAGACAAGTTGACTTCCAAGAATAACACCTCCTTCCCATTTAGTCATATTCAGCAGAAAAAGGCCATATTCTTAGTATAATTGGATAACTGAGGATTTTAAAACATCTCATCAAGTCTGTTGAATCACTAGTCCAATTCATCACCATCTTTTCATTATTGAATGCCTGAGGAAATCGGTTCTATGTTCAGATTGGACAACCCCGATAGGTGGTTAGTGGCCAGGTGATGGGGTGTTTGCTTATGGGAAGTGGGGAAAGAAGCAAAGGTAATTTGCTTTTCACAAAAGCAGACAATTGTAACATGAGGGCTTTCCTGGAATGCTTTTGTAATGATCACTGACGTTTTGTAATGTTAATATTTTCTGACTACTTTATCAATTCTTTTGAGTTGACTGGGCTTCTGTTATGTTCCCTCAAAACTTTGAATATCACATTCTTTTAATTATAATGTATCCTGTAAATGCCAAATTTTCCTGACTAACCAGTCATGAGTATTTTCTTAACACAAAGGCCATTGTCCACGAATCTTTTGGTGTATATGCAGTCAAGTACTACATAAGAACGTTTTGGTCAATGATGGATTGTACATACTATGTTGGTTCCACAAGGTTATATCACCTCGTGACACCAGTCATCTTAGCTTGTGTAAGAACAATAAATGATGTTGGTAGAATGACAAAATCACCTAAATACTTACTTTTTGGAACGTATTCTGTCATGAAGCAACACATGAATGTATTTATTTATGCTACATTATTTTGATCATAAATGACTTAACATTGGGACTATTTGCTAAATATTGTAGTGTCCTCTGGTATCACACATGTAGTCAATATTATTACTACTTTCTTGTATGGATTTGATGATGCTTTGGAAAATCCAAACTTAGTCATTGTTTTTGCTTATTTAAGGTTTTTATGAAAGAGCTCAAGTTTGTAATTCTAAAATTAGGTATAAATGCTTTGATCTCACCAATTTTTGTGAATACAAAAGGTTTAAAAGTATTCTTTGGAAAAATAAGCATTTGTGAACATTCAACTAAAAAAGTATTAGTAGGCACATTTTTGTGAGTTTGTTATTCAAATATGAAGGTCATTGTAGGCAGGAGTCCATGAAGTCTCTTATATCATAGCTCAGGTTTCTTGTTTCCTAGAGTAAATCTCATCACTTAAGTTTGTTAAGAAGAAGGCTCAGAAAAAAAAATTAATTACAGCCAAAAATTTCCAAAGAACGACTATAGAAATATATTCAGAAAACCAAATGGGAAGATATTGAAAGGATTATACAGGGCAAGATTCAAGATCACTGATATGCTTCTAATAAGCAATTAAGTTTTACTTAAACCTATGGATAAAATAAGAATGTGGTTTTAAATGTAGCATGCAATTAGACATAATATGTACTAGAGGTCAAGAATGGCAATCACTTTCAGTAAGTACCAAAGTTAACTCTAAAATAAGTAAATATGTATTTTGTAAAATGCTAATTATAATCATGTGAAAACGTCATTCTAAATGTCTTAATAAGAAATCTGACTCAGTGATATGAATTAGTCAAAAACATCATATTTCTAAGACCCTGTGAGGTAGTTGTGAATTGACCTTCAAGTAGGAAATCCAAGTAACTGATATTGCATTAAAATGACTATGGACTATTGGAAAAATATGACAGTGGTTGTACATAAAGTGTTATGTGCTCCAATTTGAAATCAGGGTGATGTTCCTCATGCCAGAAAGAACAAAGAATAAAAATCCAATAGAAGTAAGTAAATTCAAAACTATGACTTTATATTTAAAGTCAGAAAATACAAACCTAGAGAAATGTAATAAAGTCTAAATAATATAGACAGTTGATGCAACCTGAGAATTATGGCCAATGTCAGAGAGCAATGATGATGATAGAAATATATTGCCTCCATCTACACTCGTTAACTGTGAAAGCAAAGGGGTTTTCATAACACTTCCCTTTTTAAAAAATTTTTATTTGGGGGTGGTACATTTATCTTCAGTATTTTAAAACATAACTCAATGAGTCCAATAAAGCCCCCCCGCCCCCCACACACACAAATCTATTTGCTCAAACTAGAGTCCTTCTAAGACCAACACTGGAGGAAAGGCAAGCTTGCCTTAAGGTAATGAGTTAACACTGACCAAAGCGATGACTCAAAAAAGCAAATAAAAGGAAAAAGAGAATTATTTAAAATAATGTTAATGGCACTGAAAAAAATCTTCAAGAAATTGTTTAGAGAAATTATTTAAATTATCTAGAGAGACTCTTTGAAGTATTTTTAAAAATTAAAGATGTGAGAAATATGTGGTTAGTAGAGGATCTGGCTGAATAATTAATCATGGCCAAACTCTGGGACTGATGAAATGGGAACTTGAGATGGAATGGTTTTGGCTTATAAATATCATAGCTTTTAAGTAGGAAGTAGGGAGGCTCTACCATAGCTTTTATTTTGAAATAATATGCATTGTTTCAAGAGGTGTAATCTGGGACTTAGACATACTGTTTAAGGATTATTATCAAACTCTCTGGCTTTAGTGCTATATATATTTATATCTCAAGCATATCCCACTGTGGTTAGCACCTAACAGATCTTTGTTACATATTTGTAAAGTGAATGAATAATTCTAAGCATGAATAACTATTTTACCACCCCATTCTGGGCCAATGTGCTTAAAACCTACCATGTGCAAGGCTTCATGCCTTCTGCTACAGAGAATAAGGGACAAATATCCTGCTACCAAAAAAGCATCAAATCTAGTAAAGTAGAAGACAGTGTATAGCTAATACAGTCAGTGGACATGGACCAAGTGCTATGGAAGTCCAAGATTATGGAGCAGGTGGAATTAAAAACAGACTCCATGCTGTGATAAGAGGCCCATATTGTTTACCAAAATATCTAGAGAAGCATCACAGAAAATAAAATGTGAGACCCACAGCAAAGAGGAAAGCATGAATTTGGTTTTCAATTTAGAAATCCTCAGCAGGAGGGGTGTTGGGGTGAAGCAGGTGAAGCACTGACGAATCAGCCTGTCAGGTTATTCACCATTTATTGTGGAGTGCGGAAAGCTGGGGCAAAAGCCCTTCCAGCCAGTCTGTAGCTAAATGACACTCAGGGAATGAAAATGGCCTTTGGAGAAGCCCAGGAGGGAAATTTGAAATTAAGGTTTTCTTATTTGTCGTGTATGATTTCTCCATGTGTCTTCAAAGGCAGTTTCCACCATTCATTCATTTTAATGTATCTCACAACTCTTTTAGGGATTAAGGTGAATTTCCCCAAAGTGTGAGTTTAAAAGTCTTCATCCCACTCTGTCTCCAAGTAGTAAAGATACCGATTACTGGCACTTTTCATTATTCATTGGAAAGGTACCTGTATGTCTTTCTATCGGAAATGTTTATATTGAAATGAAAGCATTTCAGTGTCAAGATATAAAATATGACTCCTCAAAAGTATCCATAGAGCCCACGTAATTAATTTCGTACCATGCATATGATAGGTATCTGTGAATATACTTGTTATCTAACTTTACATTCTTCTTTGGCGGTCCAAAGATAAACACATTTGTAAAGCTTTCATTGTAGTACAGAAATTTTTACTATTTTTAGCTTCAGGGATCTAGTATGAAATCGGATGGCACAAACTGTCAAGGGAGAATTTTACTTATTTTTATCCTTTTGAACACAATACCTACTCTTCAAAGGAAAAGGCTAAAAATAACAGCGGCTAGTATGCCCATGAAACTTCAAAAACGTGCTATATTTGTGATAATATCATTTTAATATTTGACTAATGGCACTTCATTATAAATTGAATGTAAAGATTTAAGTTCATTATCTTTTATTTCAAACAAAATACATACCTTTTTTCTATTTTTAGTTTCAGAAGAAATTTATTGGATGATAAATTAACAATATGGAGGGGGATTCTTTATTCATGAAATATTTCCCCACTGTACTTTAAAAACAGAGGTTTCAACACTAAGCTTTGTTCAGGAGTTTAGTCCTCACCATTTTCAAGCACTTACCAACACCAAAGGAAAAAAATATACATAAAAGAAAGAAATAGAAAAAGTCATTGTGTGCATGTCAACAAGTTGCCTAACAATCAATAAACAAAACCAGAAGAGCCCTCCCCCCCTCCAATTCATAGATGAATAGAATCAATGCTGGAGAAAATTTCCCTGGAGGGTACAGGGTGGAATTTGGAAACTGTAAAAGGAGCAATGAAAATGAGAAGAGCAGATGGAAGCTATTAAATCAGAATAACATTGCTTCTCACAAAGACGCAAATCAAATGTCATGAACTTCTATTATTGACAACACAGGCAGGCAGCACAGTTATCTTTGGACTTTAGAAATATATTATATGCAATATTACACTATAAATAGTCATAAATTCTGCCTCAGCAAAGTGTCACGCACCTGGTAGGTACACAATAAAGATTTATTTTTTTGATGGAGTTATCCTAATTTTAATAGAGTCACATGTCTAGAAATGTTAAAGAAGAAATAAAGACTGCCAAAGGACTTAGTACACATTTCGTATTGCAGAAATGCAGAAATTTTCCAACAGAGGGAAATATCTTAAATATGAAAATTATTTGAGTTCATTACTATGACCTAAACTTTTAGTGAAAAGAGTATTTGATGCTTTCATATAGTTTTTACATTTTAATATAATCACCAGTAGTTCTTATTTCTTTATGGGAAATGATCAAAAGCTCTTGACACATGCTTTCCACCTGGATTTTCTCCTTGACCTCTATATCCTGGATGGAGCATTTTAACGCCTTATGAAGCCCTGAAACTATTGAGGGATTTGCAAATGAGTTTCTTCAAATGGTGCTCAGGGGTCTGCAGGTCGTGTTGATGTACCTACTTGGTCTCTTTCTGCAATCATGTGGGCTCTTGATCTCTCACTAGCCCAGCTGTTGGTGCACATGTGCGCACAGATGAAGGTCGATCAGCCAGCGTCCCCCCTCTCCCGCTCCCCCTTGACTTCTTCCAGTGGACACTTTCAAGTGAATGGCTATGGCTCCTCTTTTTTTCTTTACAACTCATTTGAAACTATATTTCACTTTAGATATTTTCTATAAAATCCCATATATTTACCAAGGTCCCACCATTCTCCTCGCCCATATTTTTCACTCTTACTTTTTAAAACATCACACCAGGCAACATAGACACGATGCAAAAGAAGAGCATGTACTGCTCTACACCCTTGCCTAAAGAAAACAAGGTAACTCGAAAAACTCCAGAATCAAAGATTATTTTAGAGGAATTGCCCGATTTTCCTGATCTGTGTAGCAAATTTTTGCAGCCCTACACAAGAAAACTGTGCTGTTTTACAGCTTGCACACATCCTATTATGTGCTCCAGGCTTGGCGGTATGGTCTCAGAACTTACAAAATGTACTGATAATTCTTTGCCTCAGAAAATATTAAAAGGATGAACCACTTCGAACTGAAGCAAAATTCAGTTTTCAGTTTAAACTTATAGAAAGCAATGCAGATGAGTCAGGTCCAAAGCTATGTGGTGTTGCACGTTTCTCTCTCATTACATTCATGGTCGTTTTTACCCATACCTTCTGTTAGAGTTGACTGTTCCTAAGTTCTTTCAGCCCAGTGCCTGGTGGGATGTCCTGGGAGCTGGAGTCAGTCCGGCTCCTTGACTATGGAAGGCAGGCCAACCTCCCGCATCAGCAGGATCTGAACTTGAGTGAGCTAGTGAGACTCTGGATTCACTGGCTGTTTCTGTAATCGTAAACCCTTTATTCTACAGCTGGAGTTGATCAGTTAATTTTCTAAAAGGGTTCAGTTTGCCATAGTTAATGAACTAAGTCATTTAGAATGATACTCACCTGCAGGACACAGACACCACAAAATATATCGAAGAGAACATTTAAGTGCTCATGTTTTATTGTTTTATCTTTGTGATTATACGAACTTATAATTTGGCATACACGTAGTGGGTCACAAACATATTTCACTGTTAGCTTTGTTTGCCTGGTTGTTGGGGCTTCATCTCTTTATGTTAATAAGAGTGATAGTATTTAGAATTGATAAGTAAGGGGAAATTTTTTAAAAAATAGTATTTATGGAAAGCTAAAAAGGATGACTAAAATTTGGATTTGGGTCATCATTTAGCTAAATGCCTTTATTCATTCATGAATAAAATCAATATAACTTGAGTTCTACTGTGATCCAAAGATTGACAATGTTCTAGTGATACAACGCTGACTGTGAAAGAAGAAGAGGAGGAAGATACTGATAGAGTGTGGTAGAGCCATGTCTGATGTGCTGTAGGAACCTGCAGACCTGAGCTCTGCACCAGGAGTGGGGGGTAAGACACTGTCTCTGTAGCAGGAGCCTAGGTGTCAGTGGGTGATAGACAGGGAGGAGAGAAGGAATGAGCTGGACCGGCAAACAGGAAACTGATCATTGGAACAAATAAGAAATATGGCAGACCATACTCCTCTGGAGGTCCAGAGTTTGTACCTCCTTCTGAGAGTTATGGGATAACTGAAGGCTTTTAAGAAAGTGTCCTGATCAGTTTCACGCTTCAGAGAGATGAGCTTGGCCCTGGTGTTATCGAGATGTTCTAGAAGTGCAGGTAAGAATGGTGACGAGGCACCTGAAACAGAGCCAGGGCAGGAAGATGGAGATGGTGGGAGAAATCACAGATAATTTGCTCTTAATGGAAAACTGTTATGGTTTGGATGAGGTGGTTCCCCCAAACTGCAGTGTTAATGCAGGAATATTCAGAGGTAGAATGATGAGACTATGAAAGCTATAACCTAATCAGTCCAATCTAATTGAGGCAGGTGGGGCATGGCTGAAAGAGGGGGCTCACTTGGGGGTGTGCCCTGGAAGGGTGCATCATCCCTGTGGCTTTCCCCGCCTTTTCTCTCTGTGCGCCCCTGACCCCACCATGAGCTGACTAGCTTTCCTCCTCTGGGTCATTCTCCCATGATGTGCTGCTGCCTCATCTTTGGCCTGGAGCAATGGACTGGGACATCTTTGGACTCAGACCCCCAAAACCGTGAGCCCCAAATAAACTTTTTGTCCTCTAAATTGTTCTCGTCTGGTATTTTGGTAACAGCAGTACAACCTAATATAACTGTGCTCAATTATCTTAGGTGGCTTTGAGATAAAATTAGCATACTGTTTTTGATATTAATATTAAACATCACTCATTCATTCATTGTTTTCTAAAATATCAATTATTTATTCTTACATGTTTTATTGGAAAAGTATTTAACATGTGCAAAAGAATATAGGTGGCATTTGTGTCACTTATTAAACATGATAATGAAACAAATACCTCTACAAGGAACACTCAACTTCAGAAATTGAATCTTAAAAGACTCCCTTTTAGACCACATTCGGCTCGGGTCCTCCTGAGCTCTTACCCTGGCCTGCCTTCACAGGGATCCTGTGAGCCTGGTTTGGCTAAGGCCCCTCTTACCTCTGAGGTTTCCTCTTTCTCATTTTCCATCCCCTGATCCCTATGGTCCTTGGCTTCCAATTCCCACTTGGCCCAATCTCTATCCCCCATACCAAGATTCCATCACAGGAGTCCCCTATACTGATTATAATGAGCCCTCTTGAATGAAGAATGACTTGCTGTCTTTAAATAAGAATTTTTGAATACATTCTAATAGATCCTACTCATATCAATGATATCATCTTCTGCCAAATCCCAGGCTCTTGTCACTCTCATCAAGGTGAATAATCCCAATTTTTAAAAAATGCTTTTATTTATGATTTGCAATATCTGGGCATATCTCCAATAATGTTTCTATCCCTCCTTAGTTTTATAAAATAATATCCAATAATACTTTTTAAATAAAGCACAGATTGTAACTTGATAAAATCTTTTCAACCTTATGTATCTAAGATTAATACTTGTTGCACGTAGCTCAATTTATTCATTTTCTATTTAATTATATAATTATATAAATATTTTTGTGCTTATGTATTTAGTGAGTTAGTTAAATTTATTCTCACGTTGCTGCTGTAAATATATTCTTGCATCTCGGCTGTTTTACATGTTGCCATTTTTTTGAGTTGAAATTGGTAGGTCATAAGACACATGGAGTCCAAATTAACTAGATAATGCCAAAGTGTGTTCTCAGAGGTTATGCCAATTTTCAATTCCACCAGCAGGATTCAGAGTTCCTTATTTTTCTATATCCTTCCAACCTTTGGCATTGTTAGAATTACTTTTATACCTTGACAATCTGGTGATTGTAAATAGCATCTTATGGTGACAATGGAAATAATTATTATGGCAATAAAATGTCTTTATATATATATATATTTCTTCACTTATCTTCTTCTATGTAATGTTTACTATTTTTTGTCCATTTTGGTATGGATTTTTTTATGTGGGTTCATGAAATCTCTTCCTAGAATCTGAATATGATTTGATTATGTATGTGACTAATATCCAACTTCTGCCTTTTCTTTTTTCTTTACAGCAGTCTTGTGATACATAGACGTTCTTGATTTTATTTTACTCTTATTCCCAGGGTCCCATTGGACAAATTTCTTTTTGTTTTTATTAGTGCATTATAATTACACATAATTGTGGAATTCTTTATGCCCTATGCAGGTATGCATGTAACATATCTTGATCAATCTCATTCCCCAGTACTTTCTCTTTCCCTTCCCACTTCCCTCTCAAGATTTACTTGATTTAATGTATTTATATTTTCCTTTAAGTCAGTGTTTCTTGTACCTTATTTGTGAACTTCTTTACCTTGGTACCCAAAGACATTTGATGCTTTCTTCTTACAATATTTTCCATTTACATTTAATTTTTAAGTCATAGTAAAGTGATCTTTATGGAAGGTAGGTATCTTCATTCTTCATGTTGCCCACCCAATATGTGTTTTGTGCTACAACTAGGAATGTAATAAGAAAATATAAAAGACGGTGGAATGAGATGGTCATCGTTACCCTAAGTACATGCATGAAGACACAAAGGATGTGGCTCTACTTTGTGTACAACCAGAGATACGAAAAATTCTGCTCTATATGTGTAATATGAATTGTAATGCATTCTGTTGTCATATATAACAAATTAAAATTTAAAAAAAAAGAAAATATAAAAATGGAATGATATAGCATGAAGGACAGTATACTTAACCTCAAAAAACTAAGAATACTGAGGAACATAAGTGAATGTTGGTCATACCCTAAGTGTGTTCCATGCTTTACAAGTTAATCTACCTTAACATAGTCAAAGATGCACCACATTAGCTTTCTAAATGCAATCACATAATGGCACTCCTCATTTAAAATTGTTGGCAAAGTACAATTTAAATTCCTTACGTTAGTCCACACAGTACTTGATAGTTCAGTTCCCTTTTATGTTCCAGATTTTGCTATGTCCCTAGACCACTCAGACTACCTCTTTCAGACATGCTCATTACCCAGAGTTTAAAAGTGCCATGCCATCTCTCAATCCGACTCCTTTCTTCTGTGAGAGTGCTAGTTTAGTTGGGAAGCTGCAGCAATTCTGGACAAGAAGTGAGGATTTCCTAACTTAATGCACCTGCTTTGAGGATAATGAATAACAGAGGTTCTGCAAGGGCTAGTGTGAGACCATCTTCTGAATGTCCTGTAGCAAACTTCCTCACACACTAACATACATTTGAATGAATCAATGAAAAAGTACACCACCAAAAAAAAAAAAAAAAAACAGCTCTTTGAACTTGGCAAGTCAGTTCCATATTATGTATTTATATAGTTTTCCCCTATATTCTTTTAAAAATAAATCTATATTTCAGGGATCTCAAAAAAGAACTAATATGGCAGCTACATGTGGTAGCGCATGCCTATAATCCCAGTGGCTCGGGAGGCTGAGACAGGAGGATTGTCAGTTCAAAGCAAAAGCAAGGCACTAAGCAACTCAGTAATACCCTCTCTGTAAATAAAACATAAAATAGGGCTTGAATCGTGGCTTAGTGGAGTCAAATCCTTGGTAGGCCCCCCAAAAAAGAAGTGATATGTTTAACTATATCGAGGTAATATCTCTAGCACAACAGAATTTTTAGTAGGTACGTAAACCATAATTCTGTTCTTTAATGACCAAAGCTAATCTTTTTTAAAAAAATCTTCATTATACACTTTACCATTCAAAGTATTTATTGGATCTCAATGTGCAATTAAAGTATATTTAAAACTACTCTTTACTTAATCACGGACAACTAATAGCTTTCATGAAAGAATACCAAGATGGAAATACAATTTTAGCTCATGGTTTCGCTAATGATTCCAATAATTAGAGAAATTAGCTCATATCAATGCTTTTACTAATTCTTCAGCAGGATCAAGAACACAAAAATCTGAACAAGTAAAATTTATTCTCATTCTGTAATCCTTTAAAATCACACCCAAGTAGAGTCTTCTAAGTTTCCTTCATTCAATTTTCTTGTGTGTAGAAGTACAATCCCTTCATAAAATTGTCATTTTTCACAGAAATTAACTCGAATCCCACCAAATTTGCGGTGTGTGCCCGAGCAGCACGCATCCTGTAATCAATGGCAGTCCATGTCCTCTCAGCCTCTTTGCTATACTTAGCAGCCAGCTGAGCTAAAACAGCAGCTCAGTCCTGAGGCTGCAGACCTTTTTCTGATCAATACCAGTCTTGGGATCTGTGAGGTCACGTCTGTGCCCTCACTTGCTGTGGAGCTGCTTCTGGGTGAGGTCGCTTTCCTTTGTGCTCCTGGCCTCTGGTTCCCTTCCTTTCTTTGGGCATCATTGGATTTTAGCTTTGAAGTTCCCTGCACTCAGCCCCACTGGGTCACGGCCATGAGCCAAGGCCCCTGGGTGGCTCACCTGTGTACCCTGCACCGTACTCTGGTTGCTCAGATCTGCAGAGGATTGAAGCTGGCAAAACTCTGCAGAGACAGATCTAGGCTGTTTTTCTACCTCCTCATCCTTTCCTCTAACTGTTCCTCTTTTTTTTTTTTTTTTTAAGCAAGTCTCCTAAGTGAAAATGTAACATGTTATAAATGGACAAAGTCCTTTTCTACTTGAGTGACCTATTTAGCCGTAACTTTTCTTCAGGATATCATGTGTAAATCAGCATTTCATCACGCATAAATGCAACATTTTGATACAAAATAGGTGATGAATAAATATTAGATAATACTCCCACCCAGGGCCAGCCTCACTTTCTATAAATACCTACACATTTGCAACTCTATTCTGGGCTTTTCTAGTTTTTAAATTAATTAACTAGCTAATTATATTTATATTCTCTCTCTCTCTCTCTCTCTCTCTCTCTCTTTCTCTTTCTGGATGCACATAGTGTTAAGCGCATAACATGGGCGCATCTAGTAGAAATAGAAGTAGTATCTCCTTATTCAGTTAATACAACTTATTCTAATTTTGATTGTCTGTCTCTATTTGCAAAAAAAAAAAAAAAAATTTCCTTTTCCATTGGCCCTGCCCTTTCATGCCTCACCAGTTCCCCAAGATTCTGAAGACTGAAGCTTGAGTTCTCGCTTCCATGGAGACTCCTCTCCCCTCAGTTTCTCAGGACAAAGTCAGCACTGGACATCAGTATTTCTGTGTAGCTTGGGAACACACAATCAAGTTTCCTCTTCACTGTGTGCATGCACATGCTGTGTGTGTGTGCGTGCATGCATGTTGGGAGGTAGGGAAGAAGCGATCTTTTAACGACCACCCTTCCAATTATGATGGAAATATTCCCTTGAAGGCTTGCCATATCAGAATTAAGTGATTATTGTTATTCTACATCAGAGAAGGTGACACTAATATAATGCCATTCTAACAGGTGATGGCTGCTCCCCGTAGACGCAGCATCTGCTGTAACAACAAAATATCCAAGTGTGGATAGCCCTCACCCAATCATCCATCCATCTATCTGTTCTTTCAACACTTACTTATTAAGTAGCTTCTATCAACAGGAACTGTGATTGGCACATAATAAACTTTAAAAAATACTGATGCAAGAAAAAAAAAAGAATAAGGAAATCATGATGAAAATGAGGTAGTGGAGAGGCTGCGTCTAGGTGTGAAGTTTTTCCCTTAGCAATGATGACTTTTCTTTCTTACAGCTTGGTCTCAGAATTACAGGCCCTTCATGTGGTCCAGCTCATTATACTGAATCCAGAGTGTAAAAAATTCCCCCCCCCCTTTTTAAACAAAGTCATCCACAGTTTAGTAAAAATAAAAATGTATGCAAAAGGATAATTGTGATTAAATTGCTATTGACTCTGAAAATGAATTAGTAGAAGAATTTTCTGCAAGTGACCTTAAGGGTCTCCTCCCGTGAGATGTGGATTGCCATCAGTTCCTGATGGAGAGGATACTTGAATAAGAATTTTCACACAAGTCTTCATTCATTCCTAAAAATTAAACATGGTGTCACACCTTTGGTCCAGGTATAGATCAGATATTCCCTTCCCAACTGGAAGACTGGATTCCGGGAGTGCAATGCAACACCTTGTCGATTGTGGCCCATGAGCTCCTGAATACCATCTCTGCTTCTCTACTGTGGCTCTATGTCCCCCCTCCTGAGAGCTTGGAGGCCTTTCTGGACCTTTGTGAGGAAATGAACTTCATAGATGTCCTACTAAGTTTTTTTCTATGTGTACTTATTCTCCCATTTTTTTTGTATCAGTTATGAACAACCTTAAAGAATTGTGTGCATTCAAAATATGAAAAGTTTATGCATAGATTGACATGCCCTGCTTATTTTTGCTTGACTTTTTAAAATTAGGGGAAATGGGGCAATGCCAGCATGTGAGGACTGGAAGATGGATTTTGTCAAATTCACATTTATTCATTCATGAAGATATTAACTGAGTGTCTCCATGAACCAGACACTCTTTAAGAACCTTAGTATTTTGTCCTATCAACCACATGAGAGAAGTATGATTATATGAATATTATACCCAGCTTTCAAGAGAGACAATTAGCACCTTGGAGAAGTTTTGTGGCTTGTTTGAATTTATGTCACTCGTTGGCATTCTAACAGGAGCAGCAAGCACATCTCCAAAGTTGAGGTCACTCTCAAGAGATTACACTGCCTCCCAGGGAGCAGAATTCTTGCCCTTGTGTGATTTACAGCTGGAAAGATAGATATGAGCACAAATATTGACCTGCGTCAGGGTGTGTAGGAAGGAGCACCTAGGCTGGAATATGATGAGAGCTTCCGTGGCAACATACGCATCTAAGGACAGTGTTAAAATTAAGGTGACAGAGAGTAAGGGTGTACCATTGATGAGCCACTTTCTTTCTCAGAAGGTACTATAATTTTTTTTCATAAATTAAAAATGCTGAAGGGCACAGTGGCACATGCCTGTAATCTCAGCCGGCTTGGGAGACTGAGGCAGGAGGATCACGAGTTCAAAGCCAGCCTCAGCAAATGGCAAGGCACTAAGCAACTCAGTGAGACGCTGTCTCTAAGTAAAAAAATATAAAATAGGGCTGGGGCTCAGTGGTTGAGTGCCCCTAAGTTCAATTCCTGGTACTCCCCACCTAACCCTAAAAAAAATGCAATCAAATTCAGCTTTTAAAAAATAAGTAGCCAGGCAAGGTGGTGGGTGTAAACTTGTAATCCCAGCAGCTCAGGAGGCTGAGGTAGAAGGATCGTGAGTTCAAAGCCAGCCTCAGCAACTTCACCCCTGAGTTCAATCCCCAGTACCTAAATAAATAAATAAATACATGAAAAATGCCACAAACAGAACATATAGGCTTAAGGGGAGAAACTCCTTTGAAATAAAAAAGAAATTGTTTTCTTCCTTTCTCAAATAAGTTTTGTCTATTTTCTAATTTCTTTCCTGTTCTATGACTGGGACTCCTAAAATTTCCAAGTCATTAGCCGTGGGTCTAGTAACACCCATGCCATCTTGTTGTTCACTCAGGCTGCAGGCAGAGAGTAATGTGCGGAGAAAGTTACAAACTTGTGAAAATGAGGATTCAGCACCAAATTACCGTCTTGCCCTTAAATTTCATGCTGCGTCTATTATTCCAAAGCAGGTGAATGTTGGATGCAGATGCAAGCGCCAAGTCATTAGTCTCACCCACGCAGTTAGTGCATAGATTTCATTGGCAGAAAGTCGCTGTGTCCCATCATGCCTGAAAACCTAGAACAGGATCTTCATGCACTCGGATGGCAGCCGCGTTTATATTTTAGCAGCATGTGGCGCACAGAGGAGATGGGTCCTGGGCACATCCTTACACATATGAATAAATAATGTTAAAGCTAATAAGATCTCTGGGAGAAAATGATGATTGTCTTTAATCACTAACCTTAAGCAGCAGCGAACCATATTATCAAACACCTTCATTTCTTATAAAACTATCTATCACACACAATATAGACCTGATGAGAAAGAAGGTGGAAGTAATCAGGACAGAATGCCAATTACCTCATTACCTGTCATAGCACATTGTAACTGGAAATTGCTTCTTTCAGGTTCTGTTTGCTCAGGCAATTACAATAAACTCTCTGCTTGACATGTTGTTTGCACAGATGTAGTGCATTAATAAACATGAGGGCTAATCTGAATTATTGAACCAGCCACAATAATTCCAACAAAGGATTTATAATAAGTCCAAGAAAGCTGAGGTATCACTGGAATTCCCTGTAAGCAACACTGACATACTTTATCACATGTAAAATCCTCAAATTTAATGTACAGTACTGGAATATGTCCCATAGGTATTTTATATTTTCTGTGGCTCTAAGTCCTAAGCAGCTACCATTATGAAGGAGAATCAAGACTTCGAAGGTAAGTGGCAATATCACAGACTTAGAGGAAATTACTGTATTTGCTATATAGCTTGCACATGTGGAACCCTTCTTACCTAATTTTTACAAATCTAATTTTATTTGAAAGAAAACCCTGCTGCAGTAGCAGTAAGGAATTAAATGTTCCCAAGTTTCATGGAAATGTGCTGTTGTCCAAGGAATGGAATGAAGAACCCGTGGAATATTGCTAAGAAAGGGCAGCAGGAGACGGAAAGCCTTCTGAACAAGTCGCCTATGGAGGTCAAAATGCTGAATCATCTTACCAGCCAAGCTCACAAAGTTTTCTCCACTTAAATTGAATCCCCTAACTGAGTTCATTTTTCCTATGTTTGTTTCTCATATTAAGAAATCATTTTAATGTCCAAACTGTATTCACTTGGGAAAATCCTGCATCTCATCAATTTCTACTATGCTGAGGCTTGTTTTGAAAATAACTTTGCTTTTTGGCTATGTGAACAATGAATAGAATTAGAAATAGAAATGTCTTCGGAAGAGAACGGGGTATGTTTATGAATAATAATTTCGGAGGGGGGGGGGTCATTAGGGCTACTGATGGTGATTGGGATTATGTTACTAGCCTGGAAAGTTCAGATCAGGACAGATTTGGCTAGCTCTCTCTTTACGGACTCCTCAGCAGTGTAAAATGGACAAGGTCCATAACAGTCCTTGCACTCTTAGGACAGAATATTCTTGTGCACAGAATAGAGTTCTGTCATGCAACTTCATTTCTCCCCACATTAAACAAGACTCACAACTTACTTGTTTCTCAACTTCCTTTTATGCTCAATCTCCTTTTGTTACCATACAATTAATAACACCCTAATATCAGTGCAGTGGTTTGATTATAAATATAAATTACAGTAGCCGCAAGTACTCAATTGTAATATTGTTACATAAAAAAGAAGACAAGATACCACCCTGGACTCCTTTTCAAGTGAACACAGATGGTCCAACTCTAAGCACTGCTTAGATGCGGGGTACACTAGCCAATACCGCAGGGACTGTCAATTCATCTCAGAGGGTGTGATTCAGGAAGAGTTTGCCTATCTTTTCCTTGAAATTTTCATTTCCCAAGCATAGAAAGTATGAAGAAAAACAAATATCCATTTTTCCTAAATTTGGATTGTAAGGTTTTGATCCATAGTTAAAAATAAAATCAAAGTTTTGCACATAAGGTTTCTCTGAATTCAAACCCACAGATTCATGTAAAATGCATAGACACTCGCTGCTTTTCTTTGCCCTTAATTCCACCTCAACTTATGATCTTTGTCCCCAACACCCTCTCTCTCAGCACCTCAAACCCCTCCATCCACCCACTACTTCATGATATGCTGCTTTATGGGAAACTGCCCTTTATGTAGCTTAAAAAGAAAACGTGGATCAAGATATCTCAAACACTAATGGGATATATTAAAGCAATTCAATTATTTTAATCTGTTTCATATATCATGAAATTATGTAGAACAATTTCATTTAAATGTCCCTATCACTGTTGAGCCTTCAATTGTGAATTGTTACACCAGCAAATATTGAATAACATGAGTGCCAGAGAGTTCTATTGCGGTGTGTGCAAGCGAGGAGCAAAATGACACTAGGAGAAAAAAAGATTTCCATCATAATCAACTTATTCATTCTGTAATAGCCTCCTTAGGAAGCATGATTCAAGATTATAATGTTCTATGATTAGTTTCAGTCCAAAGTTAATGTTGTTCTTTGAGTTAGTGTTTGCTTGACTCAAGTTATAACACTCTCACACAGAGAGAGGATAGTTTTAATTATAAAATAATTATAAAAATAAATTGAATAAAATAAATGAACAATAGCTTAAAAGAAGACGAATTAGGCCATTTCAATAGTACATAGAGTAAGCCTTCTTTGAAAGACAAAATACATATGAAAGTTAAAAGTAAGGAAAGCCAGGTTCCATGAAGTAAAAATTACTTTTCAGTTAATTTTAACCACCTTATTCCCTGTTCTAGGATAAGTGCTGTCTACCTTGCATTTAATTTATTGAAAGGCATGGTGACAGAGTTATATACACCTAGGTACATGGTAGGTAGGGACAGATGGGGTCCTTTGAATATTTTTCAATGATGATGTTTTACTCCAGTGAATATTCAAAAGCAAAAATAGAAACTCTATGGCTTGTGCAATGCTGTCAAATCAATAACACAAATTGTATTAAAGACAAATCATAGCTAAGAATAGTCTTAATCTTACTCCACCATCAACTAAAGCAATTTAATAATATTTATAATTAGAGTGTATTAATGAGATTATAAATGACAAAAATTTCATGCTGAATGTACAGTTTTGAGGAGGTGAGCCAACCAAGGCTCTTATCTTCATATCAGATACCAATCAAGACATAAAATCCATCTATGGATTAAAATTAACTAAGATCAATATTTTAAATATATTTTTCAGATGTATAAAACAAATACAGCTAAACTGATAGTAACAAAGATAGAGCTGTGTTTTTTTGTGAAAGTAGGCTCGTGAATGGAATTTATGAGGAAGTATGTAAGTAACAAAACAAAAAGATTTATTCTTATTATTCCAGCTTAATTAAATCTCAATGGTGATAATTGAACATAAGTGGATCCATTCGTTTTCTGCCAAATAAATTGAACAGTGATCTGGTCTGGATCATTTACTTTGTGTTTAATCAATACTAAAACCTTAGAGACTTGTACAGGAAATGTCAAATGTCAGTGAATTTATGTAATTTTATATATATAGGCATAGTAGAGAACAGTTATAAATAATGACTTGTAGAAAATATTATGTATACTAACATACAGATGCATAGGCACCCATGAAGTATTAATTAAATCATATTGCTTCCTTCCCATTTTAATTCCCAATGTAATAGAGAAAACAATGTAAAAAAAACTGAAACATGAATTTGATATTCTAGTAGGGGTTGTTTGTAATTGGGAAAATATCTTAGAGATTAAGTATTCTGAAAATAGAGTTAAAGAAGTAATGTCACCAAAACTGCAAAGTATTATATTATTAGAAATCTTGGGCCCAGGAGTGAGTCCCACATGGGTTCTCAGGAGCCATGGGACACATTGGAGCAGTCTTTATATTACTTTTATTTCCGCTAAATTTTTAAAACTTTTTCTCATTTGAAACTAATGTGCTAATTGAAATGTAAAATTGGCAGCCTGTTAGCTTACTTCCTTTCTCCACTCCATCCTCCCTAGATTCAATTAATCCCCACATATTAACTTATAAAACTTACAAGGCATTGTATACATATATAGGAAAAGAAATACAAATTAGTTATGTTTCCACAACTTAAGAAATCTGTTCATTGTTTTAGAGTAATTAACATTTATGGAAATAATTTGCTTTAGAGTTTACAAATTAACATTCTGTTTATAATAAAGTTTGGAAATTTCACTTCATATCACTATCAGATACGGTTGGGAACCCTGAAAAAGATAAAAGCTACAGACAATCATTTATTCAATATTTTTAGCTCTGATGTTATTTTAAATGATTTTTTCTTATCAGAAAACTGAGAAATCTCTGACTTTCACATAAATAATCAAAAATGAGCTCCTAAAAATGCCCCCCAAAAGGTCCTTGGATTTTTAATTCCACAAAGATTCCATAAGCTGTTTTTGTGAACTTTCCCTTCTAATTGCCTATTCATATTCAAGTACCAGAGAATTCTCCGATCTTAATAAAACTGATATACATCCACATCAAATTCATTACAAATACATATTCCTTTTGCATTTGTGAATATGAGGAGTCCTTCAATCAATCCTTGGTCAATCCTTCCCAAACAATTATATTATATGCATTATTTATTTTTATGGTCTGTATTTGAAGGTGTCGAAGGGCCATTGGATGGCAAAATCCCATGAGTTCAAAGCATGACATCAGCAAGTTATCAGGCCTTTATATTGTTCAACATCCATCTACTTCTTTCCTAGGAGACATTAGGAAATGGGACTGAATGCTATGTTCTACTCTTTTCTGATCAGCATGGCAATACTGATCTTGACTTTGGATACTTCACCCTCAAAAATGGATGAGACTGGTCACATGGGCACCTCACTTCTTTGGGATGCTGTCCTCATAACTATTTCCTAGTTCTGTATCGATTTTCCCTATGCACACACTCCCAGGAAATGATGTGGAGTGTGTGCATCATAACCTGCTATAAAATTAGAATCTTGACAGTTTTACATATTTTTAAGAAATATGTTCTTCTTTTTTTTAAGGCTTTCTTTTCTAATATAGAAATACTCCAAGCAGCCTTTAAAAGACTTATAGACACTGTTCCTATTTTTTTGTTGTTGTTGTTCCTCAAAAGGAATGGGGGTGTGGAACTGCTCTAAAGGTGAACATGAACTTTCTGCAGCTAAGCACTCCATTTACTGCTCTGTGAGAAGGTAGGAAACAGAGAGAGCAGGAGAAATCAATGAGATTTTGCATTTCCTGGAGATGGTAAAAGACTACTAAATCAGGAACTGTGTGGAGAGATGCCTGCAGAGAAAACTGAGGTTGAGAAACAGTCAGGGACAGTGTGAGGAGCTGTCAACACCACGCGGGGAGTGGCAATGAAGTATTGACTGGGCGCTTTTAGAAACGGCTCTCCACAAAGTTGGTTGCCTTTACCCTAGCAAGAAAACTCAATACCAGAGTGCCTGGAACTCTGAAACCCAAGAACTTGCTGTAGGGAAAGAAAAGTAAAAAGATTCATGACTCCATTAGATCCTCTCTCAAGGACGTACCTCTGCAAAGGGCAATTCACTGGGCACCTTAAAATGCCAAACAGCCACCCTGAGTTGACTTAGCAAATTTTACTGACAAAAAAAAAAACAAGATGCCTGAAGTTTGACTGTATTTAGAGGCCAGTCTAAAGTTAAACTCTTTAAAATGTCCATTTTTAAAGGTTATTTGAATTCCAACAAGAAAAATGCTACAGTGAAGAATGAGAAAATAGTCACATAATTGGCAGCTTTGTGTGATTTTAGATCCTGCTTATATTTTTCATTATCAAATTACATAACAGTTTCATCGTCAAGAAAAAAAAGTTCACTTTACAAAATCCAAAAACATAACTTCTGAAGCTAGGAAAATCATGAACCTTTTTTCTCAGTGTTTTCCATTTTTGAGACTCCAACCCTCCCCTCTGACAATCCTGCCAGTGTGTGTCTATATTTAAGCGCAAAAACCCATGGCTTCTTACTTTGTTTTATAAGTGGAGTGCCATCAAATTTTCTTTTTCTCTTTCTCCCTCCTATACTTCATCCGTTAAAAACAGCAACAAGAGTCATTTATTGGACACAGGGTGGGTATGAAACAAAACTTCTCTCAAACCCAGAAAACTTTCAACTTTTTGCCAGCATAGAAACAGACCGCTTAAAATACTGCAAGGAAGCAGACTTACCTTTCTCCTGTTCTGTCCATCTTAATAGCTCAAGTGCTACAGTGGTAGGGTCCTGCAAAGCTTGGCAGAACTGCATGAACTGATATAGAGTCACAGAAAGCAAATAGGAGCTTTTCCAATGAAAATGTGGAAAATCCAAGAATTAAAGTGCCGTTATTTCGATTAGAGGAGAGTACAGTCTATTTCTTAGAATATGTGACTCAGTGCATATTCCTTTGTCATTGTTTTCAGGTTCACTTCACCATAAAGAGGGAAGAGAGATCAGTGAACCATGGCTGGCCTGTCAATAGGCTTTCTGCAGGTTAGCCAAATTTAACTGGCAAAAGCTCTCCCCAAACCCCTTTGTGTGCTACATTTGCACCATAATGTCGGTCCTTCCTCGCATATTTCACAGATCAAGACTGACCATTTATCCCCAAAGATGAAAAAAAAAAAGTCATTTTTTGGTTCTGTCCTTAAAAGTTACTTTATAAAGTATTGTGCAGCAATGCCACAAAAGATACAAAGGGGGAAAGTGCACGTCACATGGCCACAATTAGGGCTTCTGTTTCCGCTCTCCTGCCCTTGTCAAAGCTTTGATTTAGTTTTCCTCGGTTTTGTCCAAGGGTCATTACAGATGTCTGCAGACGATTAGCATCTCCCCCCACAGCCCCTCTCCAACCGGGTGATTAACAAATTAAAACTTTGCATTCTTCTCTGTCTACTGAGACCTTTGGGGAAAAGATTAGCAAATGTGGCTATTTGTGGAGACCCAAGGGGGGCATCAAGGTGTTTGTCTCCGAATTTTGGTAGCTAAATATGAAGTTAGCAATTCGGAACCCCATTATGTCACATGCTCCAGCACTTAATGAAGCATTCAACTCTGAAACTTAGAAACAATTGTATCCTTGATGGGGGGGCGTCAGGAGCATTTTGTATCCATGCCATACATAAGTGGTGCCAACCTGGCCCATTATAAACTGGATTTGGCATATACCATGAACTGTGTTGAGCACATTTGCAGCCTCCCGTTTCAGAAACTGAAACCCCTGCTCTATATAAGAATTCGGTATAATTTTTAAAGCATTCACGACCTATGAATTCAAGTAAATGCCAACCATAAATGAGGTATTCAAATGATCCAGAAGAGACCGAGCCTTCAGTTTCAAGTGGCAATTGAAATACAAGAAAAACTTTCCTGGCTCCATCTTTGTTTGAGGAGAGCAAATGTTTGATTAGGTTAGCAGACGGCGGAAGGAAAGGCTTTGGCAGAGTTACCCCAACCATATATAGGATTAGAATCTACAGAGGGGTCGGGCAAATGAGGCCGGAGTGTCAGACTTCCTTCAAAATATACATTCTGCAAAAAAAAAAAAAAATGAATTTCTAAAGTGTATCTACAGGAGAACTTAACTAAAAATTTTAAAAAGCAACTGTTCCACCTCTTCTTTAATTTTCTCATAGTTTTATGGTGGTGGATCAAATAATGGGGCACACATTTCTTAAAAAGTATAAAAATCAGTGAGAAGTGAAAAGCACACTTCAAGTCAACTATTAAATTTTAAATCTCATCTGCATATTATTGTATTTTAGTCTTCCACTTTGATAGATCTACTGAGACTCAAAGCCCCTGATTGGTGACATTGCCCCCTAACTTAGCCAGGCAACTGTACCACGTAGGAACAAGACGGATTCCCACTATGACATGACTCACTTGGTCTTATTCCCAGGGAAGCATTTTCCCAGGTTTTAAAAAATATTTTATTTTTTAGTTGTAGTTGGACACAATACCTTTATGTTATTTATTTACTTATCTTATTTGATGTGGTGCTGAGGATCAAACCCAGGGGCTCGCACATGGTAGGCAAGCGCCCTACCACTGAGTCACATCCCCTGCCTTCTCCCATTTTTGAAAGAAATAAGTCTATTGATAAATTCTGAAAAATGTGAGTTTATTGTTTGTGGCTATCTGTGGTTTTTAATTTAAAAAAAATGTTTATCATGGTTTATCTCAGACCCATGATGTTGCCAAGGAAAAAAGACATAGAGGTTAATAGAGTCTGTAGACCGCACCCTTACATCTTACAAACAAGCAATTCCCAAATCAATACAGAGACTTAGAGAAAATAAACACAGCTTGTTGAGTGAGAGGAACTGCATCCAATATCTCTAGGATGTTCTGGTAGCAAATTTTGCACTACATCAAATGGTTCCCATCCTCCAGTAAGGTAGGATTTACAGACGATGGAGTTTCCTGATAAATAGAATTTTATTTTTATTACGTTATTCCTTTACCATAGAGTTCAAATTCCACAGCATCTCACAGAGGAATTTCAGTTGAGTAATAAGGACACCTCATTAGTGGTGTAATATGCAAATGTAAACAATAATTACTAATTGAATGAAGGTACACATTACCACACTTTGCCAAGGCTGACATTTGAAATAAATTCAGTTCTCAACAATCTAACCCTTCTGTGGCAAAATTAAAAGAGCTCTCTTACAAGGGACTTATTTTTACCCCATGTGTTATCATGCCATTTTTCTCTTGTACATTCCTCTGTTTTTATCAGAAAAGTGGATATTCTTACAAAATGAAAGGAAGGGAACACTCATATCTTCTTGCCAAGTAAATCAATTAATCAATCATTGCATTTTTTTTTTCAAAATTTCACCCGAATAGAATTGGATGGGGGTCGTGGCTATGAAATCCCTCAACTTTTCTCTGTATCTTGCCAGTCCTAACCGTAATGGAGCATTTCCTTTCTTTATCAGCCCAGAGTTCTCTCTCTCTCTCTCTTTTTTTTTTTTTTCCAGAATGCTCAGCACTTAACTGCCTGGGGCTCAACAGTCCTTCCTTCTATGCTGTGATGCTTTATTTCAGATTGCCTCTTCTCTAGTCCAGTACCAGGTCCATGGGAAAATCCCAAATGTGCCTGTGTACTTGGATTAATTTTGTCCTGTTTTTTATTTTTCTTTCTTTCTTTCCTGTTCGTTCTCTTTTTTCTTTGAGATGTGTCCTAGAGTTTTGATAAGGAGTTTGGGAAAAGAAAGAGATATGATAGCTATAGCTAGGGTTGCCAGGTAGTTTATAAAAATAATTCATCCTTATATCATTTGGGGAAATGAGAAAAAGGCCTCTTAAATAAACTGAAAAGCAGATCTCAGCTGTTCTAGGATGTCTCTATGTGGGCTTATTGTTTAACCCCCTGCCCCTTCTGTAGTATTTTTTATGACAGTCCCTGCAGAGCAGTATAGACCCCTGACACCAGGATGGTGTCAAGCAACCAGAGTAGATGGTCATCCTACAGCAATGGAGATCTTCCCCGCCCCACCCACTCTCTCTCCCTGAGCTGTTTTACTTCTGTCAACTTATTTGTTCTTAACTATAGGAGTACGAGGTATGTACAATTATCACTCCCATTTTACAGATCAGGAGACTGAGGTGCAAGGAGAGTAAATATCTAGACCCCAGTTCCAGAACTGATAACTAGGAGAAGCAGGATTCAAATGCTGACCTACCTGACACTGAGCACTACATTTAAAGTAGTTTCAAAGGCTCTATATTTTCCAATACTAATTTTCTTATACATAATTTTTCTGAAGAACTCAAGTTTATGAATCAAAGAAAATATTCCACACCAG